>NW_018745533.1:3176594-3544949 GCF_001683475.1 Chenopodium quinoa | reverse complement strand
AATCCACATCGCATATCACGTGACTTGAAATAATTTCATTAATCTTGGACATTTTGGTCATTTCCTTAGCCAAATGTCCCTCTTTTTTGTAAAAAACACCGGCTTTTTCCCGATTTAACCCCGTCATACACATCTCTAAAGTAACCACAGCCGCCCGATCCTCCACGTCATCAACCGAAGATGCTGAGTAGATATGCCAATGACGATTCGGGACCGTCGGATCACCCAACACATAAGCGTGGGGCCCAGATGATAAATTACCAAAAATACCTATTCAAGTAACTAACTTCCTCCGAGAAGCTTCTATGAGGGGCAACTTGGGCATTTGGGAAAATAAATGTTCCCCTTGAGTAGAGCACACTTGACACAATGAGTCCAATTGATTCAGCCAATTTGAGAGTGGGATCAATAGCAAGGAGCAACTTTGTGGTCCCACATGTCTTGAGGACGATCATATGTGGGTACACAAACAAACTCGACTCGGACAACACGTACGAGTCGAATTCCGAATTCGACAAATTAGCCACGATAGTACATGAAGCCTCATCGAGGAACGAGTCGAGTTGAGACCGAGTCAGGGACCGAAGTCCCAACCCGGACGGATCACTAAAAACCGGCGCACCCGAGAACTTAATCTCGAGCCGCTTTTCGAACCCCTCAAACCCAATTGCTGAAACGGGCTGGCCCCCCGTTTCAGTATCATTCTTCTCCGAACATACAGCCATAATATAATCAAATCACAAAACACGTAACGTTTTCAAGTTTATAAAAAAAAAACGTACGTACGTTCGTTGTAATATTATTTCACTCACCTCACTAGAATATCTCAAGAAATAGTGTTTGTACTTCAAAACTTTTGTAACTAACACTAGAATATGTATGTACTACTACTTGACAACATCTAGAGAACTATATATATATATATAGTTACAAATAAAATGGATAAAAGATAGATTATGAAAAAATATTTAAAAAAATAATGAAAGATAATTGGTTAGAATGGGTGGATTAAAGGGCATGCTTGAATAGGTGCAATGATATCAATAAGTGGTTCATGTGAAAAAATAAAATGATGTGCCATGCTATTTTTTTTTTAACCTTATGGGCGTGCCAAAGAAGTGGTCTCCTGGTTTGCTGGGAAGATCATGAGATCAAGGCCACTGCTTAAAATGTAGTGTTACCAAACATTATATTATAATATTATATCATATCATATTATAAAATTTTAATTATATTATCTATCTTTTATATTAAGATTATGAAGTTATATTTTAACTGTACTACTATTGGATTATTAGGATTTCTCTTTTGTACGGTAAAAAAATGTGTGTAATCTTTGTTACAAGGACTGCGTATGTGATTGCTGCAGTGGTAGAACTATAATTTGTCGGCCTTATGCTTCTTTCTATAACTCCGACAAGTTACTATAGATGTGTAAACATAAAAGGGTGACCCAATGAAAAGCTTCATTTTTTTTGTAAAAAAAAAAAAATACTAGTATAAGGTTTAGCAACTTTCGTTTATAGCACGCGATGAAAACAACAAAAGTTTAGTGAATGTACACTTTCAAAATAATATATAATCTGTATTTATTACTCTTTTTTTTTTTTGAAATAATCCGTATTTATTACTCATAATTTAAACTTATTTGTCGTTATGTCAATATGTAATAGTTAAAGATATAAAATATATGAATATGATACTCAGGAAGAAAGAAATAAGAGTACTCCATAATAGATGTAAATAAAATTTTCAATTCAGGTACATCTCATAAAATGTACAGGAGGTAAGATACCTAGACTAATTATAAAAATAACCCTATATTTTATGATACGTCACGCTTAGCTTCCATGCAAACGTTTTTGGACAAAAACAAATAACATAATTATGCCTCATAAAAACAAATACTTTGAAAATAAAAATTAAGCTAAATCCTAAACATGTCAGTGTATCTTAGTTACTCATTGCTTAGGCAGGATTAGCAGGTACTAGAGTATTATTCAGCCATGTTGTGTAATTGAGATGATAGGAATGCTTGCACTTTTTTCTAACCATACTAATCATCACTATAACTCTATTGTCTATAGTTAGGAGGAGTTATTGCAAACCATAATAGTAATGTGATTTACTTCTTTGGATCCGTCTCTAAAAGATTGTCCCGTTTATCAAAATTGATATCAGTAAAAGGTTGTTTCATACTTGAATTGGTAATTTTTTTTTTCCATTTATAATTCCATTTGTTTACTTTAGCGATCGTTTTCTTCATCAATATTGTGTCTATCCATATGCGCAGATTTGCACTTGCTTCTTAAAAATGTACTACGTATTTAAAGTTGAGGCATTCTATTAGGAACAGATGGAGTATAATGTAGAAGTCAATAATTGCATAAGATTGAGTCGGCATATACTGTTTGGTTGGAAAGTAATTAAGGGAAAGAAATTACTTGCCTTAAAAGTTGAAACATCCTTATGATCCCTAAGGTATACAGTTAATGTATGTATCTAATAGGTTAGTAAAGGCAATCATGTATAATTGAAATGAGTAGATGATTGAGATAAACTATTAAGTATAAAGTGTAACTCTTTTAATTCTAATTAAATCCTTCCACATTGATATGAAGCTTAATTAATTAGCTAGCTTGATCTTTCTCTTTGTGCTCATGATCTAACAGGTCATGTTCTCCTCACTATAACTCTAAAAAAATTTTGCTTTTATTAATTGAAATTTGATCTCATTCAAACGATTTATTATGTGGTATTTTATAAAATTACTTACTTAAATCTAGTAAATTTGAAGTTCATGTAATTTGAGGTTTACCCTAGCTATTATGTATTCGAATTAAACACACTCCTTTGCAATAATAGATGAGCTTAGTAAGAATGTCTCTATGTAAAAATTGCAAAACCAACTTTGATCATAATGTATGTCAATATATAAGTAAAACATATCATGCAAATACATATGAGAATGAACTTGATAGATTCGCCTCAATTTTATATTGTAGTATATAGATTCAAAATATTAACTTTTTATTATTTATACTAATACTTAACTAAAGATTTTAAAACACAGATTCGTCAGTTAAAAACGTTGAAAAGCAAGTAGATTCACAAACCAATATGAAACAGATGGAGTATAGTCTATGAAGTATGAAATTCGAAATTTCAGTTTACCTTTTCTATAATTTGAGACTACTCAATAATAATAAACCTTTCTTTATATGTACGAGAAGCTAACTATAGAGGGTATCTATGATTTAACTTTGAACACTCCCTAAAGCATATGATAATTAGATTGTCGTCGCAATAAAATGGTGTTTGTTGTCATGCCGACCAATGCAATGGCCCACAAACTACAAATGTTGGCCTAAATACACTTGATAAATCATTAGGCATGGAAATCTTAAGCGTGAATGTGATTGTTATTGTTATTTTTATTTTTATTTTCATTTTTCATTTTTTGTGTCAAATTACAAATTCTTAGATCAGTGTGAAGAAATGATGATGGTAGTAAGAAATCATTAGGGAACTACTTGTTGATAAGTTTTGCGTTAATCATCATGTCCCATCATGTTTTTATTAACTACTACTACTACAATTAATTGTGAATATCAACTAATTATATTATTAGTTGACAAATTTTCTAAAGTTTCTTGGTAGAATTTATCTAAGGTTAAAATTTTTCTGTATTTGACTTCTTGTGAAATTTTGAACTTTTGATCATTAGTTTGTTATATGTACAATGATTTAACAATGTTATTTTTATGGTAAGAAGAAGAAGAATCACTTGAGGAGAGAGATAAGATAAATTTCTCAAATGAAGTTAGGTTTAATTTGATCCCTATTCCTTTGAAATTTGAGATGAAAAGCGATTTTATTACTCCACAACCTCTACTTCAATAATTTAACATTGTGTATACAAATATATTTCTAAACAAAATTAAACTAGTTTATCATATATAATAGAAAACAATAAAATAAACACTTGTTTGTAAATCGATTTGTTTTGGAAAGTTTATAAATTCATTATTTAGATGGTTTGACGGCGTGTTTTACACAAAATATATAAAGTTATGCATATCAATCAAATTCTTGAATAAACTTAGCAATAATATAAAGAGAGATTAACATATCACACATTTTGTTAACTTTTAATTATATTCTGTACCTCACTAAAGCCACGTTAATCTTTGATTTAATAAGATATAATGTCAAATTTGTAAACCGCCAATAAAGTAAGTGTTTGACCTTCAAGAATGTGTACTTTTAACTTCAAAAAAAAAAAAAAAAAAAAAAAAAAGGATATATGGAAGAGATCGATGTGGCTTAATCCAAGAAGCAGTAATAATGAAATGATGGTGTCTGTCGATACCAAAATTATAAGTTAAACAATAAGTTGTCGGATGTAATTTTTTTTTTTTTACATTTTTTTGGTGATTCATTCGTTATCATTGACTGATTAATGAAGATTATATCGTACCACATTGCGACAACGTCCATCCATTTCTAGACCACTAGGACCCATTAAATATACTTCCTCCGTTCTTTTTTAATTGATCCGCTTTGACTTTTACACTATTCACCACCTCTCCTTTGACCGTGTTTTGTGAATAATATATAAGGAAAAATATATTTATGTTGGATTATTTTGGATTTGTCTCAATAAGTACTATCATACTATATGACTTTTATATTTTTTAATTATGGAGAATTAAAGTTATTAACCGTTAAAGTTTTGCATTGGCAAGCGTGATAAAAGAAACAGGTCAAGTAAAAAAGAACAGAGGAAGTATAACTTAGTTAAGCATGCATAAATCTACGGACTACGGAGTATTAACTATTCTTATCAATTTGGGTTGACGGTTCAGTTAGGTTAGGCTTGGGTTAAGAATTTTAAGACAAATCGACTTAACTGAGTTTATTTAGACATGTTAACTAATAGGTCGGATTAATTCGATTCTGATTATTTAACAGGTTGGTTCAATTTCAATTTATTTTTGTACAAATTTAATTCGGTTCAAGTTATAAACAATTTGGTTGATCATGACCGAATTGGGTGAAAAAGGGTTACTATAGGAGAGAGTTTATGTACCCCGGCATAATTCGGTTTGAGTTCATAGCAATTCGGGTTACAAACTTATAATCATTAACCGAAAAAAAAAGATATATATATATATATATATATATATATATATATATATATATATATATATATATATAAAATAAAAAATAAATAAAAAAAATAAAAATAAAAATAAAAACACTCTAGTATAGCTTTTACGTAAATCATCCCTACTTGCAGTTCTTTACATCTTTTTAGCGCATATCCAAAAAGAAAAAGACTTTGCCTTTATATTATCTTTTAAAAAAAAATAAAAAATCTTACGTATGTAGTACTGATAGATTATTACATGCGTTTAGTTAGAAATGCATCTCATTTGTGGTGTTGTGCATGCATGTCTACCTCTTACCCCAACATTGGGTTTTTGTGGGGAGAAAAAAGAACGCTAAATTAATCCTCCAAATGCATAATGCTTTAATTTCTATTTAGAGCCTTTAGGCGTTACCCCGTGCCTTTTGCTGCGAAATTCAAGCGCTATGTTTTCTTTATATAGTCCTCATGTTGCTACGTAATTGATGATGACCTTTGACGTTCCACTTTGAAATGAGGAGAGGTTTAAATCCGTGATCTTTGTATTATGTTAACTCTGATATTATGTTAGAGGACTAAGGGTCATTTCACATTTATTGAATTGAACTGAACAGATTGGAGCTGAACTGAACTGAACTGAACTGAAATGAATATTTTATGAGAGAGGGAAATTGAGAGTTGAACTGGACTAAACTGAATTGAACTGATTAGAGCTAAACTGAACTGATTGGAGCTGAAATGAACTAAAATTAAGTAAATGTGAACAGGCCCTAAGCTAATCAATTTTTTATTAAACTGATGATGACATGGCCTAGGTATCTAAGGATTGATTTACATACTCTATATCATGCTTATGTACAAGAGTTATACAATTTGAAAAGAAAATATATACTTCCTCCATTTTAAAATACTTGTTCCATTTCTCCATGCGCGGAGTTTTAGGAGAAATTGGAGAAAGTATTAAAATATGTGGTAGTAGGGTAGGTAAGAAAAAAAATTGTAAAAATCAAAAGTAGTTGAGAGAATTGGAGGAGAGAGAAAATGAAATTTATAAAATATGATTTATGTTAGGTCCATTAGTCAAGAGAATCGAATTAAATATTGTAAAAACTTTCCAAATAAGGAAATGAAGCAAGTATTTAAAAACGATCGAAAATGAAAAGTGAAGCTAGTATTTTGAAACAGAGGGAATATAAGTCTAACTTGTGGAATTTTTTTTCAAAATTAACAATTTAAAAGAATTAAATTGCTCAATATTATACTCCGTACTATAGTAATACTCCCTCCGTTTTTCAATACGTGCTTCATATCTCTATGTGCGGAGTTTTAGGAGAAACTGGAGGATGAAAGTAATAAAATATGGAGGTAATAGGGTTAGCAGAAAAATAAAATATTGTAAAAATTAAAAGTAGTTGAGAGAATAGGGGGAGAGGGAGTATGAAATTAATAAAATCTGATTTGTGTTAAGTCCACTAGTTGAGAGAAATGAATTAAATAGTGTAAAAGCTTTCCAATTAAGGAAATAAAACAAGTATTTAAAAATGTCTTAAAATGAAAAGTGGAGCAAATATTTAAAAATGGAGGAATTAATTACTAAAATGACAAAAACAATTAAAATTAGTGATAACAATACTTTCTACATTTGTATCAAAATTATTATGTTAGTCCATTTCATAATGATTTGCAACAATTCCTTATTTGGTAAAGACCTAATACTATTTTAATATTTTTCTTTGATCTCCTACTAATCCCAATTACTATTTTTTTTAAACCTCATACTACTAATAAATGTATTCCTACCAACTATACTTTATACTTCCTCTGTTACACATTATGTGCAACAAAGAGGTGTGCACATTTCCCAAGACAAAAAATTGAAAGGCATGATTAACAAAGTGAGGGAATGTAATTAGGGTAAAGTGGATGATTAATTAATTCATCCCACAAACCACCCACCAGACCACTAAACCGCCCACACCACCACCCACCAGGCCACCCAACGCCCACCCCACCGAATAAAACCACCTTAGTCATTGACCCACCACACCACCACCAAGATTCCAACATCCGCCTCGGCCACCTCGTAAACCACCAAGAAATCACCCATAACCAAATAAACACAACCAAAAAAACCTCACCCATCATCTCAAAATTGTCGTACCCGCCTCGAAAAACCCATCTTCCCTCCCTAAATAGTCGTATCCACTCCAAAACCACCACCTCCAACCGGGAAAATCGAACACCATGAATTCCGCCCCTATAAAAAAACCAATCCTAATAATACAAAAGAAAAACCATTACCTTCTCTATCATCAATTAAAGGTTAATTTGGTCAAATTTAACCATTAATGGTTATATTTAACCAAAGTAAGCTTCAAATTTGAGTTTTAGTGACAAGAATGAAACAAGAGGAGAAGAAAGAGAGAGAAAGTAGAGACGGCGACAAGCATGATAGAGGCGGCGACTTCCAGCGAAGGTGGTGGTTGAATTTGAGGGGAGATGAACAAAGAGAGGGGAGATCGGTACGGTGGTAGTGGTGGTGGCGTTTGAGTGGTGATAGTGGACTAGTGGTGGTGGTGGTGGTGATGTTAGCCATTGAAGGTGATGGTTGAAGAAGATGGTTGAAGGAGATGGTGAGAAATAAGTGAGAATAAAACTACAGGGGGTTAATTGGGGTTGGAAGGTTGAATATGATTAGTTTAGGGTTAAATTAGGTAAAAATCATTAGATTAATTTGAGTTATTAATAACTTAATAATATTTGCTTTAATGTGTTAATTGAATTTTAGTAAGGGCATGTTGGTAATTTTATTTAAAAAGTTTACTAAAATAGGAAAGTTTCAGTTTGTTGCACATAATGTGTAACTTCCATTTTTAGAAAATGTTGCACATAATACATAACGGAGGAAGTATTATAACATTTCCTCTTTAGCCTTCGATCCTTCATCCTGTAAGAACTATCATTAAATTATGTGCAATGACTAGTGTTGCAATAGTTATGAAACAAAGGGAGTAATAACAATAATAATGTTTATATATAGCCCTATCATTACCATTTTTTTTATTTTTTACTCCCTTCGTTTTGTATTAATCGCAACATTTCCTTTTACATCCGTTTCATATTAATTGCAACACTTCTATATTTAAAAAATGATCCACTTTTTATTTTATAATTTCTCTTTCCCACTAACCTCACTTTTACAGATGTTTTATTATTTGAGAACATAAAAGAAATAATACTTTATAAGAGGGGAAAAAAAAAAGTTACATTAGTTTCTTCAAAAAAAAAAAAGTTATTATTGTTCTTTTTTTTAAAATTATATAGTCTTTATTTTATACCTCAAATATTATTTATTGATATTCAAATTAAAACCCAGCGCATCGCCTGAACCACACAACATATACGTGCTAGTTTATTTATTGTTGTATATGTATGATGTTGTGTTGAACCTTAAAGGTTTTGATGATGATAAACTTAAATTAAAGCAAACTCAACGCATAAAGGTTTATTAGTGTTTGATTAGTACAGATGAAGTAGACCTTGGTGGTAGAAGAGTAACCCAAGCTAAGAAGACATGAAGAGGCCTTTGGAGAAAAGTCAAACAAAGAATAAGAAGAGTTCTCTAACAAGAACTAAGTTCCCTAACAGGAATGTTCCCTTATAGGAACTTAAAGACATCAAGCTGAAGACAATAAGTTCTGGAAAGAACTTAGTCTGCGAAGTTCCAGTTGAAGACTAGAGCATAAGTGACAGCATGAACTTGGTCCTGGTCTATGTGAAGCCCAAGTAGTCCACATTTACAGAAACGCGACACAACAATATTTATTTAGTTAAGATTTTATCTTCTAGATTTATTGTTAAATATGTTAAGTAGATATACATGAAACCTATTAGAAGCGTGACAAGTTGCTTGAAAAATCTAATTAAAACAAAAAAGATAATAGATAGTGTTTCGGGGTTTTCTGATGTCCTGCGGGAGAGTTACAATTCCGAGACTGGAACCGGACGCCTGTACCTGCAAAATAACGGAGACTCCTGAGAGCTCCGCCTCCAACGGTCAAGTTAGTACCTGATTAAGGAGTAATCAATACAGAAATTAAAGTAATCAGATCTCTCTAGGTGAGAGTGCTTAGTGTTGGTAATCTGCGTTGTTAGCGAGATTAGCCGGTCGTTAATAAGTCTGTTCTTCTCTGCTTGATCTCTTAATTATTCGGTTCTGTTCTGTTCTGATTAATGAGGATTAATCGAGTATTTATAGCCTTGGGAAGCGTGCAACTCTCTAGGTTTAAGGTAAACCTAGGGCTGATCGGGCCTCTAGACTGAATTGGGCCTTGATGGCCGGTTGTCCCATTTGGCATGGGTGGACACGTGGCGTGTCTTAAGTGGTCCGTGGAGGACGTATCTGTGACTGACACGTGGCAGGCTCCTGTTGGCCTTCGTGAAGGACACGTGGCGGAACCTGGTTGGTCCACTTGTCAGATGGTGATTGGTGGATAAAAATCCCCTAATCATTTGCCCCTCACAGGTGGCACGCGACTGGTCACGTGTCGCCTGTGACAGGTGTCGCACGGTGACAGGCGACGGCCCGTTACAGGTGTCACCTTGCAGACGGCCGAGAGATTTTCCCGCCCAAATTTGAATTCGGAAGCGACCCTTCGCCTTCTCATTTTGCCTATAAAAGGAAGTGCTGACTTCGGTCATTTTCACATTTGAGAACTTTTGCGAGAACAGTCGGACCCCTGAACTTGCTCTGACATTTCGGACTTTTTCTGCCTACCGCCTGTTCTGACAAGCCGACTGACCCGAACTTCCAGGACTTCATCAACCGTCACCCGTTCAGGTAACTCAGTTCTCTTACTCTTAATTTTCTTTTTATTTTTTGAAATGGCACCATGGAAGCACACGACACGCCCTAAGTTAGTGATCAGCCGGTCACCGGGGACGGCTGAATCTAGGACTAGGAGTGCCGCCTGCCCTTTTCTGGACCCATCTTTGCCCTTTATACAAAGTCCGACTGAATCTGTGTCTATGCAGAACGTGATGGCCAGAACAAAAAAGACTGCTATGATATCAAACTCAGACGGCTCCTCCCAAAGGGTGCTACTTAGTGAAACGTCTGACCAGGCGCCAGATGTAGAACGAGGCGACTGTCAAGCTGACAGTTCTGAGAGAGGGACCAAGGTGTTCCCTTCTCATCTTACCGTGGACATGTCCAATTTTCCTTCTGCTCCTTCTAAGGGAGAGGAGGCGGGCCCCTCTAGGAGAGGGGAGGAGTCGTCCTCTTCGGACTCGTCAGGGGACGAGTCCGAATCCAGCTCTTCTGACAATAGTTCTTCTGGCTCAGAAGAAAAACATAGCCGCCTACAAGAGGCGAGAAGTTCTCATGCAGTGGAGAAGGGGATAATTGGGCAGAGCCGTCCGCCTCTTACAGAGAGGAAAACGCCCCCTACTACTGCAGGGTGCCCCGGGGCCGGATCGCAACAATGCGAGACAACGTGGAGAGCTTTATTGCTAACCACAAAATGGGCCCGGAGTACTTACTGTTTGTGCCGGATCCAGAAGATACTGTCGTCTGGCCGGCTGGTACCAGCTATGGTGACGGCTGCTTTGGCTGCTATGTGGCGGCCATCAAAGCTGGACTGCGCTTCCCATTACATCCGGCTGTTCAGCGGATTTTAGATGGGTATGATCTGGGGTTATGGCAGTTAGCCCCCAACTCTTGGGTAAACGTACTCGGCTATGTGGCCGGGTGCGAACTGAACGGGGTGGAGCCAAGTTTTGAGGCTTTCGCCCACATGAACTATCTCAGCCGGACCCCTAAGTCGGGAGGTACCGGCTGGTATCAACTAACAAGCCATAGGGGTTACCTCATGACGAGAGGTAAGGCAAACAAATGGAAGGATTGGCGGAACACCTTCCTTATTATCGAGAGTTCAGACACGGAGCTGAACAAACGTTTTAACAAGTGGAACAGGGATCCGCCTCTTCTCGCAGGCGGCCGCAGCATGCCGCCTGTTCCCCCAAAAGCTAAAAAAGAGATCCTAGACAAAGGACTCTTCAAAGTAGAGACTAGGGTGAACTCTACTTCAGGGGTACGAGAGCAAGTACCCCTAAATTGCGTCCCGAGCTTCAAGTGGCTCTATGACGAGTACTTCTTGGCCGCCTGTGGCCTCGGCAGTCGGTGCTCTAGAGGTAGCCGGCCTGACGAATACTCTGTTTTTTCACGCCTTGTTTACTTGGGATTTTTACTAACTTTGCTGTTTATTTCTTTCAGCCGACGCCATGAGTAAAATAACAGCATCTAAGACTGCGGCGGCCATGCTGCGGGTCTCGCTAATGAAGCAGTCGTACGCCGACTCCCCCAGCAAGGAGGCACCCTTGGTAAGCTTTGAAAACTCTTCTCCTTTTAGTTGTAATATGCATATACTAACTCTTTTTGTTTTCAGTCTGGCACACCAAGGGCTTCTTCCTCGCAACAGCCGGACCCCAAAGCCCGGAGGACGACTGTTGCAAGCTCTCCTGGGTCTTCCAGGAAAACAGTGGCGGCTGAGAAGCAGCCGGCCACTTCTTCAAAAACCCAGGCGGGGCCGCCTAGATGTATGGACACTTTGCTTGTAAAAACTCACCCTTGCTTCCTTCTTGATTTGATCTAACTTGTTTTTTCCTTTCGCTTAATGCAGCCGGCCCCCAGGGACTTGACTTGGTTGAGGTAGCCAAGTCAATGGTTAAAGTAGTTCCTCCATCTGACAGGGAGGCGGTCAAGGGTGCCGGCACCCTTGACCTCGATGGAATTTCAGGGATCCTAGCTGAGGTATACTTAGCACCTTTTTTGAGCTTTTGAGTTCCAGGACGCCTGTTAACTCTTTTGATTGGAAACTGACGCCTGTTTTTCTTTGTACTTAGGCCCTGCTCCGAGTCAACAGCCTTCGCAAGCCGATTGATCGGAAAAACAAAGAGGTAAAGGCCGCAAAGGCTATGGCTGCCTCCAGCTGTGATAAGGCAATGTTTCAAATTGCCCAAAATGAAGTACTGACCCTTGATCTTCTTTATTATCAGGCGCAGGCGACCGCCGCTGTTCGGGCTCAGCTAGAGGCGGCCCAAAAGAAGGTTGACGAGCTGGAGGGGACCGTCACCAAACTTAAAGCCGAGCTGAAACCCTTCGCCAGAAAATGCATTCTTACGAAGCCATGGAGAAATCTTTGGCTAACGTAAAAGAACGCCTGGTGAACCAGGAGAAGAGTCTTACCCAAGAGCTCTCGGACAAGGCCGAGCAAGAGAAACAAGAGCTCGTCCGGGAGATGGTGGAAGACTCCGCCCAAATCCAACGCATGACCTGGGAACGACTGTTCCCCAGTGCCGACTTTGCCTCATGGGAAAAAACGTACCGCCAGTGTTCGGAAATATATAATCAACAGATCCTGGCGGCTGCTGAAGAAGAGGCGTTGGACGTTGCGTTGGAGGAGGAAGAGCCGGTTGTGGCGCTTGTGCCACTTGGGGGTAAGGCATCAAAAGATGATGCAGCTAAGGCCGAGTCCAGCAAGAAGAGTGCTGACCAGGCGGCTGCTGCTGATACTGAACTGCCCCCTTCTTAAGCTTTAAGTATATTTTTTTCTTTTCACGGCCTGCGTGCCGTTTGCTTTGTAATTACCCGGCCAGGGGGCCGGGGTTTTGAATATTCTGCTGGTCTTTTATGGCCGGCTCATTTTAATCAAAGTTTTTGTTTTTGTTCAAATTTGTCTAAGTATTTGAAATTTGCTCACTTGACCGACTGTTGTGTATGGCCGAACGTTAAGACAGGTACAAATAGTAAGTATGCCGCCTATGCCCCTGGACGACTGGTTGTCTGTTTCCAGGATAGATGATCAGTCGGCCATTTAATCAATCGGTATTCGAACTCTTTATTCAATTTGACCAAGTAAATAGAATTACCTAGTAGCAAAGGAATTTAAGTGGGAAAACAAGCGGCGGGTACCGGTTGGTTCCCTTTATTGCCAATGTTGGCTTTTAACTCGTTATTTGTTAACCTAGCAAGAGTATTGGTTGAGAGCCTTTGTTTATTAAAAACAAGTGGACGACTCATATCTTTTAGGCTCCATACTAAGTTTGAGTGACTATTAAGTTAACATAGGAGTTACTTAGTCTTTGTCACAATCTTGATTGAGTAGTAGAGGTATCAGGCGGCGTAGGCCGGCTCGACCCCTTGATTCACCAATGTTTGTTGGCTATTAACTCAATAGATTATCCAGTAGGAATAGGGGTTCGAGTGCCCTTGTTTGTTTAAAACAGGCGGACGACCCAAACTTTTTAGGTTCCATACCAAATTTGAAGGAGTGACTATGAGTTAACTTTGGAGTTACTCAGTCGCCGTCACTTTTGTTTGAGAAGTAGAGGTACCAGGCGGCGTAGGCCGGCTAGACCCCTTGATTCGCCAATGTTTGTTGGCTATTAACTCAATAGGTACCCCCTGCATTTATCCCAAGTAATACAGGCGGTTATCTGACTCAGATGTCAACTGCTACCATTGGTTTGGTTAGTGATAGAGTTATCTTTGTCTCAAAAACGGCTACGTGGTTGCCCTTGGGGACAGTCGTATAGGTGCCGTGTAATTAGTTTATAGAACAATGTTCCACCCAAAAGGGAGCTGCTCTCTGCGACGAATTTCATCCGGAGGGATGCCGTCGGACGCCTGCTATGATGTTGGGACAGGTCGAATTAGTTTTGTAGTTTTGATCAGGTGGCTTGGCGCCTGGTCTGATCATTCGGCCGATGGCCTTGGTAAGTTCTTGGTGAACGTAGGTGCTAAGTAAAAGAAGGGTAGCCGCCTGTTAGGTACAGGATCGGCCAGGCCCTAATCTTTTTAGCTAAGTATTGTGAGTAAAATACTCGATGGAGAGTAGCCGACTGTAAAGGAACAGACGGCATGCCCCTCTAAAGATAGAGTGAAACTCAATGGAGAGTAGCCGACTGTAATGGTACAGACGGCATGCCCCTCGTAATACAATATTGAATAGTAAGTGCAAACTTTATTAAGTAGCTCTTTACTTTACATCATTTCAGAAAAAATATTTTTTAAGGTTATCTACGTTCCAGGTTCGAGGCAACGGTTGTCCGTCTGGTGTTTCCAGACGGTAGGTACCGTCCCTGACTTCCGCATAGATTCGGTAGGGTCCTTCCCAGTTGGGAGTTAGTTTTCCAGACTCATTGGCCCTACCAACTGCTTCCATTTTTCTAAGTACAAAGTCCCCTACTTTGAGTGGACGCCTGTGTACTTTCTTGTTGTATGATCTAGTCATTCTTAGGCGATAGATCTCATGGCGCAAAACGGCATTGCCCCTTTTTTCAGGAAGTGAGTCTAATTCCAGGCGCATAGCTTCCCAGTTTGCCTCTTCGTCATATAGCATTACTCGAAGAGTCGGCTCGTAGTGTTCTATTGGAAGAACAGCTTCTGCACCATAAGTTAGGAGGAAGGGAGTTTCTCCAGTCGCCCCTTTTTCAGTCGTCCTAATGGCCCAAAGAACATGTGGTAGTTCATCTGCCCATAGGCCGCCTGCTCGTTCAATCTTTTTCTTGAGACCGTCTGAGATGATTTTATTAAAGGCTTCTACCTGGCCGTTTGCTTGTGGACGGCCGACAGATGCAAAGTAATGTGCAATTCCTTGGTCTCCCAACCAGCTTTTGAGAACAGGCGTCTCAAATTGGGGACCATTATCAAAAACCATAGACATGGGAACCCCGAACCGAGTGATGACGTTTTTCCAAATGAATGAAATTACATCTTTCGTCTTGATTCCCTTTACAGCCTCCGCCTCTACCCATTTAGTGAAGTAGTCAACGGCAACAAGTATATACCTTCTGCCGCCTGTAGCAGGCGTATATGGACCCAGAATGTCCATGCCCCACTTAGCAAACGGTAGTGGGCTGTGAATGGTAGTGAGGTCAGTAGCCGGACGGTGAATTAATTTGCCAAACCTTTGGCACTTGTCACATTTTTTCACCATCTCCATTGCATCTGCTTCCAAAGTAGGCCAAAAGTAGCCCTGCCGCCTTGCCCTTTGAGCAAGCATCCTACCACCTATATGGGAAGCACAGAAACCAGAGTGAAGATCATCTAGTATCTCTCGTCCCTTTTCAGGAGTAACACACTTTAAGAAGGGTTGAAGGTGCCCCCTCTTGTGAAGTTCTCCCTGTATTATTTCAAAACAGGAGGCTCGTTTTTTCAGTGCTGCCGCCTGTTGAGGATCATCCGGTAGTGTACCGTTTGTCAGATATGCCCTAATTGAATCCATCCAGGTTGAGGTTCTGTCTAGAATTCCAATAGGGTTTTCCTCGATGCTTCTCTTCTCCATTACTTCCCAAAACACAGTTCGAGGAGTATCGGAGGAGGCGGATGATGCTAATTTCGAAAGTGCATCTGCCTGGTTGTTTTCTGATCTCGGCACTTGGATCAGATGGAAATCCTCAAGGGAGCCGACTGCTTGTCGGACCGCCTGTAAATACTTGATCATGGCCGGATGTGTTGCTTCGTATTCGCCATTGTACTGACTCACTATCAGTTGTGAATCAGAACAGACGTCTATTTTCCTTGCCCCTGCCGCCTTACACATGCGGATCCCGGCTAGTAAAGCTTCATATTCTGCCTCATTGTTTGAAGCCTGGAAACTGAAGCGTAGAGCATACTCGAACCTGTCGCCCTCTGGAGATTGACATACGACGCCTGCTCCACAACCGTTTGAAGTAGAGCTTCCGTCCACATATACCTTCCAGACTTGGTCTGGAACTTGAGAGTCAGGAGGACGGGTCATCTCTACAATAAAGTCAGCAAAGGCTTGCCCCTTCACTGCTTTTCTAGGCTCGAAAGTAACTTCGAGACTCTGCATTTCTATGGCCCATTTGATCATTCGTCCGGAGGACTCCATGGTGGTAAGGGGCCGCTTGATCGGTTGGTCGGTATACACGACGACTGCATGTGCCAGAAAGTAGGGCTTCAATTTTTTAACAGCCATGAAGAGTGCAAGACCAAATTTCTCCACTAGGGGATACCTCAACTCGGCATTTTTCAGTACGTGACTGACAAAGTAGACCGGAAGTTGACAGCCGTCCCTTTCAGCAAGGAGCACCGCGCTTAACGCATGATCAGAGACGGCCAGGTACATGTAGAGATTTTCTTTGGGCAAAGGGCTGACCAGCCTCGGCAAGGAATGCAAGTGAACCTTTAATTTCTGGAAGGCGGCCTCAGCATCCGGCCCCCATTCAAACCTTGCCTTTTTCTTAATTGCCTGGAAAAAGTATAGGCATTTGTCGCCTGATCGACTTAGGAATCTTCCCAAGGCCGCCAGACAACCTGTTAACTTCTGAACCTCTCGGACGGTACGAGGCGACTGCATGTCAATGACCGCCTGTACCTTCTCAAGGTTCGCCTCTATTCCTCTCTGGTTGATAAGGAATCCGAGAAATTTCCCAGACTCAACTCCAAATACACATTTCTTGGGATTGAGCATGACATGGTGCCGCCTGAGTGTGGCGAAAGTTTCTCGGAGGTCCGTCAGATGATCTTTCTGAAGTTTAGTCTTGACAATCATATCATCAATGTATGCCTCGACGTTTCTCCCAATCTGATCAAAGAACACTGTGTTTATCATTCGTTGGAAGGTAGCCGGGGCATTCTTAAGACCAAACGGCATGACCGTGTAACAGTATAATCCCTGATCAGTGACGAAGGCCGTCTTCTCCTGATCTTTCTTCCACAAAGGAATTTGATGAAAACCAGAATAGGCGTCCATAAAACTCATCATGGCATGGCCGGCTATTGAGTCGACCAGGTTATCAATTTTAGGCAGAGGGTAACTGTCTTTGGGGCACGCCTTGTTCAAGTCTGTGTAGTCTACACACATTCGCCAGGTGCCATTCGGCTTTTTAACAAGTACCACATTTGCAACCCAATCTGGGAAGTAACATTGCCGAATGAACCCTGCATCAAGTAATTTTTTGACTTCGGCGGCTGCCGCCTGACCTCTTTCTTCACCATGGTTCCGTTTCTTTTGTCGTACCGGCTTCTTTTTCGGATCCACAGCGAGTTTGTGTACTGCCAGATCAGGACTAATGCCTGGCATTTCATGGACTTCAAATGCAAAGATGTCCTTGTATTCTTTCAACAGGTTGTGAAAGTCGTCACCAAGGTTTCTCAGAGCAGTCGTCCCTACTTTGACTGTTCGGTCAGGATGGGAGTCGTCTAATATCAGGTCCGCATGCTCACCAGCCGGCTGAGGGCGGAACTCGTCCGGCCGGTCCTCTGCCAATGATTGCTATTTTCTTGCCTTTTTTGCGGACTCAGTCTGGGGTGCCTTTCTCTTTTTGTCGCCTGTTTCTTGAACAGGCGCACTTTCCTTGACATTGTCAAGGTCTGTTTTTTCTCCATTTGACCCAGTGGCCATAGCAGTGGGCTTGACATCCGAGAGATAGCACTCTCGGGCCATCCTCTGATCTCCCCTTAGGGAGCCGACTGTTCCATTGTCCCTTTCAAACTTAAGCAGCATAAGTGACGGGATTATAACAGCCTTGGAATTATTCAGGGTTGGTCGACCCAGAATCATGTTGTAGGCCGAGAGTTCCTCTACCACTAGGAACCGGACTACCATGTGTCGTCCTTCCCCTTTTTCGCCCAGGCGGATGGGTAGATCCACTCGTCCCAGTGGGTGGACGACTCCTCCTCCAAAACCTATTAAAGGGTGGGAGGCCGGATGTATGCAGTCCGTCTGATATTTCAGTTTTGACAGACATTTGCTGCTGATGAGATCTGAAGAGCTCCCGGTATCTATGAGGATTCGACCAACTCTCTGGTTGGCCACTTTACATTCAATAACGAGAGGGTCGTCATGCGGCCCTCTTATTCCTCCTAGATCCTCTTCAGTGATGACAATCTCAGGAAATGTATATTTGGACGGCCGTTCTTGGTGAACGGAATTTACATCTAACCGCCTTATATTATCTTTGTTGCCCCTAATAGTGGGGCCGCCTCCTGAGAAGCCGCCTGCAATGGTGTAGACGACTGCATCATCTGTATCGGAACTGTCGGCCTGTTGATTCCTTTTGGCCGACTGCTTTTTTGAGGAAGTATTCCCCGTAGATTTCTTGACATAAGTGTCAAGATCACCTTGATCAGCCAAGCGGTCCAGGTACCGCATGAGACTGATGCAGTCATTGGTGTGATGACCAATGTCATCATGATAAGCACAGATTTTGTCTTGGTTCCGGTTGCTCGCAGAACCCTTCATGGGGAGCGGCTTCTCAATTGAGAGCCGTCCCTTTATTTCTTTTAGGATAAACTGGTTATCCTTGTTAAACACATACTTTGGGGAGTATGGTTTGAATTCTTTTTTCTTTTTCTGGGCCGGCTGTTTAGAGGAATCAGCCGCCCAGACCTCTTTTCTTTTTTCATCTTTGTTGGACGACTGTTTCTGTCGTCCCTCTCTGTTGTCGAACCTCTTCCCGTCCGACTGTTTTATCGTACACAGATCAGTCGCCTGTATATAGGCTTCTGCTTCAATCAAGGCCTCTTGAAGAGTCGCCACCCTTTTTCGAACTAAATCAAATTTGAAGGTAGACCCATCTTTGAGACCTCTAAAAAAGTCAGTATAAGCTACCTCATCCGGTAACCCTTGAATCTGTATTCTCATCAGGTTGAACCGCCTGATGTAGGAACGAAGCCCCTCCTTTTCACCCTGCTGAATTGTTCCCAAATCAAGGGTTGTTTTCTTCGCAGGAATGTTCATAGCGAAGTTGGAGGTAAATAAGTAAGCAAGCGTCCTGAAGCTGTTTACACAACCAGTCGGCAGGTTGCCGAACCATTGCTGTGCAATTCCCTTGAGAGTCGCTGGGAAACACTTGCACCAAGTGGGATCATCCAACCCTTGAAGGTACATCAGGTTGGTGAATGCCATCAGATGGTCTTCTGGGTTAGTAGTGCCGTCATAGGCGCCTACTAGAATATTTTTTACTTTGGCCGGCTGAGCGGCTTCAGTAATTTCCTTGGAGAAGGCCGTCGGTTGTTCACCAAGTCTAAGCAGCCGTAGCTGCCAGTCCATAGGTTGGACGTTTTTTGCTGCAGGTCCACCAAATGGAGGTGGCTGCATAAAATACTGTTGTTGCGGCACAAATGGTAAGTTTGGTACCGCCTGGGCACTATGAAAGTTGGACTGACGGGAGGTGCCGCCTGACTGACTCTCATGGTACGACTGAGTTGGCCTCATCGAGGCATTTCGCAAACTGTCCTGAAAATTTGAAGTAGAAGCCGACTCTGATAATCGGTCACTCTTCTTCTGCTCTAGCAGGTGCCGAGCATCTGTGAACGTTTGCTTTGACCCGTCCGCCTGAATATGACGAACCGGTTTCCTATTTCCCGTAGGATAACGGAGTTTTGTGAAATCAAGAGCAGACGGCTCCCGCTTCTTGAATTTAGGATGGGGAGTCGCCTCTCGCCCTTGAACTGGCTTCCTCTTCAGTGAAGTGGAAGGTTTCTTGGCCGACTGCTCTTTGGCTGAAGCAGGCGGTTTTTTGTTGATCAACTCTTGGATCTCTCCCTTGAAATCCCTCATGAAGGTCATGAGTTCGTTCCTTGTGATGGGAGCAGACCCATCAGTCGGCTGTTGCCAAGCAAGCGGTGCGCCTGCTGGCTCGCTTCCTGTTTGAAGATACTCCCGTTCCCTCATTTCAGTATGACGGGTACGTCGGGCCCTTAGGGTCCCGTCTGGAGCTGTATGAGTTTCAACTTCAAATTCACTTTCGGTATCATGGTCCGACTGAACTTGAGGGTCGTCTAGGGGACGCCTCTCTTCTGGAATCGGTACAGACTTGGATGCCATCTCTGAAGTACTCTCCCCACAGACGGCGCCAAATGTTTCGGGGTTTTCTGATGTCCTGCGGGAGAGTTACAATTCCGAGACTGGAACCGGACGCCTGTACCTGCAAAATAACGGAGACTCCTGAGAGCTCCGCCTCCAACGGTCAAGTTAGTACCTGATTAAGGAGTAATCAATACAGAAATTAAAGTAATCAGATCTCTCTAGGTGAGAGTGCTTAGTGTTGGTAATCTGCGTTGTTAGCGAGATTAGCCGGTCGTTAATAAGTCTGTTCTTCTCTGCTTGATCTCTTAATTATTCGGTTCTGTTCTGTTCTGATTAATGAGGATTAATCGAGTATTTATAGCCTTGGGAAGCGTGCAACTCTCTAGGTTTAAGGTAAACCTAGGGCTGATCGGGCCTCTAGACTGAATTGGGCCTTGATGGCCGGTTGTCCCATTTGGCATGGGTGGACACGTGGCGTGTCTTAAGTGGTCCGTGGAGGACGTATCTGTGACTGACACGTGGCAGGCTCCTGTTGGCCTTCGTGAAGGACACGTGGCGGAACCTGGTTGGTCCACTTGTCAGATGGTGATTGGTGGATAAAAATCCCCTAATCAGATAGATTTTAAGTAAAGATTTTCTAATTGATTTTATCTTAAAATCCGTTTAATAAAAAGATATTATTCTTCTTGTTAAATCTTTCTTTATCTTATTTTTCCAAAAATATTTTATTCAAATTGATTTACATAAAACCATGTTTTGAGATTTAGTTAAATTAACTTAATTATATTTTGAAAAACCCTACTTGCTATATGAGTTAACCTTGTATAAATAGTATAGATCTCATTTCATAAGTTTTTGTGAGTTTATGCGTGAGGAAATCTTATAGCTTAATTTGTTTAAGTTTGTCAAGCTTATAATCTTGTCATATTAGTTTCGGGTTTCGTGCATTGCTTACATAACATATTCTAGGTGTTCTATATTTTGTATTGGTTGGGTTATTGGGTGTGTGTGTGAAATTTATATTGCATACAGGTGTGTGATCTTTGAGTGAAAAGTTGTGAGGTATTATTGTTGTAACACCCCAATAATTCTCTCTTAAAACCTGTAAATACCCTGAACAAAATCCAAGAGAATTACTGGCGTGCTACCGCCACGTGTTCAAACGTTAAGGCTTTATCAGAAAATAGCAGCGGAAAAACTAACTCAGTTATAATTAAGTTTTAAAACCAATAACCAAAATCAAATTAAATGATACAAGCTGGAACCATTAAGGCCCTTATTCAAAACCCAACAAAAGTAGTAAATAGATAAAACCAGAGTTTAAATAAATTCAAACTTATGAAAAGAAATAAACTGCGAATAATAACCAACTTTCTACTCAAAATCCCACAACCCTGATGCGAATGTTGCGTATGTAAGAACCTGTGGTTAATCTTCTCCCCAATATTACAAGTGTAAAAATTGGATCGTCACAGGGTCATTGAAAGGCGAAGGTCATGACCAAAGAAAGACACACAAAGCACGCAATCAGCAAAGCTGAGTGCATACAAGCTGCGAAATAAAATAATAAATCCCTAACAAGCTACTAATAATCAATCATAAGCATCATTAAATTATAGACTCAGCACATGACTCAACCATCAAATTTATTAAGACTTCACTAGTTAATATTAACTAACTTATTTATTTATTTATTTCATTGGATTTAGCAATAGACAAGGTTGTCCAACCCATGTCCCATTTGGAACATCAATAAAAGAAAAACCCCATGCCTCCTTTCTGAAACATCAATAAACATCCAACGACCACGGGCGCGACTCCGTGACCGTAGTTAGTATGAGATCTCACCTAACTCCTAGTTTTGCAAAATATTTGAAATAGGAGACTCGTAGATCAGACGACCTCGATAAAAGTACACGGCTAATACCCCATGTACCCCAACCCCTGATTGTCATTACTCCAGATGTGCACCAATCCAGAGTTTTATTGCTCATCCATATTGCACTTTACGTGATTTACAGGTTTAGACTTGGTGATGACTCATATACATTACAATACAAACATTCCAAACACAATTCAATCAAACATGACAAATTCCCAATTTAAATTCTTGATTTATTAGTGACAAACAACATTTATTAATTATTCCTTTACTACCTCGGTGTATAAACACCTTGTGTGCAAAAGGCACCCCAAAACCTTAACCTCGTCTTACAAGACTTGAATTCCTCCTTTACTCATCCTGTTTGCATAATCATGAATGAGTAATAATTTAATCTTTACACCAATCACATACCTTTGTCTTTAAGCGCACCTTGCATAATTAGAGCACAAATAATACTTGCATTATAAACTAGTGCACATCATTTGAAATTCACAATGTATAACCAAACAATTTAACCCAATCAATCCTATACATGATACTAAGTTCTCGATCCGTCCTTATACATGCACCTACAAGCAAGGTTTCGTAACTTGTACGTACCTTGTGTAAACAATTCGGTTGGCCACTTTAAAACTAGAAATCACCTTCAATAAGCTCCTCTCCTAAACCAAACAATAACATCTCAATCAATACCCAATCAATCAAATTTACAGCAATACTAACTTACTTAAAAACCTTCAAAATCTAAATCAAACAACACTTTAAAACCTTCCGTTTAGTTAAAATTAAAGGTTTATATATAGTTTTTAAAATTTTCTTCAAAAAAACCTTAAAATACACTCTTATACATGAAATTACAGCAAGTTAAAAGTTGAGGGATAGCTCAAGTGGTTAGAGTTTCCCTCCCGATTTCAGGAGATCCTGGGATCGATTCTCACCCCCGCCCTTGTGGCTCTCTAAACACCAAAAAAAAAGTTTAATAAAAATCTTAAAATTATTTTAAAACCCCTAATAATCTCCCTTTTTAATGGGTGATTAAACCCTCTTTATAAAACATCAAAGGTAATACTTAGAAACTATTTTCAGCACTTAAAACTTCAATAAAACATATATTTATGCTTAATTAACTTTAAACATAATTAATTTTATTAATCAAACTCAAGGATAATATTTTAAGTATAAAAAAACTTCGTTAAAATCAAAAACTGTCCGAAAATTATATTTAGAGGCTGAATTTGGCCACGAGAGGGTGGTGCTCACTATTAAAGTTAGTGAGTCTTTTTTAAAACATTATTTCCACATGGAAAACACTACTTTTTTGTCAAAATCGGATGAGTTCAGAATCTAATCGGGATTAATATTAACGAACGGAAATCTAAAAATTAAAACCCGAATTTAAGTGTCCAAAATAATCTGGAATTAAGTTAAAATAATCATTAGTTATAAACACCAAAATTTTAAAACATCATTACTATAAAAGCTCTAAATCAACTGTTCATAAAAACCCTAAAATCATGATTTTCAATAATTAAAAACCCTAGGTTATAAAATTTACAAAATCTGAAAATTATGACATTTATAAAATCTGAAATTATAAAGTTTAATCATAAAAATACAACTTGATACTAATTAAATTAATTTCAAACAATAAAATCAAAACCCATAAATCAATAATTATAATCACAAAAATTAATAAAACTAAGGAGAAAGAAAATAAGACTAACATTTTTGTGTGGGGAATTTTTGGGGATTCATGGGGTATTTATAGGAGAGAATTGTAGGGTAAATAGGAAGATTGAGCCTCATAAAAATAATGGGTCGATTAAGTAAACAAATGGGTTAGGCTTGTGTGACTGGACATAAATTGTAGAATAAAGGTGCATAAAATAATTTGTTCAAATAATTTTCGACCCAGATTAATAATTTAAAACTTTTGAAAATAAATTATGAAAAATAACAAATAAATATTATAAATAAAATAAATTTTCATTTATAAAATATTTAAAAATACGGGGGATTACAACTGTAGTAGTACGAGTGAATCCAAGTATGGAACTTGGGTTGGGTAGGATAGGATTCTACTATGTAGCAAGTTTAATTTGGAACTTGTGAGTAAAGGTCTGTTTTATAATAGGTTTGTTACTTGGTGTTTGCTAGTGAATTGGTTTGGTTTGGAAATCCCTTAGAAGGATCGAGGTTTTACTTCCAGTTGGGACCTGGAAGGTTTCCTCGTAAAATCCTGTGTGCATTGCAAAGTTCCGTTATATTCTGTTTTATATTTTGCAAAAGTAGTCACTAGGAACTCACCTACAATTCACTCCCCCCCCCCCTCTTGTAGTGTTCGTTTCAACTAACATGTTGGATTAAAGAGAGTAAAAAACCATGATTTTTTGAAATTGACCAGTTTATTCCACAAGGAGGTTGTGGCCTACAACATTTGCCCACAAGTGAGTCGTGGGGTAGACCTTTGATATCTATTTTATAAGAAAAATCAGCTTACTCTACAAATAGGTTGTGGCCAACAACGATTGCCCACAAGTGGATTGTGGAGCAGACTTTTTCATGTCTACATACATTCACCCTTTGGCATTCTTCCTTCATCTCTTATTAGATTCTCTTGTAGCCTCCCATTAATTGGATGTTTATGGTGATTTAATCACCCTTTGATGTCAAGATGCATCCTATTGAAACTCCATCCTTGCTTGTAAATTTAGTTTGGTTATCTTCTTCTTGGATGTACATCATACACAAAACTAAATAAACACATGTGTTCTTTAGGCATAAGTTTACTCTGACTCCACCTCTTACTCTAAAGTGTCTTAGAGTGAGAGTGGTGTGTAACCTTAAGAAACATACTCGCGATACAATGTGCACCCCGGTTGCGCCGGAATTCATTTTCAAAGTCAATGACAAAGTCACGCCACACCATCTTCTTTTTAATCAAACAACTAGTGAGTAGTCCGGGCGTTGCCCTGAGATACTAACTCTGTAATTGTGCAAGTGCTAATTTTAATTTTAAGAGCATTAAATAGTTTGTATGTAGTACGTATATTCAATACATTTATAGTATAATATTATTTAGTGAAACATTAAAGCATAGTCAACAATTCGCCTAGATGGTTAAACAATAAAATTTCTTCAAAGAGGTCAATAGTTCGAACCTAGTGAGGGGGTCTACGTGGCATAGAGACGTTTTTAAGAACGTCTTTTAATATATTAGTATATATAGATTACATTATTCATTCTATTATTTGTAGCCTTTGAAATACTTATTTTTACAACATACTGTATTGTTTTGTTATATCTTTTAGATGATTGTGGATATAGAGTGATTGAAACTTATAGATTTTAATATTATTACTCTGTATTACACAAATTAAAAGAATCAATAAATTGAATTGACCACAAATATCAATTCCACAATGTTTTTCTCTAAATTATTTGAATGTTTAAAAAGTCATATTTTTTGTAAATCGCAGATTACCATTATAGTCCTAAAAAACTATACCGTTTGTACTCTTATTCTACTATACCATCGTTTTTTTCACTCCCTATTAAGAGTCCAATGTACGTAATATATTTCATTTTTTTTCTTGTCATATCTCTTCGTAAAGTGTCGAACAAAATCAGCCAGTTGAACAATACTGCAAATAACACACACACACACAAATTTTTAAAAAAAAAATCATATAAATAATTGAAAACTAAGAGGAATGACATCTAATCATGGAATGTAAGCTATATTTCAACAAATGATCAACTTGTGTAAAAAGACATATTAACACTACACACACCGTTGATTGATAAGATAGAAAATTAAACGATAACAAACCTTACTAGTAGTATATAAAAATTATTAGGGAAGGCAGATTACAATTTTCATAGTACAACCTATATAATAGTTATAAATCTACATATAAGCATTTTTTTTTTAAAGGAGATAAGTATAGCATATAGATTTAAATAAATACTATACAAACTAATGATGTATAAAAACAAATGTTCTTACAAAAAAGATGTTAAGAAAGTCATGCCATTTCAGAATTACCCTTCTTTACTCGAACAATACTATAGAAAATTATGCACTACTATTTTACTAAGAGCGGATGAGCGATTATTGTAACAAATTTTTGGTATTTCTGACCACACAACCAAAATAGCAAAGTGTTTTATTTTATAATGATAGGGTAAGTGTCAAAGTACTAATATGAAAGTTTTGATTTGATTATAATATTAAAAAAAAAAAGTGTAATTCAGCCATTAATTTCATAATAAAGGCATTAAATATTTAACAGTTATAATATGAGGCAATTCAACAGTTTTTTGTAATAACTATTTTAATGATTCCAATACTTCAATTGAGTCCAAATAATTAGAATACTAATTAAAAAAAACATTTTGCATTGCTTCATTTTATAACTGCTAAGTAAATGTTTTAATGTTGAATACATAAATCACTATAATTGACAATTATGGTAGCATTAATAATGCCGGTTACAAACTTTATGGGAGTTTTTTTTTTTTTTTTGGGTTCGAATGGCATGGAGATGACATGGAGAAATATAACAAAAAAAAATGACACATGGCGGATTGACACTCCTTACCTTTGAGTTTTAATAATAACTAGCCTTCTGGCCCGTGCAATGTATGGGTTATTCCTATAAAATTGTATTGAGAGGTAAGTGAGGAAATATCAGTAAGTCATTATAGGGTATAATATGTAATCGGAAACATGATTAAAGAAATTAAAATTTTGGAACTTTAATCGAAAAAGAGGCTTAAATAGAAGGTGAAAGTGCTAAAATTAAAGAGAGAATAGGAAAAGGTTGAATTAAAGGGGAGAGAAGAAGACGAAGGGATGGAGTGTGTATGAAAAATAAAATATAAGTTTAATGAAAAAATTAAAAAAAAAATGGTGTAATAAAAAATTAATAGTGTAAGATGACATGTGGCACTATGGTTGGAGAAATGTAATAGAATGGATGTGTCTTTCTTAATTTCTTGATTATAGTTTTTAAATACTAACTAAGTATAGATATTGATTAATTAAGGACATTAGTATGGTAAAAGTTGTGTTGCTTTTATTAATTACATGCATTTTGTCAAATTTAAATCGAATAATAGAGGTTGATTATATATGCACGGAACTCCGTTCTTATTAGTTGATGATCCCTTAGCCTTGGCTATACTTTCAAAATGACCTATAATTAAGATCATTAATATAATTTTTAATTTTATCAATTGGTTTAATTTTTGGTGTTTAGAGAGCTATAAAGGCGAGTGATGAGAATCGATCCCAAAATCAAGTAGAACCTGGAGGAAAGGTTTAACCACTTAAGCCATCTCTCACCCTCTATGACTATGAGTAAATACAATTGTGCATGGAAGCTAAAATGATCCGAAATTGTTTTATATGGTTATAAAAGAAGTCCTACACTAATTAACAATCCTCCTTGGCAACGGTGGAAGAGTGCTCTCCATATGCGAGACCACATCTTTGGCACGCCCATAATGTATAAATATAGCACTTGTTGACATGATTGCATCTATTGAAGCACGCTCATAACTAAACACACAAAATTAGGTAGATGATGTCTAAGCAAATTAGGTGAATTCCAACCTCGGGTCAAATTAAATTGGATTTAGGGTTCAAATGAGATCATAACTTATAACTATGTATCCCTTAATTAGAATCCACTTAAATTATTTGAACTCATGGATAGTACCATCTGTATGTAGAAAATTTTAATGTGTTAGAACTACTTAATTCAGCTGTACGTACCATGTTGGACTTTGTTAGTTTTATTCATGTGAACTTATTGAAATATATCGTGAGTTCATTTAACCACATGAATATGAAAAATTCCTATTATGTGTTCTTTTCATCTGTTTATCATCATGCTCTTTAATCTCCCATCCTTTATAGGAATGAATTTAGGCTCCATAATGCTTCCATATATATAGGGCCACAAGCCTTATCATAAATTGGTTTATAGAAATAAAACGCATTATAAACTTTTAATTTAGAATCATCTCGTACCCTTATCATAAATTGGTTTAAAAAGGAACCTCTTTTCAATTTTATTTTTTTTTTTAATTTCTTGTTTCATTTGGTTCAGTCTTTGGGCTAATCTGAATTTCCAAATTCGGATTCAATTTTGGATGGTTAGGTTTCATTCTCTTTCCAATTGTTGTTGTGGGTGATAAACTCACGGTCCTTCCTACTCAGTACAGTCCCAATCACTACTGCATCAACGTCCAATTGATACTCCTTTCAACTTGTAAATTGTCTACTCTCCTACATAGTGTAGCACATCTGCCATGCCCACTTATATATTGGTGAAATTACAAAAATCGATTTTGACACTCATAGCATTGTGTAACAAATAATAAGATTTAAGTAAGAAGAAATTAGGAGATCAAGGTTGATACTATATTATAGTCTATCATATCATGCATGTAACTCGAAAATAGTGGGCAAAAAGTAATGTCCATTCTCCACCATAACCAAGAAATTTCCTAATCTCTACTTATATAGTAGTATTTGTGCATATAATGATTCATATCATGTCTCTCTAAACCTATTCACATGACTACTGCGCAGAATTGTAAAATTATACTGTGCTCTCCATTATTGAATCTACAAATATCGAGATACATACTCCTAAATTATTTTTTTATTACAAAATCTTTTCACCACTCATGCATATCAAATCTCATGCATGCAAACTGTAAGATTGTGAAACTCCGTGATCACTATTTTATTGATCAATATTTGTAGTACTCCATCGTTAAGTATCAACCTCTATCTATGGTGATGAGAGTGATACAGCTCATGTGGTTAAAGCTTTCCTCCCGGTTATAGAAGATCCTAAAATCGATTTTCACCCCTACCTTGTGGCTCTCTCAACACCCAAAAAAAAAATGATTTTACACAAAACTACTTCGGTAAACAACGAGAAAGGGGGATAATTAAAAACATTCCCACAATTTTCAAAAGTTCTTCCTGTATATTTCTTTGGGCACGATTTAAGGGCATGTTCTCATTGACTGAACTGAGCTGAACTGAACTGAATTGAACTGAAATGAATATTTTATAAGAGAAGGAAATTAGGAGTTGAACTGAACTGAACTGAGCTGAGCTGAACTGAACTAAACTGAGTTGAATTTCAACGTATGAGAACAGACCCTAAGTGTACATTTTTATATGTTAATATCTATAACTATACAATTGTATGCTAGTAATTAAAGATAAATGCTTGATACTTTTTAATTCGAATCTATATCAAAAGACCTAATATGATCAATTTTTTTCTTTTATATTGAAAAGAAGTTACAAGAATCTCTTTACTTGTGAATAGTCCAAGATTTCAAATGAGAACGGAGGGAGAGTATAACAATTTTGATAGAATTCACACTATAATCTTCCTGTCTTTATGATTCACTAAATTAGTTCACTAAATAAATTTTCTATCTAGATAATGCAATTGCCCTAATTTGCATCTCGTACATGGTGTGCATTAGATTGATGCATGATATTGTTGTTATGAAATACAAGTAGTTTGTGTCAAAAAAGAAATACAAGTAGTTGGTGTTGTACATTGTTTGTGCACAACAATAGTCAATGAAACAATATAAAATGAGAAAGTAATGAAGAAGATAACCGAAATACACAAAAATTTCATTATGTGGTTCAATTAATAAAACCTAGTCAACAAATACAAGAATAGAGAGTTTTTTATAACTCTAATGGAGAAAGGAAGATAAAAAAAAAATAATGAGCATATGAATGACTTATTTAACCTAAGCTACATTTCAATTATTCCTTTATAATTTATACTCTGTACCCGTCATACGTAAAAAAACTTGAGAAACCCTTTAATTGCTCCACAAGTAACACATTAATAGCCACCTTGACTAATTTTTATCTTGACCATTAGTCAAACAAAACTTCGAACGATAGAGAAAAGTACACGTGGCAAAAATCAAGGAAGCAAGCACCCGAACTCACCGGTCACCACTCACCAATGGGTGCTTGGCCAGTTGGCCTCCTTGCGCGGGCGCTCCATGCTCAAAAGCTTTATTCATTTATTTTGTATGAATACACTCTTTCGTTAGTTAATCGCTAAAAGTTTTTTATTATCATCTATTACCACTTACTAAAGTCTAAAACATTACGGTACATTTTTACAATTGGTCGAAAATAATACAAGTGACGAACCTTGGACACCTACTTGTGTCATCAGCCATGAGGCCAAAGAGCAAGAAAGGCTACAAAATAATGAATACTAGTAGTTGTAGTTTCTACTTTAAATAATTATACTCGAAATACTTTTTCCCATTTTAGTGCATCAATCATTTGATTATGTTAAAGAAAAGAGGAACAAAGTAAATCTTTAGGCATTCCTTTTTACCAGTTATAACATCATTTCCGGCACGCCGTTGATTAGATTATAATGTGGCTTTAAAGCATTACTATACTGATTCTCTTCGCAACCAACACCTTCTCCGTGGTCTTTTCTTGCCACACAAATATTCACACTTTTGTCGTTTCTCGTCCTCGTTACTCCTCCTTCTGTTTTCTTTTATTGTTCCTACTTTGACCTTTTTTTTTTGTCTCGTAGAAGATTTCACATTAGGTGCAAGAAAAAAGAATTTTTTTTGTTTATTTTATTTTGTTTTCGGTTTTCAGTGTTTTGAAAACCAAAACAACTGAAAACCAAAAACAAGAAATAAAAAAAAATATGTTTTGTCTAATTTTTGATTCATTATATGATATATATCATATGATTTTGAAAAACAAAAAATCAAAAAACAGAAAATTACAGCGATGTCAAACGAACCTTTAGTTTTTTCCTTGTATTATTAGTGGATACAAATAATCTTTAGGCTCACAAATTAAATGGGGTAAATTTGGACAAATAAAGAATATCCACTTATAATACTTCTAATTCACGTCAGGTCTAATCGGGTTTAACTTAGATTAATCGGGTTTAACTTAGATTTATGATTGTTTCAAAAAAAAAAACTTAGATTTATGATATGTGAAGTTGAGTCAATTACATCATTTTAGCTCAAATCAAATATAATTATGGCTTGTTTGGGAACACAAATTTCATTTGAAAATCTGGAATTGGCCCAAATAACATGTTTGGCAAAACAAGAATTTTAATTTTGGATTTGGGCCAAATTCCAACTCATCTAAAAATAAGACAAAAATCAGAATTTCCAAATGACACCTCAAACCAAGTCATTTCAAATTATAATCTAACCTTCCACACTTCTTTCTCTTCGACAACCTCATCATCCATGGTTTCTCTCTCCTAACTTTTGGTTGTATTTTTCTCTCTCCTCTTCTATTTCTGACTACCCTTCAGACGCCTCCACCACCGTCACCACCGTCGACTCCCCCAAAACACATCATTATTTGAACAATTGTGATACAAATCTTGTTGTTTACAAGATTATTTTGCTCGATTGAAGCAAGATTCAGGTTTCATAAAGCTGTAGTTTCATCTAAATTAAGCTACGTTTTCATTAATTTGGAAGGTAAATTCATGATTTTCATTCTAATAATCAAATTTGGGGAAAAAATTAGGGTTTACAATCTTAAGTAAAAGCTTTGATTATGGATTCGCACAAAACAATCAAACTGGAATTTCATACGGAGTAATAATAAAAGTAGAACGTTGTTATTAAAATTAAATAGCATAATTTTTTATTTATTTATTTTTTTTTTTGAAGAAATTGACGATATTTTGAAATCCAAAAATTGAAATTCTACTATTTCCCAAACAAAATATTTTGGAATTGAATTATAAGAATTCAAATTCTAAAATTGAAATCTTTCATTTGAAATGAATTGTGTATATCCAAACACAACCTTAGGTTAATTCGATCAGATTTATGATATGTGAAGTTGAGTGAATGACGAGCTAGATTAAAAATATTGGAGTGTCACATCATGTGGTTAACGAATACAGTTTGTATTATTTCACCATGATTTACTCCATAGGAATATACACTTATATTATCGTACATGTTGGGCTTAGATCGGATCAAATCAAATTGTATATTTAAATACGTCATTGTATAACAAACTTTCAATCTTCAAAGAGTTGTACTACTTAACCTCTGAATTGTACCATTATGTTGAGATATACTTATAAACTTACTTCGTAGTTAATCAGTAAGGTTTATCATGTTTATGTCAAGGTAATAAGGTGATTAAGGTCTAGTTTAAGATGACTTTGGTTTGGGTCATCAATAACTTGGCCATATTTGCATTGGTTTGGCACACTTAAATGTAGCCAATTTCAAATTCACTATGGCTTTTTTTAATTTGGCCTCTCACATTGTCAATTTAAATCATTATATTCTTGAGAAAATCAAATAAAATGGAAAGTAATTTAACTCTCGCTATTTATATGTATTAATTTTGACAGGTCTAATTTTCACATTTAATTCGTCTTGTTATATTATTACGGAGTATCATTTTTTTTCTTTTCTTTTCTTTTGGAATATAGAGGAGATAATTCAAAAAACTTGAAAAAGAAGCCTAGTTGGAAACAAAGGCTAAAACTTGATAAGTGATATTACTCTTTCATCACCAACATAATTGGTCCCCCTATATGAGCCTAGAGGGAATGCCTTGCCTAGTATTTACGTAACACACTTCACACATAAGAGTATGTTTATGCATTGGTCCCAAATCAAAGTTATAAATTTCATTTTTTTTGGAGTTGTATAATGAGGCTTAATTTGATGAAGGATAACGATCGAATGAACTTTTCTATCTTAACGGTAATTTTGTCCAAAAATAATGATAGATAAATTAGTAAAGATTTCAAACAAACATAGTATTTTGGGACGCGCAGTAAAGAATACATGCATTATATTATGAGACGGAAGAAGTATATATGTATGATTTAAAGAATCAAATTGAAGTTTTTTTCTCATTGTTTTAGACTTTTTTATACCTAAAACCTAAACCCTATTATGATTATGCATGAGATTTTTAGCAAGAGATGCAAATTTAGGAAAAAAAAATAAAGAAAGAAAAAAATATTTTTTAAAAAAACAAACAAACAAAAAAACCTATTAAGAAGATGAATAATAGTGGTCCACATACATGCACAAGAAGATTGCTGGCTTATTTTTGTTTGAAAATCATTAGGCATGGAACTGATACAAGTGTGAAGCGTGAATGTGATTGTTTTCTAGTCTTTTGCTCTTGTCTATTAACTCTATTTGAGATGTTTGTCTATGTAGTAGGTATTGAATTGGTAGGATTAGGATAAGAAATCATTAGGAAACTAGCTAGTTGTTAGATTTTAATTAAAAATTGTATCCCTCAATAAATAGGAAAAAAAAAATTAAAAATTACGTCCATTTTTCTTGTTATTACATTAAAGGTGATATATATTCACCTAATTTACACTTATTAATTTACTTATATATTCGAATGTAATTAAACTTATTTAAATTTATTGGATACGGCTTAAAACTTTATACAAATATGAACTTATGTAGCTAGTATATGTGCAAATTTTTAATTTGACTATTTTAACCCTTATCGTAACTACTTATTTGAGCTTATAGAGTTATAGCTATAATTAAATGGAAATAAAGGTTAATTCAATGTTCCTGATCTTACAAGATTCATGGTCCTGGGATGGAGATTGGTATGATATGGCGCGAGTGCAGTAAGTAGTGCATTAGTGTTGGGTAAATATAAATTGGATCAAAGTCATCAAACAATATGACAGTAAGCATAAGAACAACTAAGAGCACTCAGAGCACCATTATTGGTGAACAAAAAAAAAATGGTTCATGGGTCACTATCACCATTTCTCTCTCATCCACATCAACCCAACAAACCATTTACAATATTCACTCTTAACAATAAACACTAAACAATGGTTCATCATCAATACTCCCTACCCCACCTTATTTTATTTTTGTAAATATAATCTTTTTGTTTCATAATTATAATTTATTAACCGATGTCAATGTAATTAATTGACGTATTTAATATTTTAATCGTGATTACTAATTAAGAAATTATCGCGTTTTTTTATCAGCTTTTTAAAAAATTAATTCTTGTGATTAATATTTTTTAAACAACAACGCAGCTAATTTTAATTAACATAAAAAAAAAGGAGGTACAAATCGTGATTACAGTTCTACAACTATAATCTAGTACATTTTATTTAAAAAAAAAACACAACTACACATCGTTTTGTAAGATGTCACATCGTGATTACACATCGTTTTGTAATAATAATAATAATAACAATAATAATAATAGAAATAATAATAATAACGATAATAATAATAATAACAACGATGATAATAATAATAATAATAACAACGATAATAATAATAATAATAACGATAATAATAATAATAATAACGATAATAATAAAAATAATAATAATAATAATAACGATAATAATAAAAACAATAATAATAATAATATTAATAATAATATTAATGATAATAATTAAAAATAATAATAACAATAATAATATTAATATTGGTATAAATAATAATAATAATAATATTGGTAATTATAGAGGGGATTTTTGAAGAGAAAAATATAGTAGAAAAAAATGAATTTTGAAAGTTGAAAAAAATATATCAATATGGGTGTCTATTTATAGAGGGGAAAAAAATAGAGTCGTTGGTAATTTTTTTTTTTTTTTTTGATTTGTATTTTGTAAAATATATCCGTTGCAAAATTACAACGGATATATTTAAAACAGTGCACACGTGTCAAGCAGCGGCTGGGCCAAGTGGCGCGCTCCCAGCCGCTGAATTCTATTTTTTTTTCTGAGCTTCAACAGCAAAACGACGTCGTTTTGCACCATGAAACAGCAAAACGACGTCGTTTTGCTATAATACCAGTCCAAAATATTGGTGGGGCCCACAGCGAATTAATTCATGGAAATGCTTGCTCCTGCAATCGAACCCATGACCACTCAACATGAACCATTAAAGGTTTGCCATTAAGCCACCACTTTATTTGTTTATTCATTGTGAACAATTAAATAGTTCACCCTTAAAGATGCCCTCACACTAGTGAGCAAAAAAAAAATGTTCATCCTCTCTCTAGCCACTTTCTCTCTCTACAAACCCATGAGCATTTTTGGTGAGCAAATTCTATCCCACTAGTGAGCAAAAAAAAAATTGTTCATCATTCTCTCTTCTACTTTTTCACATACCCCACCAACATTTCACTCTCTTACACATCACCATACTATTATATAATATATTTTGTTTAATGAAGTTTTAGTGCTACTAATTACAACTATACTATTTTTTTAATTTTTTTTCCTTCAAAAAAAAAATTAATAATATTGAAAATTAACGATTACATTTAATACGATTACATTTAATACATACTACAAGATAATTAACGATTAGTACAAACCAAGACTACATTCAATCTTTAACGTACCATTACATTAGACTAGATTAAATTGTTATCATACGATAATTGAATTTTTAATCATTAGTAGAACCATATTTTTGCCAAATGTGTTCCACTAAATCTGCTTTTAATTAAACATGAGTGTCTCTATCGCGTAGAGACATTCTTCTCTGGACATACGTTTCGAAATCAACGTTAAGAGGTCGGCCAACATTGAATTCAAAAGGCTCGTTGTTGTTAACTGTAGCACTTGTAGTTGGTCTTGTAATTTGCGGACGATCTTGTTCATAGTACCTTCTTAAAACTTCGGCCCGAGTGTAGTTGTGTCGTTCATCTTCGACAATCATATTGTGCACAATGATACAAGCTTTCATTATGTCACACAAAATGTCTTCATCATACGCAAGGGAAGGTTGTCGTAGAATGGCAAACCTAGCCTGTAAAACCCCAAAAGCTCGTTCAACGTCCTTCCGAGCCGCACCTTGTTTATCAGCAAATAATTTATCCTTCTGAAGTTGAGGAAGTGTTATTACCTTGAATAAAAGTAGCCCATTTTGGGTAAATGTCGTCTGCTAAGTAATACCCCAAGTTGTATTTGGTTATTCACGGAAAACTGAATTTGGGTAAATGCCTCCCGTTCTCTAACCTCGGTGCACGCCTTTATCTGTTCACTAATGCTCAAAATTGCACTATCGGAAGCAACTGCTTTGCCCTTACGCTTAGCCTTTGTTTTTTTGACACCGTCAGGTCGTGGTAGGCCTCCTGACATAAATCCGTCACTCGCATCCCTAGACCTTTTCCCACTTCCACTACTATCTTCCTCATCATCAGCACCACAACCTTTTCTTTCCTCCTTTGATAGACCCCATTTTAATTTTATCCTCCACTTCAGGTCTTCATTAACCAGATCCACTCCATGCAAAAATGCAAAATTATGTTGTGGATTAGAGGAGAGATAAAACAACTTGGAAGCATTTTTAATTCGATCAGCTTCGTTGTAACCACTTCCACTTTCAGGAAGTTTGCCAGCCTCCTCATAGCAACTAGTCCACTGTAGCAAATCAGCTGCCATTCTTCTCCAATGTGTCTCCAAACTCTTCATAGGTCTTGGCGGGAGTATATGCGGCTTCTCCGCTTGAACTTTACAGTAGGCTGCATGAACTTTTCACCAAAGATCGGATGCCTTTTGGTTCGTACCACGAAGCGCATCATCACTTATTTTTAGGTATAACCCAATTAGAGCTTCATCCTCAGCAACCGACCAAATGCGACTCGCTTTAGCGAGTGGTTGTGTCATTTTAGATGAACTACTACAAGAGGGGGGGGTGAATGGTAGTAGGTTCCAATCGCGGAACTTATGCGGAAATTAAAAACAAAACGTAAAGGAACTTAAAGCACACAACAAGTTTTACGAGGAAACCATCCAGTGCCTAACTGGAAGTAAAACCTCGGCCCTATTGGGACTTATAAACAAATTCCACTATAATAGGCAACTCTCCTAGTATAACCTATTACACAGACCTTTGCTTTGCAAGTTCCGCCACGGACACTTGACTCTATGATAGGACACTTCCTACCAGACCTAAGACACTTCTCAGGACCCTTTTTCTCCCTTTACCCAGGAAACTTCCTAGGTGACCCAAGACACTTCTCAGGTTCCTTTCACTCACTGTGCACTCACAGCTACCACTCGAATTTTACCAGATTTCAAACTCATACACAAGCGTGAATTTAAGAGAATTCACAATCTCACCCCAAAATACAAAACACTCAAAACCCTTTTCCCATTACAAGATCTCATCGAATATCCCTAAATACATATCTATGAATAAAGAGATAAAACTAATATGTTGAACACTCAAGATCTGTCTGGAACTCACTAGACGTATTGTAACCAAAAACCTGATAGGAACTTTGACCAGGAGGACTGACTTAGCTTCGTGGTGAAGGATAAAACCATTAAGCACGACCACTACACTTCGTCAGCCTCAACTTTGAATGAATGCATATGAGCATATTTATAGTACACTCGAATTATTCATTTCATCTTGAAAAAGATAGATTTTCTGAAAAGATAAGTTTAAAAGATATTTTCTAAAAATCAGTTTTCCGAAAATATATCTTTTTGTTAAGAATAAAAACTGTCAATAATAATAAGATAAACTTAGCATAAAATCAGATTTTATTCAAAACTTATCTTTTTGTTTAAAATACTTTTTAAACAATCTTATCTTTTTCCAAAAGGGATTTATTAGAAGATAAATATCTTTATTCAGTAAAACCAAATCCCTAAAAGATATGCACGTATAAGGTAAATATATATATCATTAAAACCGACTTTTAACGACGTTCATACTTAAGTTCCTATTAGGTTCCTGAACTCTGACAGTCTCTGAGTTCCTGACAAGTCAGTTACTCTAATTTCATTGACTGTTTGGAATTCACCTTGGTTCTATATAGACTTGTTCCAGACCGACTTTTATGTCCAACATACTTACATGAATCCTAGAGCAATATACTTCTATTTCTCTGTCTTCATGTTGCTTCTCTGAAACTCTTGTTCTGGAATCCTGTAGTCTTGATATATTCTGGATCTTAGGGTTTTCCCCAGCATTACACCGAAACCAGGTCGTTACAACCCGTTTTGAAGTTCTTGTTAAGAAACTTCTGGAAGTTCCATTCCTGGAACTCTTCTTCTAAATTTACTTGTATCCTCATGGATCCTCTAAAGTTCCTCTGTTTCAATTCCTACTTCAGCCCTCAACGCTTACTGAACCTGCAAACATCACAACACTAGAAAATCCTTATTAAATGGAAGTTTGCTCAATTCTTAACATCATCATCAAAACCTCATAAGGATCAACAAGTTGTCCCTTTTTGATGATGACGAACTGAGCAAACTTCTGAGAATAACAAAGTAAAACAGAAGGTTAGTTTTTTATTTATAAAAACAATAAAGAAAACTAAACTAAATTAAAAGACTCCTACACATACATAACCTATATATGTATAGGATACTTACCTTATGAAGCTAACATATGTAAACACATGTTTACATAGTTACCTTCATGGTCCCTTAGCCATCATCATGCTTATCAACCATAACACTTATCGTTGTTCTTGTTCCTCTATTGCTTATCCTATATTGCTCAAGTTCCTTACATATATACCTGTCATTACTCAGGTTCCTTGTATCCTGTTCCAAGCATAATTTGCTTTTTCTATGCACAACTTAACATACACGTTAGATAGATAATCATCATTAGTTTATAATCATCAAAACCTAATTGCTCAACAATTTCCCCCTTTTTGATGATGACAAACTATTGATGCTCATCACATATTAAAGGATAATCGTTGTACATTTATTCCCCCTTAGTTTTTCAAGGAAATAACATTTAAACAAGTTAAGAACATACACAAGAACTTAATAGTTAGGAACTTAGCAATACACATCATTTATCAATATATAAATACTTTCAACAATCATGATGTAATAACTTTAGACTTAATTACTGCATACCATAAGCATCATACATATTCTTCCCCCTTTTGTCATTATCAAAAAGGGTATTGTTCCACACGTTTGTTTTTCGTAAATTATATGCACTTAAAGTCATATGTCACACCTACCACCATATAATAAGTAAGTATATACTAGTTAAACACTTGTTGTTCCTAAAAGCCTCAAGGTACTCACTTTTCAAACACGGATACCATTTCCACACTAACTTCCAACTCACAATCCAAAGGCCCAACTTCAAAACCCTTAATTGAACTTGACAAATAAGAAGTTAAAATTCAAGTAAAGATCAGAGCTAAAAAGTTAGAAATGGATTGCATGAATAGACCAATTAAAGCGCAAGCTTAAAGGATATATAAAGAAGCATATGGAACAAAATAAGTAGAGGGAACGTGAAGTGGAATTTGTGCTCTTCGTTTAGACCTTTTGAGATGAGAACCGCCACATTGTACTTCATCTCAAACTCTTGAATCTCCTATTGAACACAACACATATTCATCTTTCCAATTGATAACCAAGTTCCCTTACCTTAACCACCAACTTCTTTGAGGAACATTCTCCATGCTGGAACTTAAATAGATTTCAGTTTCATCATAATCAAGTTCCTTCATCGTTTATTATTGTTTCTTCACTAGCTCACCAAGTATACGAGTACACGACATCAACATAGTCAACATTCTTCATATATAGATATCTAGGAAATTAAATATTTGACCACCCTTTTTCCTTTTCTTTCTCTTTTTTTTTTTTTCAAAGGGTGTCATTACACAAATTTTGCATGATTTCCTAGTATAACACATTTTAAATTAATGAAGAGAATATTTACTCATACACTTGAGTTCCACAACCAGATCTGAACCATTTTGAATTCTTGGTTCCTACCTTATTCCCCCTGAGTCCCTTACCATTCTTCTTCCTTTTCAAGTACTTACTTCTTTCTTTTTCTTCAACTTCCCCCTCAACATGTAATCACCCTTTTTCACGTTTCATTGAACCATAAAAAGATGGTGAACAAACTTAGAGCACATGGGAATTAAGAATAAAAAGTAAAAGTGTGTGAATGGAAAGAGGAAATTGAATTGGGTTAATAAGAATCTTCGATTTTCTAAATATGGGACAATTAAAGTATATGCAACACGGACACACAACTTAGAGTTGTAGAATAATGTTGCGATCGAAGATATATGGCGTAGATGCTTGAAAGTTGGCTAAAAGATAGGTTAGTTCCCTCTGAAATTTAAACAAGTGAGTTACAAACGGTCTGGGAACTTACCTGTCTTGTTCCATCAAAGTTTCTTCCATTGTTCCTTTGACAACTTAGGAACTTCGTGTTTGACAGCACCCATAGTTCTATTATGAGACCTCTAATACTCTTAGGCAAGTGAGTATGTCTTTTACAACACAAGAACTAAGTGTGACACATAAAAAATAAGCGCATATTCTTTACTTTAAGTATAACATAGGAACCCCAGCTTGACATAACTTATGGGAAAAAAATACTTTATACTCGTGTTATGTTTCATCAAGTCTTGTTCCATTAAGCAATAAACAAGAATATGACAAATCAAGACAAGACCATAAGAGAATCAATTCACAAATTCACATATTGCATTCATACCAAAAAAATATCAATTCAATTCATCTAATGCCGACATGTGAAAAGGAACTTATATCTTATGTAGTCTCTTACCAGTAAAAATATAACTTTAAAGCATTGGTTGAGTATGATGGCTTACCTTGGAGTTCTTGAAGTGGTTGTTATGTTCCTTGATGATCTCGAATCTAATATGAACTTCCACTTCTAACTCAAGTTCCATTGTCAGTGGTTAATCTTACAAATATATTTTCTTATCATAAATTAGCAAAAACCAATTCACAATGGCTCGTTAGTAGTACCAGAGATATATCAATGTAAACAAGTACTAATAATAACTCAGTTAATCTTGAAAACAAAAATTGATACTTTTAAAACTCAATTTTCAAGAAGGAACTTGGATAGGATTCTATCCTAGAGTATGTTCCACATAGACGTCTACAAAAATCAAGACATACATGACATCCATGTGGTACAACTCTAATCCCATATAAACAGCAAGAACAAATATTATTCAATTTGCTTCAAGTCTAGCTACACACGCAACAAGTTCCTTAAAGACAATACATACCTTTGTATTGGTTGTTTCTTTTAAGAACCAACCTGGCCTTGTTCCATTCACGTGCCTTACTCAACAAGCTTTTGCCAGAACACCTTTTTTAATCTCCGACCCTTTTTAGGTGTTCTAGAATAGGTTCAGGATGTGACATGCATCTTCTTCTTTTTAAGCTTATTAAGTTCCTGCTGCACATCTAACCTGATAACAACCAATTACATGTTTACATCAACCTTAAAAACAGACTTATCTTTTATACAACTATGAGTTATAAAGTCCATCCTTTTCGATTGATATCTCGGGCTCTTCTCAGATCCTTGGTTGTTGAGGTTTTCCCTTTGGTTATATATATGCATGAAAAACACTTTAGTTCCATAGTTTGTTGAGATATTGCTGGTCGGAACAAATATTATCTTAGCTCTGGAACTTTGTTGGAACTTGCTTTCTTGTATTGAGTTCATTGACCTTTGTTGCATGAGTTTGAACTTAACATCTCAAAGTTCCTCAACATATGTAGCTAGCCCTTGCTGTTATCCTTAGTGACATATTTCTTTATTAGGAACTCCGTTAGTTCTTCAAGAACACATGAGTTCATCTTTTATAACCTGTTTGATGGGAACAAACCTGTCAGTCTCAAAATATGTTCATTTATTGCACATTAACCATGATAGTGTAGACTCTTTATGTTTTACTAGTCTAGGCGTTTATGGATAAATCGCCTTGGAACTTATATCATCAAACATCCCTAAGTGGAACATAGGGTGTCTTGTTCATCAAAGATCTATTGCTTCAGTGTTGATGATGTAGCAAGAGACATTGAAAACTATTCCAAAGAACCTGCAAAGACCATTAGCATATAACTTTGTTTTCTCCGTGTCTTTCATGATTCAAAGTTGGAAACTTGTTGTCAATCCTGTGTTCCTGCAACAAACATCAACAATTACTGGAACTAGGTTCCATTTTTAGATCTATACCTTCATAAATGATGAACGCTTAGCCACATACCCTGTGATAGAAAAGACTTTCAACAAACAGTTCATCATCTCTTCTGTTAAGAAAATTAACCAAGTATTCATTTGCTTTCATTACTTATAAACAAGACATATCTTTCAATTAGTCTCTACATATCACATGGTAAACATATTCATATCACTAAGATCCAATGGATTAGTGTTGCTTACCATATACCTGATGTTGAAAGAGAATGTAACATGTGTTTGATTCTCATGCTTCTCGATCTTAACCTGTTTGGAACTTACATATACATATACCTATTATCGAGTTCCTACTAGGTTTATCAAGCATGAAAAGGTTTACATGTTCACAGTTTGAAGCATAGAAGTATCTCATCTTCAATAAAACCTAGAAATGTCAGGTTGTTGTTAGGAATCACCTTGAGATCCACAAATGATGTGTTCCCTTTTTGATTCCCTTCATATGTGACATTTCCACTCTTTATTGATGATGTCTTATTGAAGCCATGAAACAACTAGAGTTACAAGCAATTGAAAACCAGAATGTGCATTAAAAACTCGACAAGAAAGATATTCACAATGGGATAGGAACTTGACTTACTAACTTCCTGTTCTGTAGAAATTTTACCTTTCGTGTTAGTATTATAAGTCAAAGTTCTTCCATTGTAGGTTTATAGAAAGAGATACCTTGATTTGGCTATCATCATCTCTTTTGGAACCTCGCTGTCGAGATAATGCGAGTTCCCTCCTATTATAAACCTTCGACTCTTCCATGTTCCTTTTGACATAAAGTTGGAACATGTCCTTCTGGTCCTTTAGACCATTGTATCTTGGGTAGAGGAACGTGTTGATTAAATCTCAAATTCTTCAACACCTTGTCAAAGTCCCTCATATTATCATTCAAAAGATATAACATGAAAGTTCACAACCCAAGAGATTCCTTTGTGCCTTTAAAATGTCAGTAGGTTAGTCAAAAGAGGTAGATAAAACCTAAAGCATAAAAGTGTTAAAACATAAAGTTCCTGTAAGAATACTCCCTTTTAGATGTCGTTCCATCAACGAAATGATGAATTTCTAACACGAAGTCAAATATAATCATCTTAGCTCATCATCCTTCATAAGAGTCTGCTACAGGAATTAATGCTTTGTTCCAAGGAACTTTGAATAATAAGAACTTAACTGGAACTTGAACAAGAATCTTTACAGGAACGTATACGCTAACTCCTATAGCACCTTGATATAGAAGCTTTGTTATTCCTGTATCCCTAATTCGTTTTATCATTCCAAGTTTACCAAGTTCCAACCAATTTAAGCACTGAGCTCCTAATGGAACAAACTTTTGCGCACCAATTTGTCTCAATGGACAAACCTACAAAACAATCATTAATAACTTGCACAAAGCTAGAAGAGAAGTTAGTTTGTCATGATATACATTATAAACATCCAAACAACTTCTCTTTTCATCCATTCACAAATAACCTTCATAATATTAGGGAATTGAATTTCAATAGGACTTTGTGAAGGATTAATACATACTAAAAGCACATGACCAATATTTACAGAGAGATGTATAGGCGACTTACACACTTATCCACTGTCGCTTCACCTACTACAAACCTCTTATAAAGGCTTTCTAGTGAGAGGAATTTGCACATAATTGCTTATATACAAACAACCAAAGATCATCATTATTAATAAGTTGTCTCCACTCACTTAGCCTGCAAAATCGGTCATCTTTTGGCTTTGGTTACCCAATTTATATTAGGTACCTTCATGTTAGTAATAGACATCAATAATCCATAATTAAAACAACTACGGTTAAACCAACTATCTTTACTAACAATAAACACCATGTGTCTACATAATAAATATTCAGAAAAACACATACACATGATAAGGTCATTCTTTGGAAAATATTCAAAATATACGTTCATTACCTTGCCCAAAGAATTAAGTTTCCATACAGGGATAATCCAGGTTCCAAGAGACCAAATATGCATAATTCTACATAATACGTTCCTTGAACTATTTCCAGTCAACCGATTCTTTAAAAATAAATCAATTTGTAAATCTGACAAATACTTTTCACTCTATAAATCAAATTTGAGGTTACACAAAATTGATTTGCAAACTTTCAAAACAAAATCCAAAATTTAACTAGAAATACTACAAGGAACTTGTACACATAATGTCATGCATATAATCAAGACTTCAAAGACGAGACACTTACCTCAAAGATGTTCATCTTTGAATCACATCTGCTTCACAAGCAGACTTTGGTCTTCACGTGGTATTTGGAACGTTCTAGGGTTGAGTTCCATTCACTGCATTCCTTGTAGATATCCATCCTAGCCTGGAACTTGCTCCTCGGGGTTACCCGGTTTATCAAGAGCACCTGCTCTGATACCAATTGTCATTTTAGATGAACTACTACAAGAGGGGGGGGTGGGTGAATGGTAGTAGGTTCCAATCGCGGAACTTATGCGGAAATTAAAAACAAAACGTAAAGGAACTTAAAGCACACAACAAGTTTTACGAGGAAACCATCCAGTGCCTAACTGGAAGTAAAACCTCGGCCCTATTGGGACTTATAAACAAATTCCACTATAATAGGCAACTCTCCTAGTATAACCTATTACACAGACCTTTGCTTTGCAAGTTCCGCCACGGACACTTGACTCTATGATAGGACACTTCCTACCAGACCTAAGACACTTCTCAGGACCCTTTTTCTCCCTTTACCCAGGAAACTTCCTAGGTGACCCAAGACACTTCTCAGGTTCCTTTCACTCACTGTGCACTCACAGCTACCACTCGAATTTTACCAGATTTCAAACTCATACACAAGCGTGAATTTAAGAGAATTCACAATCTCACCCCAAAATACAAAACACTCAAAACCCTTTTCCCATTACAAGATCTCATCGAATATCCCTAAATACATATCTATGAATAAAGAGATAAAACTAATATGTTGAACACTCAAGATCTGTCTGGAACTCACTAGACGTATTGTAACCAAAAACCTGATAGGAACTTTGACCAGGAGGACTGACTTAGCTTCGTGGTGAAGGATAAAACCATTAAGCACGACCACTACACTTCGTCAGCCTCAACTTTGAATGAATGCATATGAGCATATTTATAGTACACTCGAATTATTCATTTCATCTTGAAAAAGATAGATTTTCTGAAAAGATAAGTTTAAAAGATATTTTCTAAAAATCAGTTTTCCGAAAATATATCTTTTTGTTAAGAATAAAAACTGTCAATAATAATAAGATAAACTTAGCATAAAATCAGATTTTATTCAAAACTTATCTTTTTGTTTAAAATACTTTTTAAACAATCTTATCTTTTTCCAAAAGGGATTTATTAGAAGATAAATATCTTTATTCAGTAAAACCAAATCCCTAAAAGATATGCACGTATAAGGTAAATATATATATCATTAAAACCGACTTTTAACGACGTTCATACTTAAGTTCCTATTAGGTTCCTGAACTCTGACAGTCTCTGAGTTCCTGACAAGTCAGTTACTCTAATTTCATTGACTGTTTGGAATTCACCTTGGTTCTATATAGACTTGTTCCAGACCGACTTTTATGTCCAACATACTTACATGAATCCTAGAGCAATATACTTCTATTTCTCTGTCTTCATGTTGCTTCTCTGAAACTCTTGTTCTGGAATCCTGTAGTCTTGATATATTCTGGATCTTAGGGTTTTCCCCAGCATTACACCGAAACCAGGTCGTTACAACCCGTTTTGAAGTTCTTGTTAAGAAACTTCTGGAAGTTCCATTTCTGGAACTCTTCTTCTAAATTTACTTGTATCCTCATGGATCCTCTAAAGTTCCTCTGTTTCAATTCCTACTTCAGCCCTCAACGCTTACTGAACCTGCAAACATCACAACACTAGAAAATCCTTATTAAATGGAAGTTTGCTCAATTCTTAACATCATCATCAAAACCTCATAAGGATCAACAAGTTGTCCCTTTTTTATGATGACGAACTGAGCAAACTTCTGAGAATAACAAAGTAAAACAGAAGGTTAGTTTTTTATTTATAAAAACAATAAAGAAAACTAAACTAAATTAAAAGACTCCTACACATACATAACCTATATATGTATAGGATACTTACCTTATGAAGCTAACATATGTAAACACATGTTTACATAGTTACCTTCATGGTCCCTTAGCCATCATCATGCTTATCAACCATAACACTTATCGTTGTTCTTGTTCCTCTATTGCTTATCCTATATTGCTCAAGTTCCTTACATATATACCTGTCATTACTCAGGTTCCTTGTATCCTGTTCCAAGCATAATTTGCTTTTTCTATGCACAACTTAACATACACGTTAGATAGATAATCATCATTAGTTTATAATCATCAAAACCTAATTGCTCAACAGGTTGATTGATCGGATTCCTTGGAGGTGGTGGAGGGTATTGTGGTGTCTCCGGAACAACTTCTTCTTGGCTCACATCGTACTCAGAGTTGCTCCCTTCAGTAACGGGAGGAGTTTGTTGCTCAGTATAAGTGTTTTCATTAAGAATGTGTGGAGGTATTTGTTGATGAACAGAATTTTGCGAAGACGGGTTTCCTAATCTTTGTAGGATTAATTGAAAATTGGGACTATTGATGAAATCATCACCTAAATCAGAAAATTGTTGAGCAAGTTGATAATAATTAGGATTGTTGGGATCCATTAGATTGTATAAATTTTTTTTTGAGGCAATTAGATTGTATAATAATATTTTTTTTGTTTTTGACAAGGATTGTATAATAAATTAAATAACAACAATAATAAATAATTAAAAAACACCGATATTATAATTACAATATCGTTAATAACGTTTTAAAAAATATTAGAGTACTTAAAAAGTAATTAAAAATAATTAAAAAAAATAACCTTTTTGAACTTTATATTAAAAAATATAAAAATAATATTACTAGAATTGGGAGTAAAAATAATATATAGTGTTTTTGTGATTTTTGAAAGTGTACCAAAATATGTCAAAATGGATCTCTATTTATAGAGGAAAAAAATTATAGCCGTTTATGAATTTTTTTATTTTTTTTAATTTAAAAATTGGCCAAAATAGCCGTTTAAGTTAAGTACCGTTTTAAAACGGTCAAATTTTCTCATTGGGTAAGGATGCTAACAGGGACACGTGTCAGCCTCTTGATGGCTCGACTGACGCGCCCTGTCAGTAAGTGGGAATTAGCTTGTTTTTGCTTCCCAGACTTTACAAAGATACGTTTTGGGTATGGTCCCTTTTGTGGGCTTCCCAAAACGAGGCGTATTGCGTGTGTTTAAAGCAAAATAATTTCGCCAGTTTGGAGAGTTGATGGGCCCCACATATTTACTGTTCATCCTCAAATTTGCTCATAGGATGAGCAAAATCAATTATGCTCATGAGCATTTTTCCATTTGCTCATTGATGGGGAAGCTATTTTTACAATTTTGCTCACCATTTTTGCTCATGAGCAAAATTCTCCTCACTGATGGGAGTGCTCTAAGGCACGGCGACTAGTTCTCTTAAGAACAAATTTACAACCTCCGTTAATTATTATGTGCAACAAAGGAATATTTTATGTCTCACAAATAATACCCCTTTATTACACATAATAATTAACGGAGGTAGTACTTCTCCTTAAGTATTGTGTTTTATGGGAAAATTTGCAAATTGCAGCCATTTAAAGTTCGTATTTTGCAAATTGCAGCCATTTAAATTTTTTTTTGCAAATTGCAGCCCAAAATTTCGTATAAATTGTAAATTGCACCCCGATTCAATTTTTTCATCGGTTTACATGTTGAAAAATCTTCGGTTAAGGTTTTAGGGGTCATTTTAGCCCTTAGGGGCCCGAATTGAGCTTGGAATCAGCAAAAATAACGTAAGTGTCTCATATTTACAGTTTCCCACAAATCGATACATTTTTGTTACGCAAAACGAAATACTTACGTTATTTTTTTGCTAATTCCGAACTCAATTCGGGCCCCTAAGAGCTACAATGACCCCTTAAACCTTAGCTGAAGATTTTTCAACATGTAAACCGCTGAAAAAATTAAATCGGGCTACAATTTACAATTTATACGAACTTTTGGGCTGCAATTTGCAAAAAAAAAATTAAATGGCTGCAATTTGCAAAATACGAACTTTAAATGGCTGCAATTTGCAAAAATCACTTAGCAGGATAGTTTACTGTTTTTATAAGATCAAATTAAGGATTGAACATATTTACTTGTGCCTTGGGGCTTGGGCTGAGGTCCCTTTTTTTAAAAAAAAAACTTTTCGGATGTTTTGGGCGAAAGGAATTGGGCCTTGAGGTACAACAATGTGATGCATGCTTTGCTTAGGAACTTGGAGACTTTTTTATGAAACTGCATGAGTAGTTCACTATCTCACTAGTCATATAGTTCTTCGACTTGCAGACTTGAGCTGATCAAAATGGCTTGATTAGGCTCTTTGTAAGCTAGTCGAGAATATGTTTTATACTCTTATCACATGAGAGGCTATTGGGCTTGAAGTGTAGATGTAGCATGGGATCTCCGCATACCATGCGCAAAATATTCTACTTGAAAGTAGGGGGTGGATGAGATTTGAAACCTTGACTTTTTTGTCACGCTGGTTCTGATACCATATTAAAGGTTCATCTCAACCAAAAGCTTAAACTGATGGTTGAGGACTTAAGGCGTAGGAATATGTTTTATACTACTGACCCCTAAAGAAGCATTGGAGTAACCGAGTAACTCTATTGTGGTATTGTACATTCATGCTTGTAGCATACATATGGTGTGGAATCGTTATTCGAGGGCTGGCTAGTTGTTTAGTCCATGACCTCCATGTTATTAGACTAGAATGTGTAGAATGCTATGTGATACAACAAAATAAGTACCTAATTGTCCAACTAGGTTGTATAAGAACACAGTTTGATATGCTTCAATTAATGAATTTTGTTTTCTGATGATTACGGTGAAATTGTATAACATTTGTCACTTCCACCGGTGACACTGCATTGCAGACTTTGCAGTATGCTTGCCAGGATGCAATTAGAGGAATTGTTCAAGACTATGAAGAAGCGCTCAAAGCAATATAGTAGCACAAAGACAGCCACCGAGAAAGTTGTTGAGGCTTGAAGAGGATGCATCCATTGCAGAGGTAGAAGATGGTGATAAATTATTGCATGTTATGTTACTCGAACTCTTCATTTTGTTTAAATATAAATCTTATGGTCTGATTTGATATGACATCTTGATTACACTAACCTTATCCGTATTTGTGAGCTAACATATGAGATATATATATACACACCAAAAAAAAAAAATCATTTGGGATCAAAGTTAAGTTGGTATGACAACTTGATTTCACTAATTTTATCCTTATTTGTGTACATAAAATTGAGAGAAGAAGAAGAAAAAAAAAAAAACAATTACTCCGTATCATTTTGTTACATTTGCTTAATGTGCATGTTTTTCATATACTTGTACTTAACAATTGACAAAGTAAGTAAGTAACCCAACGCAATCTGAATCATATAGTGTTAACCTGAAAACGACGATGACCTAATTAACATCCAATTGGCCCTGACCGGCTAAGAGCATAGGAGGGACCGAGGGAGTACAAGTTAGTAGTTACTTTTGCACGATAGGTCGCCGTTTAAAGCCCTTGTTCATAAATAAACAATTAAAATATCAATCACAGTTCATCAAGCTCCGAAAAAGAATATCCAATTTCATTCTATACAAAATTAAATTGTGATAATTCCCATTTATAGGAATTTCACAGAAGCATCACCACCCAATCAGGCAATCAGCAAGAACTCAGAAGCCGCACCCGCTATCACCGACACATAGGTAAAGAATTGTACTCTGAAAACCCTTCTTTCTCTCTCTTCTTGTTGCTAAATTTTGCTTGAATCTGTAGAAACCCAGATTTAAAATCTTGATTATAATGTAATTTTATGTAATTCCCACAAAATTTGGAAGTGAAAGTAAAATCTGGGTCTTTGAGACATAATGTCGAACAGGTAATGTGCACATTGTATTAGATGTTTTAGATCAATGGGGTCTGATCTATTCTCCAAAAGGGTAGGTTTTTGTCATCATGATTTCTCTATTCTTTTCTATGATCTGCTAGTAATATGAATTATTGTTTTTTGGGTGGATTGATGAAATTAGATTACTTAAATGGTTGAGTAGTCTGAATGCAGATCAAATGTGATGAAATGTAGTGATTTGAAATATAATTGTTTGGGTAGATTGATGAAACTATCAAATGGGATGAATAGAAGTCAATATTGAATGCAAAATTGCTGTCAAATGGGATGAATAGAAGTGAATATTGAATGCAAACATGTTGTTTATTAGTATTGTAATTATTAAGAAGTGGGAAATGAACACTGTGAAATCTTCTTCCATGGTTGCAATTTGCAAACAAAGGTTTTGACTTGGGACCAAAATCTTCATTTTGGGTTGAGATTACAAGATTTTATCATGTAGGTTCTTCGATATCATAGGCGATTTTCATTAGTGTTTGTGCAATTGTTAGTAAAAAGATTTCTTATGACATAACATTATTATTTTTCCCTGTGTTTTAACATCAACTATAGATTACAGTAACATTGATTTGTGCCGCCTGAAAATTGAAATGTCTGGATCTTCCACTGATAAACTGATTGTTGGGTGTCTGCAGATTTGGAAGTTGCCCTTTTATGCATTAAACATTATCTAAATCAGAGTTGAAGCTCTATCTGTGGTTGCTTCGATTCTGCCTCTTCCGTAATCATGGTTGACACCAATGCTGGTAATTTCACGCTTCATCCTTTCCTCCTTGATCTCTCATATTTTCTGTATGATTTGAATGATTTGATCTATATCGTCTTATTATCTTGATTTTGTTTCAGGTTCCTTCTTCTCTGAAAAATCGGCGAAGATTTTTGTAGCAGGTCATCGAGGGTTAGTGGGATCTGCCATAGTTCGCAAGCTGCAATCATTTGGATTCTCCAACCTTGTTCTCCAGACACATTCTGAACTTGACCTTACTGTCCAATCTGCTGTTGATACTTTTTTCGCTTCTGAGAAGCCTAAATATGTTATACTTGCTGCTGCTAAAGTTGGGGGAATCCATGCTAATAACACTTACCCTGCCGATTTCATTGCCATTAACCTTCAGATTCAAACCAATGTCATCCACTCATCTTTCACCCATGGTGTCGAAAAACTCCTCTTTCTTGGCTCCTCCTGCATTTACCCTAAGTTTGCTCCTCAACCAATCACGGAATCTGCACTTTTAACTGGTCCTTTGGAACCCACCAATGAGTGGTATGCCATTGCTAAAATTGCAGGAATCAAGATGTGCCAAGCTTATCGAATTCAACATAATTGGGATGCAGTTTCTGGTATGCCCACTAATTTATATGGCCCTAACGACAATTTCCATCCTGAGAATTCCCATGTTTTGCCTGCGTTGATTCGGAGGTTTCATGAGGCGAAGGTGAGGGGTGATAAGGAGGTGGTTGTGTGGGGAAGTGGGTCTCCTTTGAGGGAGTTCTTGCATGTCGATGATCTTGCTGATGCTGTAGTGTTTATGATGGACAAGTATAGTGGGTTGAGCCACTTGAATGTCGGGAGTGGCAAGGAGGTGAGTATTAAGGAGTTGGCTGAGCTTGTGAAGGAGGTGGTTGGATTTGAAGGGGAGCTTGTTTGGGATAAGACTAAGCCTGATGGAACCCCAAGGAAGCTTATGGACAGCTCAAAGTTGATGGAATTGGGTTGGGAACCCAAAATTTCTCTTAAAGATGGTCTTGTAGATACTTACAAATGGTATCTGGAGAATTACGCTGCCAAGCATTAATGCTTGCATTACTCAGGTGAAGACTGTTCCCCAGCTTGGCAGATATTAGTTGCTTGTTTTGATACTGTTAATTTGTATCCATTACATGATAAAGCTATTTGTAGTACCTTTTTTGTTTAAAATTGTACCATTTCATATCATAAGTATTCTGAAAACCTTAATCTTATAAATGAATTATGTGACCATCCTTTTTTGAGCTAATTGCCATATTGATCAAACTGTTTCATTGAAAAAGGATTCTTTTCTGTTTATGCTTATGTCTTTTCTTTCTCCATTGAATAGATTTTGGCTTGAAGTTTTTTAGTTGATTTTGACTTGTAGTTCACTAAATTTGATGCAAGGTAACCTACTTGTGCAAACTTTTTCTTGTTTGTTGATGTAGAACTATAAATGTTAATGTTGAAATCATTACAAACATGGGGATGCAGATTTATGATTATGATGTTGTGCATTGTAAGGTGCCATAGTAATCGGTTATTTCATCTCATATTAATTAAAGAGTACCTGTTTAAAGGTCTCATGGGTTGGTTATTTGTTAGCTTCATAGTCTTGTTAGATGTTGTGTCAATCCTACTAAGTAATTTAGCTATTTTGGTGCATAGTAGAATTCTCAGGCACGTAGAAGAATATGAGCAAATGGCTAAGTAGTGAAGGCATGGGATGGCACATATATGTAGTAGACTAGTAGTATTAGTGTTGTGTACAAATGAGAACTCATAACCTCTTTTATAGGCTAGTTGTTCCTAATCTTCCTATACAAAGACCTTCTACCTAGAGCCTTTCTAGGCAAAATGATAGACAATCTTGCGAGAATTTTTTTTCAAATTATTACTGTTATTAAAAGGTTACACAAAAGTATCTTCACTAACCCCCAATAACGTCTGTTATGGAATTAAGTTCCTCTAGAGGTTTCCACAAAAACATCTTGAGGAACTACAGAAATGATAATAACACCTGTATCTGATTACCTATTTGGATTCACTATGCCCCAAATTCCGGATAGAAAATGCCACAAAAGCCTAAATTTCAAAACTATGCAAGTATTTGTTCCTAATTTCCTATGTTTCTGCAGTCCATGATAATCAAATGAGTGTTGTTACAGACTTATGGGTGAAATGGCTGCTTAGAGGCAGCTTGGGGTTGCCCGCATGAGCTGAGATTGACATTGATGTCTTTTGTTATAATCTAAAGATTTAGCCTTGAGGTGGTGGCTGCTACCTCATAATTTGATGACAAGATAGTTGCTTCCTAAATTGGTGCATTGTTTCAGGAGTTTATACACTGCAAGTACAGGTAGAGACAGGGACAAGGATTTCTGTGATTAGTTCTTTGATTGATAAACAAGAATTTTTTGGGTAAGGTTGTCTGGATACAATAATGCAGGTACTCTAATGTGAAAATTATTGCTGGTGTCAAGTGACTAGTCTATGAATTTCTGCAGGATAATGGGGATGAGGAATCAATTGTCTACATTTCTGCGTCCTTTCAAGTTATTCTGTTTAATTTTGTGAAGTATATATTTACAAGATTGCAAACGATTGGTAGAATGTCCAAGTTCTCGGTCTTCCCACTTCTTGTTAAGCTAGTTCAGTGTTTCCTAAAAAATGCAGTTTACAGGTGTAACTGGTTTAAGGTGTTGGGGTTGAATTTAAGTTTCATTGTGTACTTCCATGTTTCTACCTGACTGTTTTGTTGAAAAGAAGGCAATGGGAGTGTATCTTTAGACCGAAGAAGGCTCGGCAAAGGCCTTGCCCGATTGCGCCTGCTGTTGGTTTAATTGTTAACTTGCTTTATTTTTGGTTATGTGCTACAGAACAGTACTTACCAGAGTTACCACTTCGTATTTCGTATTACGCGAGTATTTTGGTGATATAGACTGGGCAAAGGATGCCTCCATTTCATAGTGTAGATTCATTTCCTCCCAGAAATAGGCCTGCTTATGCTAACATAATTCAAAAGAATTGAACTGGATCATCCTCCAGGATATCCAAGTGTGATCCTTAAGAGTCTAAGAGATCTGTTTCAATTCTCGACTAATTATTGAATGTACTTCGAGAACGATTAAACTAAACTAAGTCGGACACCCCTTGGAGCTGATCGAATTGGCCCAGGCTGGCTCCATTTAAGGTGGGTGTGGGCTGAGAATGCTTGGTAGTCAGGGAATCTAGCTCAAGAGTCTAGTTTGGCCATAGATTCGTTTGGCTTGGCATGAATAATGCGGATTCAGGCAGAAATTTTAAGGCTGATGCCTGGACCCATAATGAGCCTGGACCATTAAAACAGAAGCTTTAGATTGGGAAATATGGGAAAATTTGAGGCATTATGGCTATATTTAGTTCATCAAGTCATCATGAAGTTTAGAATATCATTTCTAATGTCTATATTGCTTTGGATTCTGCTAATTTTTTACATGAAACATGTTGGAAAATTTTTTACACCCCTTTTTTATTTTTATTTTTATTTTTGAAGTTTTGTAGTTTGACAACCACAAAACTGTTTGATTGACTCTTTGGAAGGTATAACAAGATGCAAGTGAAGTAGACAATTAGTTGGGTTATAAAAGATGCATGTGGAGGAATTTTGAACTTGTTGTATCAAAAAATTACTAAAAGAAAATATAGTAGAGTTAATAGTACGTTTAAAATTTAAATATTATACTGCGTATGTAGTATGTTAGGGTAAAGAAAAATGTAGTAAATTGTTAAAATAAAAGTGTAACACTAAAAAAAATACTACCTAGTACCTACGGATTAACATTATTTTTTTTTTTATTTTTTTTTTTTTTGACAATAGCAACTGATTAACAATTGTAACAATTAAAAGAAATAGGCATTCTTATATGTATACAATTCCACATAAAGTTTTTTTACATAAGGATATTTTTTGGCTCATTCTCATTTTAAGATTTTGAAATTAGCAAAAGGTTAACCAGAGCATATGTAGAACTTTCAATTGAAAAATAGTGGAAATAATTTACTGATAGATGTTTTTTTACTTGTATTAGCAAATTGTACAAGCTCAGTTAACTTTCTAATGAGTTGCCAATCACTCTAATTTCGATTTTTAATATGAAGAATAGAATAATGGGTTATTCGTGATAAATAATGGATTATTCTTATATATTAAGTCTGATTCCAAGCAAATTCAAGTGATTTTTAGGGAATACTGCCATTGAATAGTCTCAATACTTATTTTGTCAAAACTTATCTGGCTTTATTTTGTCTAGAAAAGAGACATATTTGTTGAACCATAAAACCCCTTTATAAATCAAATTAAAGGCCTATTTAATTCAGCTTATATTCAATTCAGTTTAGCTGCATCAGTTCATTTTAGCTCTTAATTTCCTTCTCTCATAAAGTATTCATTTCAGCCCTATTCAGTTCAGTTCAATTCAATAAATATTAACAAGCCCTAAGCCAATATCAGATCTATTGTCAATTAATTTATTACGTAAAAAATAATTTTTAAGCCATGTTAGGTTACGACTTACAAGAAGGTTTAATAACTTGTTTATTTGTTAAAAGCATTATACTCCTTAATAAAAACAACTTATGATACCTACATTAACCTTAAAGTATGATAAAGGTGGTCTAACCCTAGCAATTAGGAGTAATATACTAGTCATAGCATATAATTTTATACCCTATATAAATTAGGATTTAGGAGTGATCTCTAACTTAAAAAATAAATTAATCATGAGATTATGATAAACTAAAGGGGAGTACTACTGTACTAGACTACTATAGTGTCCATTGTCCAACATCAAAACAAATATCGAGCCAAGTGAGACACTTGAAAGGACCCCACTAAAAATAAAAATTGAACAGTAGCACTATCACTAAAGATTTTTAAGTAAGTGCCAAAATACTTGTAATTATTTTGACATCAAAGGAAGAAGGAAAGAAAGATAGGTTTCACGTGCACAGAAAAAACCGAAATATAGGAGCAACCCAATGTCCAACAGTTCCTGCTTTGTGCTTTGATTTGATAGGACACTTCTATGGCTGCTCCCTCCACATTTTTTCTTGTCCTTCTTTTTGTTCTTATTTTCATGCCTAATTCTGTACAGACGTAAACGGAATTTGATCTCATGTCTTTCGGTAAAAATCAGTTAGAGTACGAATTAAGGGTCATGATTTACTAAACTGAACTGATTAAAGCTGAACTGAAATAGTTGGAGCTGAACTGAGCTGAAATTAAGCTAAAGAGAATAGGTCATAATCTTGTTTTTGTGTCTTGCTAATTGTATTATTACTCTATAAGTAATACTATACTCCGTATATACTTAAAATTGCTCTACATTGGGTTCCGACTTACGGAGTACTGTATGAGGGAGTAGAGTATATACGGAGTATAGTAAAATTTGGAACCCAATGTAGAGTAATTTTTAAAATTAAATAGAAATTGCATGTGGTCTAATTGGAAAAGACTCTCCTCTCTGATATTATATTTTTTTTAACCATTTACTGACTAGTGACGAGTCATTGCCATCAATGTACGGAGTACTATTGCTACCAAATTTCAAAGACATTATGAGAAACCAATCAATGCAACATACATAAAAGCCAAAGGTTATAAATTATTTTTAAAAATAATTAGGAAAAATATCTAACAATGTGCATAATAATAATAATAATACGATCGGGTTCGCTATAACTAGAGAGGTGGGGCTCAAATTGTATCTCGGCTCCCTACTAATTTTTTGTAAATTGATTGGATTTATAGGTTTTAATGATAATCATAATAATAATAATAATGGCAATTAAAAGAAAAAATGTATAACCGAATATTACTTAAACAATGTGCATATGTAAGATGTAACAATATAAATGTAACTAGTTCCAATGAACAAGAAAAGATACAAGAATGGTAAAAAAGACTAAAAGCCAAATAGAAAAATGACAATGGTTTTTTAGACTATGCTGCTCCACTGCTCAGAACATTGGACTCTGAATCCAACATTTTGAATCAACCATTTTTCAAACATACCTTTTTAAACCATACTTAATTAATTTTAATTAATAATTCAATTTTTAATAATGAGATATTAAGAGTGTATGACCGATACATAAAACGTTAATGTTAATAACACTGATCGCCGTATGATTGTCATAGATTTCTCTACAAGAGATATGGTGTAATCCCTTTGGTTGTGAATAACTAAAGTACTAAACCGTATTGTAATTAAGAAAATGGGTAATACTAATTTGCTAAATGAAGCTCAAATTAAGTGCAAAAAATGTTATGAAATCGGATCAAGAAAAAGGTACAGAAGTAGATAAAGGAAAATAGAAAAACACAGCAAATAATTATATCCAAATGATTAAAATAATTAAAAACAAGGGAAAAAAATAAAATTGAAAAAAAAAGGTGGGAAATTTTACTAACAAATCATAGATTGAGCCGTCCCGCCAATATCACAACAAACACCAACCAGTAAATCAGCTATCCGCCATTAACATGGTGATGAGAGAGAAACAGGGACAAAAGAAGCTTAAGCTTATAGCGGTTACAACAAATGGGTTTTTCATAAACATGATTTTTACACAAAACCCATTTTACAAAATTCTTAAAGATTGCTTCTTTTTTCTTCATTGTAATCATCTTCATTCTTCAAAATGAACAAAATCCAAGCTTTTCCTTCTTCAAATTGTATATATATCTGCCCTTTTTTATTAGCCAAATCTTGTTTTTCTCTCTCCACCATTTACTATCAACAACCCCAAAAACAATTAGAAATTACCATTATTGGGTTTTTTGGAATTGGTAAAATGGTAAAGTTTAGATCTTGAGAATTTGATTCAAGATTTAAAGTGCAAATTTGATGCATTTTGTAGTGAAAATGGGGGTGTGAAACAAGGGAGAAGAGGCAGAGGAAGGGAGAAAATTGGGTGTAAAAAAGAAGTTAAGTTTTTATAAAATGAATGAAAGAGTAAAAAAAGTTGTACAAGAAAAGTCATTTATTTCTTGCTTTGTTGGAGAGGAAGGGCTTTCATGGGATTATCTTGTTCTCATGTCTTTTGTCTTGGAAAACTAAAAACTAGTCTCAAAAAAGAGAAGTGAATATTTAATGCCCTCTCCAATGTGAGGGGAGTTAATTGTTATTGTTGAATTGGATTATTTTAATGGATTTTGCTAATGAACGTCCTCGGGGTGTTGAATAAGTATTTAAAATTTTATCTAAAGTGGTATTAATTTGAAAAAGCATGATAAAATCACGCGTCGATTGGTGTAATTAATGTTAATTTTAATTTAATTTTTCAACTTTTACCTAGCTTATTCAACGCCCCCGGAGCATTCGTTAGCATTTTCCTATTTTAATTTACTATCACATCATATCATATACTAAGAAAATTAGATTAGGGTAAATGAGTTTTGACCAGGAGATTATAAAACCTTACAGTAAAAGTTTTCTTAATCATATTAATCAATAATATGTGTGGTGTAGCTAGAGAAATGTACATTTTACCGCATAAGGTTTAACTCAATTGGTAAATTTCTTGTATGGGATGGTGCCGATGTCGATATGATTGGACAGAACTAGGCCAAGTCATCACATTTTTACCAATTCTGTTATCGGTCTTCTGTCCATAGCTATCTATTGCCTTGGTCATATGGAGAACTACTTTCGACCACGTGGACACCCATCGCTCACTTGACATACTTGCCACCTAAACCAATACGTGGCACCGACTTGGTTATCTTTCTATAAATACCAAGCATAATTCGTTTTTAAGATACTCTCTCTCTCTCTCTCTCTCTCTCTCTCTCTCTATATATATATATATATATATATATATATCTTTAGCATCGGACCAGTTATCCCCAAATAGTCCTCCGAATTAACTAATCTACGTTGATTGTGCAGCTATCCAATTGGATGATGAACATTTACCGACCCCAGACATCAGTCACCAAAGCTCACACAAAACAATTTTTATTTCACTTACTAGAAATCTGATGTTTAAACATTGTCTTTTTAATGATATTGGATAGTTTTTTTTTTTTTTTTTTTTTTTAAATCTCAAGTGAGTGAATTGAAACATTCATTGTGGACTAATATGGATGGCCACATGGATTAGGTGATAGGATTTTCTTACCTATTTAATGAATAGGTAAATACAAATCTATCACTACTCAGGAGTTAGGACATGTACTAATTTTAGCCTATAATAAGCCTTTTGGGTGTAATTCAATCTCACCATTAATAACCAAGCAAATATAGTGTTGGATGGAAAACTCACCTTGTAACTTTGATGCCACATGTTTGAGTCTAATAATTACATTTGCTTGGGGGGGTGAGGGGAGTAGGGGGGATTTCCTTACCCCCCACCCCCTTCCCTATCATGGTAAACGGGTGATGGACTGACTAAATTTGTGAGAGGTGCTGATCAGTAGGGTATTTCACCTTAAAAAACTCATCATTAATACATTTGGTAGGACATACATTTATTTCATCATCTACCTTTATTAAAAGCCATTTTTTATTTCACTAGATGGTTACAATTGATGTTTTGATTAATTGATTGTATTTGTTGTTTGCATAATTATTTAGGGTATGTTCTCATTGACTGAACTGAACTGAGATGAAATGAAATGAAATGAAATGAATATTTTATAAGAAAAGGAAATTAGGAGCTGAACTGAACTGAACTGAGCTGAAATGAACTGAACTCAACTGAATTTCAACGTATGAGAACATGCCCTTAGTACGAGTAAAGTTAACTGTAACTTTAAAATTGTCAATTGGCTAAAACAAATTCGCAATTAATCCCGTCAAAGCTAATGAGTGCTTCTAGGACATTGGATAAGAGAACTAAAAGTGTAAATATTGTTAGAACAATGTAAATAAACATTTATTACACTAATTTACGCTTAATTTTGATATGAATTTCAAACTTTGAGTACTATTTCAAGTTATCTAATAATTCAAGGACGCTCATTAGCAGAGTCTATATAAAATAGCTTAATTTTTCACCCTTGTACTACGTTACTATTAGCCTAGTAATTTACTATGTACTGGTATGAATTAGTGGTTTTAGCTCAGTTAGTTTGTGAAAAATTGTTTTATTTTACTAAACGAAATACAAAGTACAGTAGTTATTTATGTAGTCAATGTTCTACGAGTAATTATTTTCGTATCCAAATTCTCTTTACTACGGGTATGTTCTCTTCAGCTTAATTACAATTCAGTTTCTAATTTCCTTCTCTCGTAAAATATTCATTTCAGTTCAATTCAGCTCGCTTCAGTAAATCAGAACATACCCTAAATTACCACATTTATATACTACGGGGTGCATACTTTGTACTGTATGTTTTATAATATTAGATGTGTTTGTTAATATTCAAAATTGAGGGGGTTTTTTTTTTTTCTAAATTACCATGTTCTCACATTCTCACCCTTATATCAACATGAGGATAATAAGGACAGTGTGCTAACTGTAATAGTAGATGAATATATAATGCACAATTAATTTTAACAACAACAACAACAAAAAAAAACGGAGTACATAGCTAGTAAAGTACAGTACTAAAAAGTCTAGTGCGCGTATAATTAATGTTTGATGGAAGGTAGTTCAATACTTTCTACGTGACAAAATTCTATACTTCCCCACCAGGCATCCGCTAGATTTGCGCAAGCAATCTATGTCCTCTTTCTTTTAAGATTTTACCATTTTGCCCCTATATTTCCTTCTAATCTCATTTATACTCACTTCTTCTTTACTCCCTCCGTGTTTTTTTAAGTGTTACACTTCCCATTTCCGGACGTCTTTTTCTAAGTGTTACACTTCCTTTTTTGACAAAAAGTTACATTAAAATGTTATATCTCTATCTTCTCATGGTCCCCACTCAAACCTACTACTCCCTCTATTTCAATTTGTTAGTCCCATATACTATTTTGGACGTTTCAAAAAAATCTACCCATATTGAATGTATTCTACTTTTAACTTAGTTTTTATTTCCTATTTTATACATATTAAATTATGATTGGTTAAATTAATGATTGTGCATTGATGACATGAGTCTAAGGAAAGAAATTATTCCCTTGAATTATGCAATTATACTTGACATTTTCCTAAAAAAAAAAAATTAAATAAGGAAAAACTATTTATGAATTGTTTTTTACTTTAATGTTAGATTCCAAATATTCTTCTTTACTTATTTTATGTGATAGATTCCATATGGGACTATCATATTGAAACGGAGGGAGTAATACTTTTTTTATTATATATTTCCTATCACATTCATTACTTTTCAATAAACTATTAACTCTACTATTTTTCTTTTACAATTTTTTAATACTCCAATTACCCCACTTACCTTGTATTTTATTTAAGTCACTTAAATTACCTAAAACTATGTGTCGATCAAAGTGTAACACTTATAAAAACACGAAGGGAGTAACAAAAAGTATTTCCTCCATTTGTTATTAATAGTCTCTTATGGCCAATTTTTAAGCCCAAAATGATAGTCTCATTTGTTTTTTTTCAAGCACCATTAATATGAGTATTAATTTTTTTTACCAAAATTCACTATGATTTGCAACAATATTTGTGCAAATTTAACTTTTTCATATAAATTTTTATTTTTGAGCATGTACTTTTATTACATGTTCTTTCCACTTTTTTACATAACAAATATAAATTACCTTTTTAATATGTTTAGGGCATGTTCTCATTGACTGAACTGAACTGAATTGAGCTGAACTGAACTGAAATGAATATTTTATAAGAGAAGGAAATTAGGAGCTCAACTGAACTGAATTGAACAAAGCTAAATTGAACTGAACTCAACTGAACTGAATTTCAAAGTAAGAGAATAGTACTCATTTTTTATATTTATTAAATTCTCGTAAAATTGTTCTTAAAATACTACTCCGGATTAGGGCATGTTCCGATTGACTGAACTCGGTTGAACTGAACTGAACTGAGCTGAACTGAACTGAACTGAACTGAACTGAACTGAGCTGAACTGAACTGAACTGAACTTATTAACTAGTGATTTTTAACTACGGATTAGTGATCTTTGATTATTTATTGATTATTTATTACTATACATATGTGTATATACAAATGTACATATTATTATTATTATTATTATTATTATTAATTATTGATGATTATTATTATTATTTATTGATTATTATTATTAGTATTATTATTTCAATTATTATTGTTATTATTATTATTATTATTGTTAATATTATTATTATTATTATTATTGTTGTTGTTGTTGTTGTCGTCGTCGTCGTCGTTGTAATAAGAGATTAAAAGAATGAAATTTGGCTTTATATCATTAGACGTAAATTAAGAGTTGAACTGAGCTGAACTGAACTGAGCTGAGCTGAGCTGAATTGAACTAAACTAAATTTCAACGGAAAAGAACAGACCCTTACTCTATAAGGGGAGGGACTTAGGGACAGAGTAATAAATACAGGTTTCGTTTTCCTTTCTAAATGCTGACGTGTTAATTAAATAAATGTAGAGATCTGAGTTTTCCCCTGACCCAAAAAAAGGGAGAAAAAGGAAGTTAAGTTTTCATCAAAAACGAGGTGTTTTCATCGAGAAGATAACCCATGTAGTTACACCTCCTATTCATTTGCAAAGTTATACGGAGTAGATTTATTACTCGTACATAACACAAATGGGTGCTTATTGGCCTAACATTCGTTGGTGGATTCAAGGTTTTAGTGTCTCCATTTCTTTCTCTTTCTTCACACTTCTTAATTAATCTATATTTCTACGCCATTATAACCAAGAATAATGGGATTGCACATCTTATAACATTAAAAGTTTGGTAATGATGGCTTAGGTACTATTCCTTTGAGCTTCTAAGCAGTGCTGAACAAGAGTTAGCAGAACAGAACAAAGCAGAGTATAGTACAACAGATATTATTATTATTATTGAAAAATAATAAAAAAAAAAACCTACAAAGTCAATCGATTTACAAAAAAACTAGTGGGGAGTTGAGATACAATCTGGGCCCCCACCCCTCTAGCTATTGCAAACCGGATCGGGTTGAGAATGTGAGCTGTTGCACGAACACCAATATCTTGAAAACAGGCGAACGTCTGAACTAGCTCCAGTAACGCAACAATATCCATCTCTAATTCCCCCACTGAAGAAAAAGAGAAAGGAAGAAAACTATAGTCAATAGCCCTGCAACGCGCCCCATACTTATCCCGCTTCTGTTGTGCCGCAACCGACACAACACGACCAGAAACGATGCCTGACAACCCAGATTGAGTCAAAGGAGAAGACCTTATTATCAAAGCCATTATCACAAAAATAAAGCAACACATCTGCTGATCGAAGAGCCCCTTAGTTGTTTTTATTTATTTATTTATTTATTTTTTATTATTATTATTATTATTATTATTATTATTATTATTATCTTGCATTTGTTTTGTTTACCTTATTTTCACTAGTTACGTACATGTTTAACAAATAAATTTATATATGATAAATAAGAGTTAATAAGTTCAAATAATCATCAATAACTACACTAAAAACAAAAACCAGGAATGTCAGATGTCATCTTCTGGTTAAAAATTTTCCCGCCCATTTTACTTTCTATTTTTACACAGGTTCTTTAATGAAATTATTTTATAAATCCAAAATATCTTTCTTCCAATTAAAATTCTTAACAATAATAATATTCCTTATAAATCCAACTACATATACATAGTATTTTAGATTATTTTTTTTAAAAAAATGAACGTATATTACGTAAATATTACAAGTATTAAACTATACTGATCTATATTATCATAGTTTTCGATAATATTGCAAAGTAATAATTTTTTTTTCCTTCCAATTTTGTTACTTTTTGCAATAATGTTTCATTCAATTAAAAATAAAATTATTTTGTTAACACACATACATATATATTTCTACTCTTAAAAGTCATATCAATAATAATACAACATGCGCGGGTACCATGCTTAAAATTTTAATTTTAAAATAAAACCTAAAGACCCTAGAAAAAAAAATCAGGTCTAAGTGTCACTAATCTTGACATTGGCAACCTAAGTATAAAATTAGAGTTATATTTATTTTTGTTTTAGTATTATAAGTATATTTTTTATAAAATTCACTACAATAACTCTTTGTAAAATTTAATAACTTAGGGCCTGTTCACTTCATCTTAATTTCAGTTCAGTTCAGCTCCTAATTTTCTTTTCTCATAAAATATTCATTTCAGGTCCAATCAGTTTATCAGTTTAGTAAATATGAACAGATATACCCTTAAACTAGTATTTTATAAGGGCTAATAAGTTCGGTTAATACTCTCTTCGCTCCTAAATGATTTTTCCAATTGTGAAAAAAATACGGATTTAAGAAAGGGAAAGAAAAAGTATTTAAAGCATATGTAAAAACTAAATTGATGTTGTTAGGTTTTGATGATAGATAACAAATGATGATTATCTAACTAATATGTGTATTGAGATGAGCATGAACAAGCCATGAAGCATAAAGAATGTTGATTGCAAATTAGATCATTATTGAAGATTACAAAGTATGAATCGTGCTTGAGTTCCTCAGGGGAACACAAGAAGAAGAGTTCCTCAGGGAAACATAAGAAGAAGAGTTCCTCAGGGGAACACAAGAAGAAGAGTTCCTCAGGGGAACACAAGAAGAAGAGTTCCTCAAAGGGAACATAAAGAGAAGAAGAGTTCCTCAGGGGGAACACAAAAAGAAGAGTTCCTCAGGGGGAACACAAAAAGAAGAGTTCCTCAGGGGGAACACAAAAAGAAGAGTCTAAATGTTCAAACGTTCTTTTAGACTTTATATGCAGCTCCTAAGAAGCACTAGAAGTTGGTTCTTCGACGAAGGGAACAAGCAGTAGTTCCTCAATGGAACAAACAAAGAGAAGTTCCTTTGAAGGAACTAGAAGCTTTGGAGTAGAACCTTCATCAGAAAAACATGAAAACGACAGAAAAATAGGAGTATATTTTTCTAAGAATCATGTAAGTATGTTGGACAAGAGAAATTGTTTGGAACAAGCCTAATTAACTAAATTGGAGCTTTAGTCTAGAAGGAACTGAGTCTGACAGCTTGGAAGGAACTAGGTGACCAGTCAGTGCCTTATGGGTCAGTTAAAGAAAAATAAGTAACGTTCTTTTAATGAATGAGTTTATATTTAGTTATTTTTCTTTAAAAAGATAAAGTTTTTAAATGTGATAAAATTAGTCTTCGAAATTTTTTTTTACTGTTTTTGGAAAATAAATCTTTGATATTATTTTACAAAAAGATTTTATTTTGTTTTTGGAAAATAAATATCTTAAATATTATTTTACAAAAATATCTTTTTCATCAAATAAGATTTTAACTGCTTACTTTATCTTCTCTCCAAGAAATCAGTTTTCCTGATTTTACTCCACGTTCAACGTAGTGCATAAGACTTTGACTACCACGTTATCACGTTTCTCTACTGCCCAAGTAATTGGCAGTTACCTAAAAATAAGGGAACCGATTGTTAGTGGAGGATTTAGTGGGAGTAGTGGTTAAGTCTTATGCATGCTATAAAAGGAGAGTTAAGTTTTAGTTTCAATTTGTCTGACTTTAGTGAGTCATTCCAAATTAGCGTATATCTCAAGTGGAAGAGCAGCAGAAAAGAATTATATTTTCTCTCCACGTTTTTGAGTCAGTTCCTCTAGGTTCCAAGTTCCTTACATATATCAAATTTTCCAACATATTAGTTTTATACATTATATCTTTTATAAGTATGTATTTGAGATTTGTTCAAGGGTTTGAATGAACTCTTGTAATGGGGAATTAATAAGGGTTTGAGTGAACTCTTGTATTGGGGTGAGAACTTGAGTGAGTTCTTTGTATTGAGAGAAAGAGAAAGCTTTGAGTGAAGCTTGAGAGAAAGAGAAAGAAATAGGCTTTGAGTGAAGTCTTAAGTTAGAGAGAGAGTTAAAGTGATCAACTGATTGAGGGATTAGTTGATTGGGGAACTCAGGTTCATTGAGGAACTCGATAGAGGCTTAAGTTCCTTATAGGTTGTAACAGAGTCGTCGGCCTATTTTAGTGGAATGTTTTGAGTCAAAATCCCTTAGGGTCGAGGTTTTTCACTTCCTATTTGGCCTAGGAAGTTTTCCTTGTAAAATCTCTCTTGCACTATTTCTCTACTTTCGTTTAGTTTCTTTTATTTCCGCAAAAAGTGACTAGAAACCTCCATATTACAATTCACCCCCCCTTCTTGTAGTATATCATCTAAATAACAATTGACAATAAAGTAAATAGATAAATACATAGGAAATGTAAATTGACAATAAAGTTAAGAGAAGAAATATTTCTTATTTTTTCTCTTATTTTTTCCAAGGACCAATGAATTTAAAATATAAAGGGGAGTAATCCATGTGGTTTATTGACAACCAATAGAATTGGAGAATAAAATTACCCATAAAGGGCATAAACGTTAAAAATGGGAAGATCACTTGGTGACGAAGGTCGTGGTATATTTATAATTGGTTTAAAATACGTACTTCTGTTCCACAAATATTACATTATGATGACTTTTTACGATTACCTCGCGTAACTTTTTTTATCGTTAACCTGTTCAGCTTTCAATAAATTACTGTAACCTAATTTTTAATTTAATTTTCTATTTAGTAAACTGTAAAAAAATCTTATTATCCTTGGTAAATTAGAATTTTTTAATATTAAATTAATTATAACATTAATGATAATATTTAATTATAGGTTTTTGTTAAAAAAAACATTGATTTTAGAAATATTTTTTTAAAATCACTAATTCCCCTCACCGGCCAGCCACCTCCCCCTCGCCCCCACCTATGCTAACGCCAAACCCTTTCCCTTGTTGGTGTTAGGCCACCCCTACCGCGCTTCTCCTTCCACCTGAACCACCACCCCCTTCCTCGAAACCAGCTCCCTCAGTCCTAAAACCCCCCTCCCCGAAAAATCCCTTAAGTTCTCAATCTCTACTCTCCAAACAAAATCAACTCATGGGCAGCTCATAATTATTTGCTCAAAGTATTATGGCTCAAAATCTCCCCAATTTGTCCCTCTAATACTGTAACACCCCCAAATTACTCTCTAATATTTACAATAATAATCCAACTTTAGGGAGTAACATGGGAGTATTACCGCCACGTGATTACGTAAGGCTTAATAGTGTTTTGCAGTGGAAAATAGTACTTAGATTTCATTAATAATAATAGTAATAATAATAGTTTGATACACTTTCAAAGTAGCTACACCACTAATACTATGTATACTAAATTAAACTAGGTGATCATCGCCCATCATTCCCAATGCAACATATAGTTCAAGTTGTCCGATCGCCATCACCTATCTTGATCTTTGCAAAACAAACACGGGGTTCCTAGTTACGAACCGGAAATACCTCGGTGCAACGCAAGGAACGAGATGGCGGTAAGGTGGTGGCCAAATGGTGGTAATAGGGTGGCGGCGAGGAGGTGCTCGTGAGGAGCTCAAGACTACAAAATGAAAGCTTAAGAAGGAGGTGAAAATAGAGGAGAAAGGAGAAGGAAAGTAAGAAGAGAAGTAGAAGGTGTGATGGAATAACTCATGTTTTATGGCTATATATAGACCCAAATCAGGCACTATTCCAACCGATTTCATAAATGCTACCAACCCAATTAATGCGGCCAACCTAATAAATGCTGCTGGCCTAATAAATGCAGCTGACCCAATAAATGCTGTTGACCCAATAAATGCAGCCGGCCTAATAAATGTTGTGGATATGAGTAGTAAGGGTTGACCTTGATTACGGGAGGAGGAATAGTTTGGTACTTGGTAGTTTGACTCGGAAGTAAAATACTGAAGGCTGAAATTTCGACAACTTTGAGTTGACTCGCGTAATAAAATTATATTTTTGTAAAATCATATATGGACTTAAATAAATATTTTTTTGTATAATAAAAAATTTCGGAAAAATCCATAATTAATAATTAGTAAATGGCTTAAAAATACGGGGTATTACAAAAACACTAATTTCTTCCGCGTGATTTCGCTTCAATGATTTCACAATTTTCCGATGATGATTTGCTGATTAATTTTTGCATTTTCCTTTGAATTGTTACGTTGTAGTTAGGGTTTCGAGATAATGAAGGTTGAAAATCATGGGTTTCTTTAATTTTTGAAGATTTAGGGTTTGATTTCGCTCGAGGTTGATTTCGCTTGATTTAGGGTTTGAAAGCAGCGTTTCAGGGTGTGGGAAGGAAAGGGGGTCGATTCGGGTTTAGAGTGCCACAAGGGCGGTTAATGAGAATGAATTCCAGGGTCTATCTCTTGGAACTAGGGGTGTCCATAATTCGGATAAAAACCGAAATCCAATCCAATTCAAACCGAATTATGAATTCGGATCGGATCCAAACTTTAAATCGGATTGAGATTTTTTGGAAATTCGGATTTTCGGATTGGATCGGATTTACCCTAATTGGATCCAATCCAAACCGAAAACCGAATTGTAAAATTAAGCTTGTATAAATATGGATTTCTTTATTTTTTGAAGTTTAGCTCAAATACTTACTACTACAAAAAATAAATTAGGGAGACTTTGTATTAATTAATTAATGACTTGACGTTGAACTATTTATTTTACTCATTTTTTTAAAGACTTTTATTTGTATTAAAGCTTTATTTTTATAATTGTATTAGGAGCTAAAAAATAATGTATTATAATTCGGATTTTCGGATCGTATCCAATTAACCGAATTTTAATTCGGATTGGATCGGATTGGATCAAGAGAGAAATTCGGATCGGATCGGATTGAAAAATTGAAAACCGAATTATATTTCGGATTGGATCGGATTTGGACTAAATCCAAACCGAAAACCGAACGGACACCCCTATGTGGAACTAGGATTACCACTTGAGTTATCCTTTACTCTCAATATATAAATGTTTATTAAGGTGAGAAACCTAGTTTTCCTCATAAAATATGGATATTATTCATCCTTTTCTTATGGCTTGTGACACACATTATTGTCTCTCGATATTTAATAAAAGCGGTCAATTCTCACTAGATATACAAATTAATACATGCTCTTAAAAAGAGGTTGAGATATTTTAATGAGTATGTATGTGAATCATGTTTTTTGTAAATAAAAAGGTAATAGTACAACTCTTACACACAAAAAAAATTAAAAAAAAAAATAAAAATAAAATGTCGTAAGTATTAATGCACACAATAAATTTTATACATCTATACTTAATATTTAAAAAAAAAACTCAAACTTGAAAAGACAGAGGTCACAATTGTATTACACTTCCCAATCTTCTTCTCATTTCAATCTATTTCACGTGTCACATGTTTTCTTACATTATACTTCTATTTACTTGACTATTTCATTACACTATCTTATCTTCCACCTCCCCCTTAAATCCAACCTTCTCATTTGCCTTTACGACCCCTTCATTATCAGTAGCCTTTTTTGAATTTAACTCTCAATGTTTAAATTTCTTTAATCATGTTTTCGATTACACATTACACTAGGCCATAATGATTGATTGGTATTTTCACCCTCACCTAATTCTTTTTAGCAAAAAATACCTCCATCAAATTCGCATGCATATTCAAATTCAAAAATACAAAAAAAAAAAAGCTCGTTCGTCGTACAGGCCAAAACTTATTTATTTAGAAAGGGGGGTGTTAGGTGTTGTTATTTTGGACTTATCAGTCCATTTAAATCAATTATACAAGTGTGGGAGAATACAAGGGAAAGAAATTCGAAAGCTCACAAAGCAAAGTCTACAATGAGGTTCCATCTTAAAATCAATAAGCAATAGGAGGAGTAGCCCGATAATGTTATAAACTAAAAATCCTTTTTTTTTTTCCCAATGTGAGACAAACACTATTACACTTAAGGGTGTTCCTCGGTCCACCTAGATCGGACCGATGATCTAAAATTTTAATTTCAAGAACCAAACTGAAGCTAGGTTCAGATTTGGATTGGACTGATTTAATTTTTTTTTTAAGAAAATTTTCAAAATTTAAAATAATTTGATGAAAAACTTGAAAAAAAGTAATGGAAATCAATTATTTAACGTCTTTTTTTGTAAGGTTAGTACAATAGAACTCATACGATTAAAGTTTTCTAAACTTATTAATAATACTCCCTCTGTGTATTTTTTTAATGCAATAGTTTGACTTTTGCACCATTCACATACCATGTTTCACTCATTTTTTTTGCTATTATAAAATAAATAAATGTTGTTATAAAATATATCATTAGATTAGTCACAATGTCTACTTTCATAATATAATTTTGTTACGGAGTATAACTTTTACTAATAAACAATTAAATATATTAATTGTCCAAGTTATGTCTTGTTATATGTGCCGGTCAAACTGATGCAATTAAAAAAAAAACAGAGGAAGTAGTAATAATCATTACTAAAGGTTTTGTGTATAATTTTAAGCAAATAACCGGTTTGATGCAAAAAGTTGGTCTGGTCCAAGACCAATTTTTAAAGGGCCGAGTTTAGGACCAAATCGAAAAATAAATTTAATTTCTCGACCTGAAGATTAGACCAGTTGATTCGATATGATCCGGTTGAGGGTCGGTTCAATCCGATCCGATCTATTTACTAGTCTAGACCAGTTTTTGCACCTAGCAAAATTAAATCAATTTATCTTTCACGTTAATTCAATTCAATATAACTCAATTTAATTCTTTTCAATTCGACCTAATTCAGTTTAAAAATAACATAAATCAATTTAAGGGTGAGTTTATTGGCGAGTCTTGAGTGGAGTCTTAACTCAAGACTCACATACAAGACTATATAATTTTTGCAATAAAGTGGTGTAAGATTATGGGGAGTCTTGAGATGAGTTTTGGATTCTAAAACTCATCTTAAGACTCTACAAATTTACAAAAGGCAATCTGATTTTTTTTTGTTGGCCAATAAAGAGCTGTCAACTCATCAGCTCAAAAAAGTTTTTGATTTTTATAAAATAAATAGATATATAAATAGTGAATCTGGAGTGAGTCTTGGAATAATGTGTTAAAAATGGAGGAAGTTTGGTATGAGTCTTATAATTAAAAAATAATTTAACCTTAGTAAAAAGCTGACATGATAGAGTCTAAATTAAGAGTGTCCGTGTGGGGATAAACTTACCTTAATTCACCCTAATACAGTAAGAGTAATGTTTTATTTTATTTTTCGGCTAATAACTTTAACACCAGTCGTGTAGTCATAGAAGTCCATGTAATAAATGATTGCTCAATAACTAATGGTGTCCCAAATACAGTGGAAGAAAAAAAGTCTAATGACATTGGAGCACAACTTTTTTTTTTTTTTTTTTTTACAGTATTTTATTTTTTTTAAAGAAAAGAGAGAAAGAAAGAAAAGTGGTCATGTTTTAAATAGGAGGGAAAAAACAGCAAGCGACAGAGCTTTCTGACAAAATATGTCAGAGAAAAACTGAACAAGAGAGAGAATTCACTTTTTATTTTTCCTCTGGAAGAAAGAGAAATCGAAGAGGGGTAAAATTGTAAAAGAGCAGAGTAAAATCCTGAAATTAGAAAAGGATAGCTCAAAGTGGAAGGCATGCATCCTCTTTTGCTCTGCCCTTTTCTTAGTCTAACGCTTCTTCCTTCACCCTCTCATAGTCTCATTCCACAAATCATATCTAAATTAAGCAAATAATAATAATAATAATAAAATGGAGTACTTTGTATTTTGAATAATCGATAATGAGAAAGAAAATACAATATAATGAGGCGTCAATTTAGGTCGTAAGTTGGGTTTGAGTCGGTTTCAGTTCGGTCATTTAGGTCCTTTTCTTTTCAGCTTAATTTCACTTCAGCTCCAATCATTTCCATTCATTTTCTGATTTCCTTCTCTCATAAACAATTCAATTCAGCTCAATTCAATTCACTTTTGTTTTGTTCAACTCCAATCAGTTCAGTTCGGTTCAGTTCGGTTGAAATAAATATTTTATGAGAGAGGGAAATTAGGAATTGAATTGAACTAACTAAACTGATTAGAGCTGAACTAAACTAAACCCCTGATTGAAGCTGAACTGATTTGAGCTAAACTGAACTGCAATTAAGTAAATGTGAACATACCCTTAGTTTAGTTTTTTTTCCCCCTCTCAATATTTTTAGGTATACCATTTTAATTGGATATGTATGCGACATGAAACTTTGACCTAGCTATACTATCTTAAGTATCTTTAATTATTAGCACCTCTATAGATCAAAGTGTAGTAGATGGATAGTGAAAAAAGTCTAATTAGAACACTTAGAAGAATATAGGGAGGGTAATTATTGTTCCATACAAATTGAATTTAGATCAGGTCACTTTGGATTAGATTGGGTTGTTTCGGTTCGCTTTATCCTATACTACCTAATTTGGCCATTTGTAGAGTTGACTAGAACAATTAGACATTTTAAAAAGTGATGATAGCTAGTAAAATATCACATGGATTATTTTGGTAGATAATTTTTATAAAATATACTTCCTCCGTTTTTATTTTATTGCACCATTAGGACTTTTACACTATTCACTTAATCTTATTTGACCATCATTTGTGATTTATACATTAGCAATTGTATAGTCATGTGGGATCTATTTAGATTCGTATCAAACTCTACTTTTCAAATATCAAATTTTTATAATTTTTACAAAAGTATAATTGAAGATATTGATAGTTAAAGTAATGCATTGACAATCGTGAAATCCCTTATGGTGCAATAAAAAAAGAAGAGAGGAAGTATATAATTTACTTTGTACAACATTTGTATATCTACCATTTGTACAAGTATGATGTATATGGAATACAGAAACAATTTAGTGTGTAGTCTTAAGTTAAATAGTCCCCTTGTAGGGTATATTCACTTCAGCTTAATTTCAGTTCAGTTCAGTTCAGTTCAGTTATGTTCAGTTTAGTTTAGTTTCAATCAGTTCAGTTCAGCTCCTAATTTCCTTCTCTCATAAAATATTCATTTCAGCTCTATTTAGTTCAGTCTAGTTCAGTTCAGCTCCAATCAGTTCATTTCAGCTCAACTCATTTCAATAAGGGTTTGTTCTCTTCAGCTTACTTTTAGTTTAGTTTAGTTCAGTTCAGTTTCAATAAACTCAATTCAGTCAATCAGAACAGACCTTAAATGTGAACAGGCTATAGACCCGTAGTCTCGAGTATTTTGGGGGTTAGCCTCCATTTTGGACCGTTGAAAAAAATATTTAAAAAATCCAATTTAATGAATTACGCATAAAAATAAAAATCCAAGAGGTATTAAACTCAAATAATTAAGCTTAAATAATACGGAGTACTTTATTTGTTAATTTATTTTATACATATAGATGACCTATTTGATGTTTTTCATTGTTCACACAAGTTAGGCCCTATTCACATTTACTAAATTGAATTGAGTTGAAATGAATATTTTATGAGAGAAGAAAATTAAGAGCTGAACTGAACTGAACTGATTGGAGTTGAGCTGAACTAAACTGAACTGAATTGAAATTAGGCTGAAGTGAAGATGCCCTTACTTTGACTATATCATCTTTATTTGTTGTTTATACATAAGTTAAATATAATACATGATTGATATCTTGTTAATTAGATTCATCTCAATACATGTACTTGAATAATAAAGGTTATTAAGATATTAATAGCTATGTGTATGACATTGCATGTTTTCTACTAATTGGTTGTTGTTGGTGTAGTGGTGATTGGGGCTACATTTGGTAGAAAGGACCGCGTGTTCAATGACTTCAATCTCCAACAACAACAATTGAAAGGGGACTGAAACCTATCCACCAAGAACTGATTCTTGAATCTGAATTAGCCTAAAAGATGAACCGCGCGTGGAACACCAAAAAAAGTGACCATAAAAATAAAAATAATAGTGATGCATAAATGCGTAATATTTTGTACTTATGTGCGATACAATATAATTATTTGTAACATCAATGAAAATTTTACAGTAGTCGTTTGAAATATGACTATCATAAATTCATAATGTTTTAATAATTATACAATTTATAATTGGCATATTTTTTTCAAGTAATTAATTATATTACTTTAGTAATGGTATTAAATAGTATTATCAACATTTTTTTTAATTTATCGAATTTTTAGTTTCATTTATGTAATTTTTATTCTTATTTTATAGTTTCTCAAAATATATTTATTTTATGTTGGACTAAAATTTTTTAAATTTATATTTACATTGTAAATATTATAAGATTGATTGTGGCCTTTTTATAATGTGAAAAAATAATTCGATCATATTATATATCACTAAAAAAATATCGTTGTCATTTTTCAAATGACCGTTAACGGTAGAAGTCCTTGTGATACTAATTATGTGGTGACAATCTTTCATTGAGCCTCCAATTCTTTTAATTAATTAGTTAATGCACTAATCAACTTAATTAATTTATAAGTTATCACCATTTCCATTATGAGCAAACTACTCGTACATGATAACATAAGAAAAGGAAAGGATAGCATGCATGCTCTTCTAGTCTTCTTACAGGATTACACAGTACTGCACGATGAGAAACATCGTTTTCTTGAGATTTTTTCAGATTTTATCTACAATTATTCCCCCTTATTTTTCTTTTTTGATATTCTCTAATTTCATACATACATTACTTAATATGTTCACTATTACATTGAAATTTTAGATCTAATACACTTTGATTTATGATTGATTTATATTGTTATTTTATGCATCGTTTGATTTTCTTTAATACCTGGTACGATGGTATCAATTATATCCCTCAATACACAAAACAAAAATTAAGACATTATTAAATCCCTCAATCAAATTTACTCCGTAATTTTTTATAAGTATCTGTATTAATTAGGAAAAAAAAACATGGAGTAAATGTTAAAAGTTTTTTTTAAAATGTTTTTTTATGTTTTTTTTTCTTTAAAATTAAAGGCTTATGAAGGTTCTCATTAAATGCATGCATGAGTTTAATTAAAGTAATTATATACAGAGTACTCAATGTTCTTGAACTAAAAGTGTGTTTTGTTATAGCTTATTTCGATTGATTAGATATATGTATTTCAACAAAATAAATTTCAAATAATTTAAAGCACAAATAAATTTCAATAAGTTCAAAACATACATAAGTTTTTGTTTTTTGATAAAACAAAACACACACATACGTTGATCATATCAGTCAATTAAATCACAAGTTCATGCATAAAAGGTAAGTTTAGATGTTACATTAAAAAAGTAAAAGGAATAAACCATAAACACAAATAATAAGTAAATATTGTCGTAAATAGATGTTTTTGTTCCTCGTATTTTTTTTTATTTTTTATTTTACAAAGTGAATTTTGAGGATCGGATATCAATCAGTTTATTTGTTATGATTGTTATTAGGGTAAATCATTTTTCAATTCATTTATGTATTGCATTTTGGGACGAAATATTACTTAGTATTTATCAAACCCCAAAAAATTATTCTATAGTAATTTAAGATTGAATATTTAAATTAAGTTTACTTTATTTGCCAAGTCTAATGTTTGAGATCAAGGACTCGAGGTGGAAGTAATTACGGAGTAGTTAAAAAGGGTGTACGTTAACATCAAAAGGCCAAAATGAGTAAGAACTTTTCATAGGATAGAAGAGACTTGAGAGAGAGGTGCAATAAAAATGCTATTTGTACCACTTTGGAAGTTTATGACATGATGACATGCATTATACATGCTATACAAAGAGGAAGAAGACAAGGAAGATAATGTACATTTGATAGCAAAGATTGTGTCTTAATTGTTAAAAGTTGCAAAGGAAGATGCTGGGGTTGTTTGGCAATCGGCGGTTGGCGGTTGACTTATTTGTTTGGCTTGTTTGACTAGCTGGAAGTATTAGCTGTATGGGTTGGCTTTTTAAGTTATTGTGTTAAGCTGGCTGTTTTCAAAAGTGTTTGGTAAAATTATTAATGATTGTTAGCTGTTTATTAGTGATAAAGTGGGCCAACAAGCCAAAAGCCAATAAAAAAGCTACTCTTATTAGCTTTTGACTTTTGGCGGAAAAACTAGCTTAAAAGCCAACAAAAAAGCCAACTACCAAACATATTTTTTGGCTGTTTGACCAAACTTAAAAGCCAAAAGCCAAAAGCTTGGCAAAAAACCAATTGCCAAACAACCCCCTTATGTTCAAAAGAAACCTTTTATTTTTATTTTTATTTTTATAGTAGTAGTATTTTTATAGTAGTAGTATAAATAATAACCAAATAATATAAAAGTAACAAAAAAAAAAAAAGGCTAAAGTGAATGTTCACTTTTTTTCATCTCTCTTTTTCTGCTTTTTAATTTTCAATTTCTATTATCCTTTTTATGTTTTTTTTTAAAAAATAAAATAAAATAAATATTAGTCATTAGTTTGGTCATATGATAATATGATATGCTTGAAAAACTTTATTTTAATTTCAGAATTTTACAGTTTGTCGATATAATAGAGCAAAGGTTATAACTTTTCCTGATGAATGGCAAAAGAAGCCGTTATTTTTTCACTTTACTCAACTTTTTTTGTTCTTAAATTTTCTTATCTCCAGAAAAAGCAAAGTGTATATATCCCATTTTTGCAAATGAATTGGGGAATCCATAGGGGGCAATGCATACATGTTTTTACTTTTGTACCCTAACATAACAATTAAAATTGGCAGCTCAGCTCAATCACCTTTCTCTCAGCATAGCGATCCTAGGTAGAGGTACAAGATACACGAGTTTTAGCTACTTGTATAAAACGATTGTAGACTTCGTTACTTAAAAATTTTGTACAACACAATCGATATTATATGATATTGATGTATAAGTGATTTTGTAGTTTTAAAAAAAAAGATGTATGAGCAATTTTTTGATAGTGTATTAATTGATACAAAATCTAATCATAATACGATAATCTTAGTATTCGTTTGGTTACAACTACATAATTTGAACATATAAGTAAAAGATACAATATATAAAAGAGTAGGGAGATTTGTAATAAGGACGTGTATAAATATATTGTGGGTAACATGTAACAATTTTTATAACATAAAAAACTATTAAGTGTAAAATGTACAATATTTCTATGAGTTCCCCCCCCCCCTCTCTTATCTTAAGCCAACTATGTTATTTATACAAAGGGGTAAAAAAGCAGGTAACCATACATAAACACGTACTTAATATATACGAGTATTTAAGAGTGATGTCAATTTAAGTATGCAAGAAAAATCATGTTGATCAATGTCTCCTTATATATATGTAACGTATATGAAGATCACATATATGATATCTATTCGGAAGAAAACCGTGTAATAGTTTAGTTCACCAACCAAAAAATGACTCAAGTTGGGTTTTTTTTTATTTTTTTATTTTTTATTAATTAATTAATTAATTTATTTATTTATTTTCGTGTTTAGAGAGTCAAAAGAGCGGGAGTAAAAATCGATTCTAAAATCTTCTGAAACTTGGAGAAAAGCTCTGACCACTTCAGCTATCTCTAACTTTCATCCTTTTTTTTTTTTGGCTTGTGAAATTTTTTTTTTGTTCTAACTTGCTTCTCATTTTTTCTTAAAAAAACAAAAACTGTACTCCGTATTACTCAAGGCCCAATGCACAAAATGTTGAAATGAAGTGATATTGAGTTTAAAATAAAGCTAATCCATGGGCCACAGTCCATTTCATGAATGCGGATACAAGACCTAATCTAAGAATTCAATATTTGTCCGCTAAAAACCATTTGACTTGATTGTTGATACACAAAGGTTTTATTTTATGATTAAGACATGACGTCCAACTGTCTAAATCTAACTGATTATATGCGTGATTGAACATTTGAAGAAACATGAAAATGATATGTTTACCTCTTAACAAACTCTCATATTATCTTTAGTACCATACTACGAGTAGTATACACTAGCTTGATTGTAAAGCAACATCCTATCATATAAATTTTAACGTGCAAGTATTGAACACTAGGACAACAAGATTTTGAGTTGTTTGGGCAATACTAGTTGTTTTAGTAACCGTAAGCTGTGGAGATTAACTGCCAATTACGTTGTAGAATTATTAAAGGTGGTTGTCAAATTGAATGAACGATCATAAGTGTTTGGTACAAAATACATACTATTATGCTAAAACAGTACTCGTAATGTAAATTTAAAAAACACTAAAAGTTGTTGTAGAACACTTAAGATCACATTTATTGGAGGTAGTGACAAACAATGTATTGAATACCTCAATCAATAAGCCAATAATTTGGTAGTTAAGATAATACATCAAGAGACAATTTGGCAATAAAACCAACTTCGGCTACAATTAGGTCAAAAAATCGAACAGAGGTTTCTCAGTTGACAAAATCAAATGCAAATATATAATGAAAAAGAGTATGATAATGATCATGTATAATTTGTTAAATAGCTAGTCGCAATCATCACATTAAAGTGATAATAAATTTCTTTCTCCTTTCAAATTTTTTCAATGTGTATAGGTCTTTGACGTGTTTGTGATTGAAGCTTCTTTGTAAATGAAGTGAGTAAAGTGTTCTCCAAAAAAAAAAAAAAAAAAAAAAAAAAAGTGAGTAAAGGAGGGAAGATGAATATAAAAGGAAAAGTATGAAAATAGAAATAACTAATATTAAGTCCAAAATGTAAAAGGGTCTAAGGGTAATAACAATTCTCCATATTAAGTATGGTAGCTCATTAAGCTAGATTGACATTGTAACTTGTATGTTTTGTTGGCTCTAAAATACTAGTTAAATGATCAATTTAATAAAAAAATTAAAGTAGACGATTGAGGCTAAAATTAATATATTATATACTCTATCAAACAAACACAATCCAAATTTTATTTGAAGTCCAGTTATCATCCAAGTAATTTTTTTTATAAATAATAATAACAATAATAATAATAATAATAATAATAATAATAATAATAATAATAATAATAATAATAATAATAATAATAAATCATTGTTGTTACCAAATTGTCATGACTCTTGAGCAACTTTTATCATCTAAAAATTGTCGCTTATTTACAATTTTTTCTACCAACTTTATCAATTATCCCTCTTAGCTTTTTAGTCTTTCATCATTGGGCTTAATCTCCCCCCCCCCCAAAAAAAATAAAAAAAAAATAAAAATAAATCATTGGGTTTAAATTATTGGTGGTAGTGATACAATGCAAAAGGGCTTATTTTCTCATTGTCTTGGGAGTATAGAACTGAATTTTGCTATACTAACATAATTGTTTTAGTCGTTTAGTTATCATCTCCCAAACAATAATTAGGAGGGAAAAGGAACCAATCCATTCAAAATCGAACCCTAAATCCAGATTAATCTAAAAGATGAACCAAAAGATGAAGTTATTTGTATTTTGTTTTATTCAGTTTTTAGTTTTTACACCGTGTTTTTTTTTACCCAAATTATGCGCACATCTCGGTTAATCATAATGACAATTTTTAATGTCCTATTATTACACTGAGCGTTTATTTTGACATGAGGGGCTACATTTGAGGAAATTAGTTGATTAAAAAAACATCTTAATACAAAAATAATTGAGAAAAGATCTCTCATAGCCAAATTATAACAGAAGTTTAAATTTAAGAGCAAAATTGATGAGATTTTTTCTCTTCATGTTCATTTCTAACAAGAGATCTTAAAATTAAGAAAGAAAAAACTAATTTAACGCAAATAAACTTTATTTCTTCCAGCTTTCGTAGCTATCTTAGCTTGAAGTTCTAATTTAATATCCGAGTCTAGTAACCGGGAGAAACCTTAATTAAGGGTTTCCGCAAGAGATTTGTGATTGTGTTGGTCACGTTGCATTTGCGTGCTTCAAACGTCAAAATAAAAGGAAAATCAATATGTCACGGCGTAGTAAAATTGAGTTTTATGGTACGTGTTTTCTATCTTTTTACCATTCTTTGATTTGGGGTAGTTATGAGAGTAAGGGATTCTTTAACTTGTTAGAGCTTTTCTTCCGATTTGGGGCGAGATCATATCAATTCTCACCCCACTCTTGTGGCTATTTAAACACACACAAAAAAAAATAAAAAATAATTATTGATGTTGATAATAACTATTTCTTATGAATGTTACGACTTACCAAATTATTGGTCTTACTCGTGAAAATGTTGATGCACAAACAATAGCACAACGTGTTATTTCAAAAACAATTATCGATCAAATAGCTTGTATTAGAGATTTTAGCTAGTTAAACTTCCTTAGATCGAAGCTTATTTTTGTGATTTTAATTTATAACATGCAATGGGAATGGGATTTCTAACTAGAATTTGGAGAGCCAATAATATTGTGGAGCAAATGCCAATTTACATAAATGTGTGGTTGACAGGCTTAATTATTATTGTTTTAATCATTTTCATGGCTAATCCTCAAGGGTAATCCTAAATTTAACAATTCAATTAGATATGCAACATGTTTATGATGCTTAATATGATATACTTCGTATTAAAGGATCTGAATTTGAATCATGTCGGTTTAATTGGTTAATAACTTAAAATGTACAACTCCTTATCCAAGGTAATTTATACTACGTACAATTTAGTCAATATATATAGACTTAATTAAGCAATAACTTCCTTTCATAAACCCTAGATATAATTTATATAGGCCAATTCGTTGTCGTCGTAATTAAAACATACTTATAAGTGCTTTGTAAACTAACACATAACAACCTGTTGAAGATAACCACAGTAAATAACTCTTTTATTATATGATTATACTTGTTATATTATAACTCTTGATCAATATATACAAGCCTTTAAATAGGCATATTGATAACTTCAAGTTAAGCTAATGAGTAGTTAATAGCCTAGAGATAATTACAAAGGTAGCTAAAAGTTATCTACAGCTAACAAACTAATAACAAAGTGATATAATTATGAGATATAACAACATTTAATTTGACTAAGCTAGCTAAATTGCATGATAACTACTATTTACTTTAATAATTATCATCACCATAATGTAACTAATCTCTCCACTCGTTATACACAGTGTTTACTTGTACAGTTATACCCCATCTTTATCTTTTGCGCTATTATTGTCTATACGTGCATTCATATGTACAGACGTAAATATCTTTAATATTTGAGAACTACACATTTGAGGCGAATAAGATTCCATAATTATGATTTTCCTTTTATTGATATTTAAGAAATTAGTATGAAATACCATTTGTAATGGAAGGTATAAAAATTCTAAATGATAAAATGTAGTATAAGAGAGTATGTTTTTCCAAGCTCTATTGAGCATCATGCTAGTAATTATATTATTTCGACACTAGATCCATGTAATATTATTAGGGTTAAGCTAGACTTAAGAGTGGTGAATGAGGTAGAGGCAATTTGTCAGAGGCAGGGTTACGTTGTTTTAACTAATTGCGCTATATGGTAGACTGGTAGGCATTAGGCAATGAAAACAAATATTTACTGAAAGAGTCATGTCTTGCTAGTTGCAAAGGTTGTGGTATGAAAATTGAAGTAACATTCATGTATAGACACACACAATCCAAATTTGAAGTCAACAAAATTATTGACTTTAAAGGAAAAGGTGAGAACTTATCAAGTTGCTAGTTCAGCTAAAAAAAAAACCCTAGCACATTCATGTATACTACAATTAAATTCTTAACCATTTTCTTGTAAGTGTTTTCTTGAATATTTCTACCTTTTCATTTAACTTATAATCATCAAACTACTTAAAAATTCCTTGTTAAGTTGTTATTATATGCATTTGATATTTATTTTTTGTTTTATATATATATATATATTATCTTGTGTATTACAACTACTCTTTATATACATTTATTTTCATACTTATAACATAGTTGATGATTGGCTTAAATCATTAATAACCATCATTCTTACCTCATCATGTTTTTATACCGAGTAATGTCGGTTGAGAGGGTGATAGATGTGGCATAATGGTTAAGCTAGGCTAATTGAGTGATGACGTGGCATAATGAGAAGTTGAGTAGGATGTGGCATACTAAAAAGGGTCTACGTTTTCTCAAAAAAAAAAAAAAAAAAGGGTAAACATGACACATATACATTTTTAAGAATACGTTTTAATACATTAGTATAGAAAGATTCTTTGGCACCATAAAGAAATCAGGATCAGATACCTTAAGAGCACCTTTTAATAGATTAATATAATACGTAGAAAGATTGTATGTACCTATATTAGTATATAGGTCTGTATGATACAACCAATTATGTTTCTTTGTTTACATGCAAATACCCCATCACCCATGGTGGATATGATTTTTATCCCCGTCCCCTTACCACCCGTCAAATCGAGACCCATCCTTGCCCCACTAACATCCCATTCTTAATGATACAACCAATTCTATTTCTTTGTTCACATGCAAATCCCGTGTGCAAGGAGTACCTCGAAAAACTAAATATCCTCATATGATCATATCATTTTGTATTATTATTTCCTCTAACACAAAAGTAACCGAATGAACAATTAAGTGACGTCCCATCTCAAATATACAATATCTCATCCCATAACAAAACAAAACAATAAATGCCTTATTCATGAAGAAAGAAGAAACCTCCCATTTCTAAATTCTAACAGGATCAACGACAAAAGCAACAATTGAAGGATTACTTTAGATTGAAAGCGTGGCAATCAAACTTCGCTTACAGCTCACAAAAGCAGTTATATAAACGTTACATAATGTAAAAGCAACGTGTAATTTCATACATAAAGCAAGTTTAAAAGGCATGACAGATTATTTGTTACATACTTATATAGTTATTATATATATATATAAATAACATACCGTATTTCCTTCACTTTCATATATTCTTAACTTTACTAATTTATTGTTTATTTAACCACCTTTCTAAACATTCCTTCAATATTATCTTTTTTTTGCAACTTTCAAACGACATAAATCACCGTAAAACGTAGAAGAAAATAAACCACTAAATTTGCATCTAATTCCTTTGTTAAATCATGGATGCTTCAAGTGGAATTACTACTAATCAAACTGAAGGTAAGTTATTTTTCGATTATAATTCAAACAGGAAGAAGTTTTAGAAACAGAGGGAGTACTGTTGCTAATCATGCTTGTATATTTGCGGGTTTTTCATGGATTAGTAAAGTTTGTTATGTGATTATGCAGTTGAAGGAGCAGGAGATAATGTGCTTGCTAAACATGTAGCCTTCTTTGATAGGAATCATGATGGTGTTATTTATCCATGGGAAACTTTCCAAGGTTTGTCAAATTTACTTATTTTTTTGATGAATTTGAGTTGGGTTTTTGTTTGATTTAATGGGTTTTTGGTTAATTTTGTTAAAATTTAATGGGATTTATTGTTATTGTTGTAGGATTTCGTGCCATTGGAAGTGGGTTTCTGTTATCCACAGTAGCAGCCTTCTTCATCAACATGGGCCTAAGTGGCAAAACCCGCCCTGTATGTCACTATTGCATGATTTGCATCCCTTAATTGAAACTCGGTTTTTTTTTTATTTTTTATTTTTTTTTAATGAGGTTTGCTTTTTTTTTTTTTTTTTTTTTTTTGAGAAACTAATGAGGTTCACTTCAATACATTCGCTTTCAAAATAATTAACACAATGTATGTCGTTGTTTTCTGTTTTTGCTTTACAAATGCCATCGTTTTCTTGCTCTTTATGTTTTCTCTAGTTTTCTTTTACTTTCACTTTCAATTTCACTTTCTCGATTTTATTTGTTTGTACATTTTATAGAAGACATCCATTATATAACGAAATTTGTGTGTATAATTTGCATATTTTACAAAAAGGACACAAACTTGTTAATTTTTGGAATATGGATTTTTTTTTTCCTTCCAATTTTGTGGTGTGTGTGTATGCTAATAAATAGTCTTTTGTTTTCCAATATTCACCACATATTGGTTATGAAATATCTAAAATTCTAAAGACATTATTGGTTTTTTTTTTTGTTTAAATAATAATAAAAAAAAAAAAAGAAAAGTTAAAAATCAAATAAAAGAAGACAATATAAAGTGGGTTGATGGGCCAGGGTGGGACGAACAATCAATACCAATTCAAGAAAAATGGACCGAATCGTGCAAGGCCTAGTGTTTTGCTATTCTTTAAAAAGTTTTATGTAGTGTGTATTCTTTTGTAAATCAATATGGTGCACAAATAATTGGGGAAATAGAAAAGAGAAAGTAATGAAAGCATTTCATAAAAGTAAAGAACAAATTAGCTTAGATAAGATGAGATAAGTTCAGATAAGATAAGATAAGTTCAGATAAGATAAGATAAGTTCAGATTAATTGTGATAAGGGTTAATCAGGGCTGCTCAAGTTTAATTTATAACTATAATAAGTTCTAGTTAATAAGGGCTAATAAGTTCAACAAAGTTAAGAGAAGATCAGATAATTTCAAATAAGACATCAAATTAATTATTTTTCAATTAATTTAAATTCATCAATCACTTGTTTTCTTTTACTTACAAGACAACAACAAGACAAGCATTTTTAGTTGGTGAGTAAGGAAGGTAATTGCATGACCTTATCAAATTAATTCTAACACATTTTTTAGGGTTGTATATAGGCTTTAAATACTTTTTTTTTTTTTTATTAAAAAGTGACTAAAACGGTACTTGTATTATTTACAAATCAATGGTTATTGGCATTTGATTTACATGAGGTCCATGAGTATTATATATGGGTATGTATGCAACAAACTAAAACCCGCTTTACGACTTGCATAATGTATATCCAAGCAATTTTGCAAAAATAAGTATTTATCGCGTATTATTGAGAGAAGGGTCCCTAAGTACCATTTATACACTTGTAAAATGAAAATAAAATAAAATAAGTATTAATCTATTAAGCTAGGAGAGTTTCCATCTATGAATTGGAACACTTGCAAAATGAGACTAAAAATTATATGAAACATATTAGCATGCAATGGTTGTATTTTTCACATGTTAAATACTACAAATTTCAAGAAATTAAAATTTGACATCTGATTTTATTTGTATTTTTGGCGTGAATATAGGGGAAATTTCCTAATTTGCTCTTCCCAATAGAGATAAAGAATATCACCAAAGCCAAACATGGGAGTGATACCGATGTCTACGACACACAAGGAAGGTATGTTGTTAACTTTAACTTAACTTCTACGTTTGTCTTTCATGAACCTTAGCTTATTCACCATCCAATGAAGACTAAACTACATTTGTTATCTTTGAGTTGCGACGAAACCTTATCATAAAATTTGTTTCTAATCAACATATATATTGATTTAATGTTGTAATTGATCTTGACCTTTACATAACCCGTTGAGTGACATTCAAATTTACAGTAAGTAGTATTACGTTTATTACTTTCATTAAAGGGGCGCATGGTAGAATATTGTAAAGGCAAACGTGTAACATTGAAATGATCAAACAAAAGGAACATTTAAATGTGTCATACCTTTCTTATGCTAGTAGCTATGTTTTGTACTTATGATCATTTAATTTTTTGTAATGGAAGGTTTGTAGAATCGAAGTTTGAAGATATCTTTAAGCAGCATGCTCATACATGTGCGAATGCTCTTACTTCTGATGAACTTAATGAAATGCTCAAGGCAAACAGAGAACCTAAAGATTATGGAGGATGGTTAGCAACACTCACTTTCGTAAATTTAATTTCATATTAATGTGCACATGTATCAACATATGTTAAATGGTTCAAACTAGATATATAATTGTCGAATTCTTTCTTTTTTTCACAGGATTGCTGCCTATTCTGAATGGAAGATTCTATATTATCTGTGCAAGGACAAGAATGGTTATTTGCCAAAACAAACCATTCGAGGAGTGTACGATGGAAGCTTATTCGAGCAGATGGAGAAGGATGCACAATCTAAGAAACACAAACAAGGGTAAACTTTCAAGAAGCTAGTTGGAATTATTGAAGCATATATATATATATATACGTATTATGTGATTCAAATATATCAATTGTAAAGTATTTTAAACTAGTAAATAATTCTGATTATTTTCCTTCCTTTCTTCTCTTCTCAAGTGTTCATGGAGGAGATAAATAAGTTAATTGCAGTTGATCTTCACTGTCAGCATCAAATCGTTGTTGTGGCTATGTATCTAATAGTTGGGTTTGAATTTATACATTGTTGTTCATTGTAGTGATTGTGTGATATTGATTGTAATTTTATGTACATTGTTATTACAGTTTACAAGGTTGTATTATGTCACATATTTGTGTTTGTGTGTGTCGGGGGTGAATATTACTACCAAGCTAGCCTTGGTCTCGTGATAGGAATGCGAGCTTGTGAATTTTAAGGTCACGAGTTTGATTTCTAGTTGACTTTGGGAAAGAAACGGTATTTTCTTTCCTATGTCATGATTGTCATCTACTCTTTAAGCTAGATGTACTATTGGTTTTGATTTGTAGCACCTTACAATTGGGCCTAGGGCCAAATTTGATTGATTTTTGGGGGTTTAATTTAGGTAAATTTTCATAATATTATCATACCAGTTATCATTAAGTTTTAAATAAGTATTTCCTATGATTAATTAATTACTTGTTTGTTATGCGTTTTCACTCTACACCACAACGTCTCAAATTAGTGTTTCTGGACAGTTTCATATTGACGATCAAACTATGTTAGCATTAAAGATGCACGTCAACAAGACCTACGTCCACGGGGTAAGGGATAATATATTCTTATTAGATTAATAGATTTCAGGGAGGATAAACAAGAGAGATAACAAAAGGAGATACAACACTTTCCATCTCACACAAAATCTCTCAATGGAGTACCATAACGACTTGAATTGGCTGGGCTAATCAATCAATATTTAGCATTTCTAGTTGTCCACCCAACGGTTCCTTATGTAACATAAGGAAAGCCTAAAAAAATCCTAAATTATTCCCTAAGTATACTCAAATAGCCGTCAAAGAAAAGATATAATTTTAGAAATTATCCCATAATGATAAATTATCCTAAAAGAATCAAATTACCAAGCTATAGCTCGGAAGCTAGCTCAAGCATGCCACAAGTCCTCATAGGGCCGAGCTATAGCTTGCTTGTCGCAATTTTCCAACTTCGTCAGGTTTTGTACGTAAAACAACCATAACTTTCTCGTTTCTTATTGGAATTGGGCATATTACCTATCGTAGGAAAGATCTTGAAACAAGCTATCACCTCCAACTTAAATCACCTCAAGATCACTTTGTATTGAGAGATACGAGCGTTTGAAGTTAACCCTTTGCCATTGCACTAGATTTCAAGTCAACAATTAACAAGTATAATGTTTTGTTTCTCTTTAAGTTCTCTTTTTGATAACTAGCGTTTCAGTACTCAGTAGGTCACCCACTAGAGACAGAATTCTTGAATATCATACCCAAAAGTATAGCTTAAGATAGTTTTAATTGAACCATGGACCAGCCAATGCATTTTAATTTGTCATTGATCTTATTGAGATTTATTTATAATTATAATTATTTTGTAATGAGGTGCTTTGTATTAGGAATAATCTACTTATATCTGCATTAAAGCATGTTAATTAATCTAAAATAAACTAATTTGGTTGATAATGCCATGCCATTATGCCAACTTGAACGTTGAATAATAGTGAGTGTTGTGACATTAGTATGCACGTTGTTACTTTTTATCTGTTTAGTTCAAAAGCTGTTGTTGTGAGTTGTATCAAAGGTTTAAGAATCTCCAAAATTATTCCAACGACCCACTTATATAAAGCAATTGAACTCGTGTTTACCTGCTCGAATCATACTTTATTTTCATGTTGAGTAACCTTTCTCAATTTGGATAATTGGATCCTTATTACACGTAGTAATACTATAACAAATCTATATCTATACTTAGGGTCTGTTCACATTTACTTAATTTCAGTTCAGTTCAGTTCAGCTCTAATCAGTTCAGTTCAGTTCAGTTCAGTTCAGCTCCAATCAGTTCAGTTCAGTTCAGTTCAGCTCTTAATTTTTCTCTCTCATAAAATATTCATTTCAGCTCAGTTCAGTTCAGTTAAGCTTCAATCAGTTCAGTTCAGTGCAGCTCAGTTCAGTAAATGTGAACAAACCCTTAGTATTTTAAAAACACAAACCACAAATTTTTCACATGACACATGTCATCACAAGTCGCTCATTACCCCATATGCCACATGTAACCTTCCTTAATATTTGTGTTTAAGTCTTTATGCATTATATAACTTACAAATTCAAGTTAGAAAATGAAATGTTTTATTTCCACCATAATTAGTACACATTACATAAACATTATTACATATGAATTATAATAAAAACGTCTTCTCCTAGACTAAAAATGTAACTTAAACTAATATATCGTTTCATATTCCACAATATAGTCAATATTCATGTGTATAAGGACATACGGTATACCTAACCAAATTCCTTTGTCTTGTTTCACAGTTCTACTCTAACTTTTTTTTTTTTTTTTTTCTTTTAAGTTTTAGTAATGAAACAACTACGGAGTACTTTGTATATTATATATCAAAAGTTTCAACTTTTAAAAAGCATACCTCTATGTGAAAATAATTAACCTGGCCAAAAGGCTAGTTAAATGTGAGAAATTTTCTACTGATATGATGAGTTTTATTAGGTTACTTTCTATATACAAAGTACGATTACCAAGTATTTAATCAAGAACCAACCAATTAACATTGCCATACGTATTGCCTTTTCTCATTAGCAAACTCTCCTTCAATTCTCTTCCAACGTTTCCGGCCTCCATTACCAAAGTATTAGAGCAAGCATCTAATTACTTGGATAACATGGATGTTACAAATGGATTTATTAATCAAAATAAAAGGTATGTATGTGTTCGTTTCAAATAAATATTACTACTAATCATACTTAACTAATGCCTTTTTCTTACGATATTTTTTATAATTATTGAATTTCGTTAAATTGATAATGAAGTTGAAGGAACAGGAGAAAATGTGCTTGCTAAACATGTAGCATTATATTCTTTGATAGGAATCATGATGGTGTGATTTATCCATGGGAAACTTTCCAAGGTTAAATTTTGACTAACTTTGCTTAATTTTGGTCAATTTGAGTTGGATTTTTGGTTACCTTAAATAAGGTTTTGGTATAACTAGTTTTAAAATGAATGAAATTTGTTGTAGGATTTCGTGCCATTGGAAGTGGTCTTCTGTTATCCACCATTGCAGCCTTCTTCATCAACATGGGCCTTAGTAGAAAAACTCGCTCGGTATGTCTGTCGCATACTTGCATTGCATCCCATAACTACGATTTTACGTGGTATTATTTCTATTTCGCAAAATTTATTTAAGCTCGTGTCCATCACTTAGGGGTGTATCCGATTATGATTGTTATGTAAGTAGAATGGATAATCTTTTTTCGAATATAATGTGAATATTAGCATGTTTTATACTTGAGTTAACTATTAATGAAAAATTGTGAATTAAAGGCGGCATATCATATCATATCATATCACTAATAAATAAAGCCGGTCTTACAGCCAGGTTACAAGACAACAATACTGGACATTTAAGTTTTTCGTCAAATAGGATCTAAATAATTGAATTTTAGATAGATTTTTTAAGATTAAAATGTTGTATAGAGCTTGATTATCGATACACTACTAAGATTTCATGTATACATAATTAATCATAACTTTTAATAAAATTTTAATAACTCGGTTCTATATCCATCATAAAATTCGCTTTAAAAAGCTCTTTAAAATAAGATCCATTTATAATATGCTTCCTCCGTTTCTATTTAGTTGACGCGTTTGATTTAGGCACATATATTAAGGAGAGGAGAGAGAGAGTGAGATAGAATGAAAAAGCAAGTGTGGTAGCTTGTAAATGCAAGGTAAAAAATTTACCCCAAAGGAAAACGTGTCAACTAAAAAAAACTTCCTAAAAAGGAATACGTGTCAACTAAAAAGAAACGGAAGTTGTATATAGTTAAGGTTTTGTGTGAATCTGTTTCACGTCAATTCGGTTTATAATCATACTCCCATCCCATCCCCTTACCACTATCACTACCAAGCCCTTGCCGGCGACCTTCTCCCTCCCAACCCCCGATGCCGATGACCCTCCCCTACCTTTTTTGGCTTTTCAAACTTATCGTCACTCTGACTTCTAAAACAGAACATTTGAAGTTGCCCCAGAAAAAGCTTTGATTATCTCAAACCCCCATTACTCTCTAAATACAACAAGATTTCAAAAACCCTAATTCTCCGTGTTCTTCATTCATCAATTTATCATAATTTTATCAAAATGACAACCTCCTACAATCATAAAGGGGAATCAAACGATTATGAAGAAACCCAATTCACAGACCCACCAACTTTCTCTCTCTTGTTCTTCCGAATCTTACACGGTGTGTTTTGTCATCGTAAAAATCGTTGGTGTGCAGTACACTGGACGAATTAGAGGTCGAGAAATGGAGGGTCTGTTCTTTGGCAAAACTATATATAACCTAATATTTGATATGTATAACCTAATTTCTGACAATTATAATATAATTTCTGATATTTATAATCTAATATCTGACCATTATAATCAAATTTTTGACAATTAAAACCTAATACCGGACACTTATAATATAATATCTGACAAGTATAGTGCGAATTCGGCAAAATGTAGCTGTAAAGGTAGTTGTTAGCTATGATGGTGGTTGTTACCTGTATGTGTAGCTGTTAGCTGTCAACTAGCTGTTAGCTATGAAATAAATAATTAAGTACGAGTGTTTGGTAAACTAGCTGTTAGCTGTAAAGTTCTAAAAAAATAGAAGAAAATTTCAACAGCTACTTAACTTTTCACAAAAGCTACTTCAACCACTAAATTCTACCCCCACCACTACATTCTCAAACACTCATAATTTTTTTTAAGTAGTGGTTTGAATAAGTCAAACCACTAAAAGCTACTCAAAAGCTAGTGTCGAACACGCCCATAATCTAATATCTTACCATTATTATCTAATTTCTGACACTTATAATCTAATATCTAACTATTATTATCTAATTTCTGACAATTAAATTTTTTTCCCTCATTTTTATTTTTTCCCCTGTTTGTATGACCAGCCTCACGCGAGTATGTTCTACACAATACTTTGTGTATATACGTATAAAGTAATGGAGAAGTAGTAAAAATAAGTTTTAGGGCCTGTTCTCATTGACTGAACTCAACTGAACTGAACTAAACTGAACTGAGCTGAGCTGAGCTGAACTGAACTGAACTGAATATTTTATAAGAGAAGGAGATTATGAGCTGAACTGAACTGAACTGAAGTGAAATGAATATTTTATAAGAGAAGGAAATTAGGAGCCGAACTGAACTGAATTTCAACGTATGAGAACAGTTAATCGATAAAAATACTTTTAGTTTAATTTATAAGTATGATATCGTACGTCTAAATATCCTGCATTTATCTAAAGAGATTATTTGACCTTATTTAACATTCAAGCCAAAAGATTTATCCTAAAATTCAATAAACAACCTCAATATCGCTCTGGACACAAAACTAATATAAATATATAGACGGAATTTAATTTCAAGTCTATATCATAACTTTAGCTAACTAAGCTAAGTAACTAATCATCGACTTTTTGACATAAACAACCATTCGCTTTAATAAAGTTGCCCGAACATGAATTCATGATAGTTAGACACAATCTTGGGTAGGCTGATGGGCCCAGTGGAATAGAATAGTCCAATAAAATAATTGAATATTTGGGCCAGTACAATCTCGGGTAAGCTAATGGGTTAGTGTTTAACCACTTCACAAAAAAAAAAAAAAAACCATCTAATTTAATGCATAATTTATTTTGTTAAATGTAGCGTATATACTTTGGATAATGACGTGACATTGTGACATGACGCATATACTTTGAAGAGTGCCACATAACACCCTTTCTTTGAAGGGAACGAGTTTTAATACAATGTACGTATACAGTACTCCGAATATATTAAAGCTCCTTTAATATAGTGCATGTTTCAAATATATATCTTGACATTTTATTTTCTATGTATTGTTGGAAATGATAAATTTTGGGACTAAGACTTTGTTGTTGTGGTTAATACAGGGCAATTTTTCTTCTTTGCTCTTCCGTATAGAGATAGAGAACATAGCCAAAGCCAAACATGGGAGTGCTTCCGGTGTCTATGACTCACAAGGAAGGTACATAGTAAACTCGACTCCTACAATTGTCTTTCATGACCTTATTGCCTTTATTGTGACTTATGCATGATACTAAGGGTCTGTTCTGATTGACTGAACTGAGCAGAATTGAACTGAACTGAGGGCCTGTTCTATTCAGCTTATTTTCAGTTCAGTTCTTAATTTCCTTCTCTCATAAAATATTTAGTTTAATTTAGTCAATCAGAACAGACCCTAAAATGTGTCATCCCTTTTTTATATAACAAATAGGAAGTACAAATACATTTTGTGTTTGGGCTTATGATCCTTTTATTTATTTAACTAAAGGTTTGTAGAATCGAAGTTTGAAGATATCTTTAAGAAGCATGCTTGCACAAATTCGAATGCTCTCACTTCCGAAGAACTTAGTAAAATGCTCAAGGCAAATAGAGAACCAAAGGACTTTGGAGGATGTTTAGCAACAACTTCTTTTATTTCATATATATGTACATATCGACTTATGTTTTATCGTTCAAACTAGATAATTAATTATTGTTGTGTTCTATCAATTTTTATTATAAGGATTGGAGCCTATTAGAATGGAAGATTATACACTATCTTTGCAAGGACGAGAATGGCTTCTTACAAAAAGATACGCTTCGAGGAGCATTCGATGGAAGCTTGTTTGAGAAGATGGAGATGGAGGCTAAGAGACGTCAAGGTCATAAACAAGGGTAATATTTCAAAGAAGCTACTTGGGAATATATCTACATCGTGTGTGATCCAAATGTATGAAATGTAATGCATTTTCAATTAGTTAATATGGGCCGACCAACTAACCGGCCGGGAGGATTATATCACCAAATCTAATCTCACTTTTTCGAGCTTGTGATTTTGAGGTTACATGTTTGATATTGACCATGTTTGGTAATTGGCTTTTTAATGACTTTTTGGTTAGTTTTTGACTTTTTAAGGTGGTTAAACAGCCAAAAAATGTGTTTCGTAATTGGCTTTTTAGTCAGCGAAAAAGCTGGCTTTTAAGCCAAAATGAAAAAGTTGCTTTGAGTAGCTTTTTTGTTGGCTTTTGACTTGTTGGCCCAACAAATTATCTAATAAACAACCAACCAACAATTAATTTACCAAACACTTTTATAAACAACCAGCTTAAACAACCAATTTCAAAAGCCATTATAAACAGCCAAACATTCCAACTGGTCAAATAAGCCAAGTGAACCAGCCAACAACCAACCACCAACAACCATTTGCCAAACAAGGCCATTGTGTTGTGCTTTGTGAAAAGGAGCGATATATTTTTTTTCCTAGGTCCGCTTTTAAGCTAGACTAGACTATCAATTTTGATTTGTCTAGGTGTCCTTGCATTTGGGCCTAGGCCATTTGCATGAAATAATTATGTTGGTGTCTAATTTAGGTACATTTTCAAAATAAAAATATTTCAAAATCATTAAAATCTAAACAACTTCTTTGTATTTGTGTTTCTCATTTTCCGTTTTCATGCAATCCAAACAACTACAGTAATATATTATTATAAAAAAAATAGGCAGTAATGTATTATTATAACTAAATTAGGCAATATTCTTTAGTATATCTTTATGACAGGGGATTCTTGAAACTTATTGATGCAAGCTCATCTTAAGAAATTATTAATCTCATTGATTGAATTGATCCTAATAAGTTTTGTTCACTATTAGATTTTTGTCGTCAGGTGCTGTTTATTAGGAATACTCTTCATAAATCATGCAAATAATTCAGGAATAATTTAATTTTTCTTTGATATTGCCATCTGCAACGGTGACTAATTTAACGACTTTAGTTTGTCATCGTCATTGTTTATTACCAAAAGTTCAAAACCTCAACATTATATTAGTCCAATCTATTCATTATTACTCCCTCGATTTCTTTATGTATGTACACAATTAAACTAGGAAATCAAAGTTAAATGGAAGTATTAAACTAGGAAATCAAAGTTAAATGGAAGTATTAAACTAGGATATCAAAGTTTAATGGAAGAATTAAACCAATACAACTATACGAGTATATATTCATGTTGATATGCTTAAATAAATGGGTCAAAATACCTAAAACAATAACTTCATACTTTGTTTGTGTTGAATAATTTTGAGAATTGGAGACAAATTTCAAGTAAATAATTAAATTACTTAGGCTATGGTGTTGTAATTTAATTAGTAAAGATTATTAAAGCAATTATATTGAAAGAATATCAAGAGCTCACGAAAAAGAGTAAGTAAATCTGCAGCCCCTGTTGTTCGCCCGGCCAGCCGCCCGATCGTGGTGGTGCTCGCCCGATCGGGCGCGAGGGTGAACTGGAAAACGTCTTCTTCGCCGCCCGATCGGGCGCGAGAAGGGAACAAAAACTGACGAAAATAATTTCTGCAATTTGGGGCAGCCGCCCGATCGGGCGCGAGAAGACACTTGAAGTTGACGATGAATTCCGCCCGATCGGGCAGCAGCGGGCCCGATTGGGCGCGTGTCTGAGAGGAGGTTGAGACTAACGGTTTCGTCAGTTTTGCAACAATTTTAGTCAGTTATTTTTGTGACTCTTGGCTGATGTTTTGCTTTAATATATATATATATATATATATATATATATATATATATATATATATATATATATATATATATATATATATATATATATATATATATATATATGTTTTGAAACATATGTTGAGAGATAGGATTGAGAAAAATAATCAGTTTTTATTTTTCTTGTAAACCTTTTGCAATTTTCATTTATCATCATCATAATTACACAAGCTTTATACATTGAATTGTAATCATCCTACTTGTGATTGCAATTGTTTCTTCGTTGTATCTCCTAAGTAAATTTCCGTGAAACCCGGTTGTAGTATAGGGTCGGAATTATACTTTTGGGAAAGTGATTCCGTTCACGCCTCGAAGTTTTTCTGTTCTAAATGTTTGCTATTTTTGTGACCCTTGTTCATACACAAATTCCCCAACAATCCAAAAGTATAATTGACAAAGATGGCAAATGTTAAGGAATTGATGGCCAACATTCAAAAGTTGGACAAATTCGAGGGTGTTGATTTTCGAAGGTGGAAGAGGAAGATGCATTTCTTCTTGACTACAGTTGGGGTGGCTTATGTTCTTGCTACTCCGAAACCCGAGGAGAAGGAGGAGGAAACAATTGATGAAGCAAGGAAACGCAACAAGTGGGAGAATGACAATTATATTTGTTGTGGCCATATTCTCAACGGTATGTCTGATGAACTCTTTGATATCTACAGTTTAATGATTCTGCTAAGTATCTATGGGATGATTTAGAGGCTAAATATATGGCTGAAGATGCTTCTAGCAAGAAGTTTCTTGTTAGTAAATTTAATAATTATAAAATTATTGATAGTAGGCCTATTATGGAGCAATTTCATGAGATACAAAGAATATTAGGAAGTCTTAGACTGCATAACATAGTTCTTGATGAGACCTTTGTAGTGTCATCTATAATATAAAAATTACCTTTTTCTTGGAAAGACTTTAAAAGTGGTTTAAAGCATAGGAAGGATGATGTTAACCTTGAGAGTTTGGCTTCTCACATTCGGATTGAGGGAGAAATCCGGGTGTAAGAGGGAAATAAGGGGAAATCCTAGTTCTACTACGGTAAATGTAGTGGAGGATGTCAAACAAAATGTAAGAAAAAGGGGTAATGACTCAAACAAAAATAAAGGCAAGAAGCCTAAGTTAAGCGGTGATGGTTCAAAGTCACGTGCTTGTTGGGTTTGTGGAAAACCCGGTCACTTCAAGAAAGATTGCACAATCAAGAAGAAAAGGATGAGCAACAAGAAGGCTCAAGATGGGAATGGCAATGCTAGCCAATCCCAAGACAAACAAGGTAAATCTTGTGCACAAATTTCATCTAATTCATTTATGAATTATATGTGTATGATTTCTGAAATCAATTGTGTACAGGCTGATTGTTCGTGGTATATCGATTCGAGAGCATCGAGGCACGTGTGCAAGGATAGATCATTGTTCAAGACCTTCTTGGAGGTTGATGATGGAGAAATTCTCTATATGGGCAATGACTCTACAGCTAAGGTGCTTGGCAAAGGACAAGTGGAGCTAGTCTTTAGTTCTGGAAAATCTCTTATTTTAAGAGATGTGTTGTATTCTCCCGAACTTAGGAGGAATCTTGTATCCGGTACGAAATTGTATTGATTAGGTTTTAAGATGGTGTTTGAGTCAGATAAATTTATTTTGTCTAAAGGAGGTCAATTTGTAGGACTTGGTTATATGTGTAATGGTATGTTTAAATTAAGTATTTCAAATACTTTGAATGATGTTGTGTATGTTGTTAATGATAATTCTTCTCTATGGCATTTGCGACTTGGTCATGTTAATTATAAAAAGTTGTATTTTATGTCAAAGCATGATATGATACCTGTGTTTGATCCAAGAATAGAGAAGTGTAGAACATGCATGTTAACCAAAATCACAAGAAAACCATTTCCTCAAGTTGTTGAGAAAAATAATTCATTGCTTGAATTAGTGCATAGTGACTTGTGTGATTTTCATAACACACCTTCTTTAGGGAATAAGAAATATTTGGTAACTTTTATTGATGATTATTCAAGGTTTTGTTACATTTATTTATTATTCTCTAAAGATGAAGCCCTTGATAAATTTAAAATTTACAAAAGTGAAGTAGAGTTGCAAACCAATGAAAAGATTAAAAAGCTAAGAACTGATAAAGGAGGTGAATACTATGATCCAAGTTATTTCCAATCTTTAGGTTTAGTACATGAAACTACCGCGGCATATACACCACAACAAAATGGTGTAGCGGAAAGGAAGAATAGGACACTAGAAGAAATGGTAAATTCTATGTTGTCATATTCAGGTTTAAGTGATGGATTTTGGGGTGAAGTTGTTTTAACGGCTTGTTACGTGTTAAATCGTGTTCCCATGAAAGGGAAAGATGTAACCCCATATGAGCTATGGTATAAAAGGAAACCAAACTTGAGTCATCTCAAAGTTTGGGGTTGTAGGGCAATTGTAAAAGTGTCGGAGCCTAAACGTAAAAAATAAGGTGAAAGAGGAGTTGAATGCATTTTTATAGGATATGCGGATCATAGCAAATCCTATAGGTTCTATGTAATAGAACAAAATGACTTTTGGTCGGTTCACACCACCATTGAGTCATGGGATGCATTGTTTGATGAAAATCGATTTTCTTCAATTCCTAGGCCAAAGGACATAACTCCAAGTGCCAATGCTCAAAGTATTGATCAAATTGTCATTGATCAAGAGGTGGATGACCAAACTCATTTAGAGGAGGCATCTACATCATCATCACAACCTAGGAGAAGTAAGAGGGCAAGGAAAGAAAAATCTTTTGGCCCGGACTTTCATGTGTACTTAGTTGAAGGATCAAGGGAATCTGTTTCAACACAATTTCCATACATTTTTAATGTGGAAGATGATCCTTTGACCTATGATGAGGCTATGAGGTCTCGTGATGCTCCATTTTGGAAGGAAGCTATAAATGATGAGATGGAATCCATCATGGGAAACAATACTTGGGTTTTAGCTCCTTTACCACCAAAATGTAAACCAATTGGGTGCAAATGGATCTTCAAAAGGAAATTGAGGATTGATGGAACGGTTGAAAAGTTCAAAGCCCGGTTAGTGGCACAAGGTTTTACACAAAAACCTGGTATCGATTATTTCGATACATATGCACCTGTTGCTAGAATCTCAACTATAAGATTGTTGATAGCACTTACGGCTATCCACAATCTTGTGATCCATCAAATGGATGTCAAGACAGCATTCTTGAATGGAGATCTAGAGGAATACGTTTACATGCGACAACCGGAAGGGTTTGTTGTGGAAGGTCAGGAAGAAAAGGTTTGCAAGTTGATTAAGTCTTTGTATGGGCTAAAGCAAGCACCTAAGCAATGGCATCGAAAATTTGATGAGGTTGTGTTGTCTAATGGTTTTAAGTTGAACAATTCAGACAAGTGTATTTATAACAAATTTGATGACAATGGTCAAGGTGTCATAATTTGTCTATATGTAGATGACATGTTGATCTTTGGAACTGATTTGTCACAAGTTGAAAAGACAAAGTCATTCCTTAGTTCAAAGTTTTCAATGAAAGACATGGGGGAAGCGGATGTCATCTTGGGCATAAGGATAAAGAGAGAAAAAGGAAAGTTGATCTTGTCACAATCTCATTACATTGAGAAAGTGCTCAAGAAATTCAATGTGAGTGAATACACTACATCTCTTTATTCAACACCTATGGATCCTAGCATAAAGTTGATACCTAATGAAGGTTATGCGATTTCACAACTTGAATATGCTAAAGTAATAGGTTGTTTGATGTATGCCATGACAAGTACTAGACCTGATATTGCTTATGCAGTTGGTCAACTGAGCAGGTTCACTAGCAAGCCTAGTATGCTACATTGGCAAGAGGTTCGACGCTTGTTGAAGTACTTGAAGAAAACCAAGGAATTTGGTTTGTCTTATAGTGGATATCCTTCGGTTGTAGAAGGGTATTCGGATGCAAGTTGGATCTCTAACAAAGATCATTCCTCCACAAGTGGATGGGTTTTTCGATATGGGGGAGGTGCCATTTCATGGGCTTCAAAGAAACAAACTTGCATCGCGGACTCCACAATGACATCGGAGTTCATTGCTTTGCATTCGGCTGGTAAAGAAGCCGAATGGTTGAAGGATCTCATGTTTGAGATACCTTTATTGCCAAAACCGATATCACCAATAGTGATACATTGTGATAACAATGCTACCTTGGCAAGGGCTTATAGTCAAGTTTATAATGGTAAGTCAAGGCACATTGGAGTACGACATAGTTACATCCAAGGACTTATCAAGGATAGTGTGATCACTATTGATTATGTTCGAACGGATCTAAATCTCGCCGACTGTTTTACAAAGGCATTGGCTAGAGATGTTAACAGTAGGATGGCAATCGGTTTAGGATTGGAACCCTAAATAATCACAATTAGGAGAATCTCAACTTAACGCCCAATAAGACGTTGGGTCTTAAGTTCAATGAGATTAATTCTCTTAATTGTTGATTGGGAACTTGTTTATTCATCCAAGGTAAAGTTCCGGTTTTTCTGTGATGGAAAGTGGTTGTTTTTAAACTTAATAGAATTCCTGATAAAAGTGCTTTGGTCACAGGAGCATGTTGGAACTCTACCTATATAAGTACGAGGTTTAGCCGCTTCAAAAGCTATTAGGGGTGTAGCTTTGATGTACTTATGAATAGATATGGACACATGGCTTATTGTGTCAAGCTAATATGTATTTAAGTAATTAATCTTGTGTGTGTAATATCTTCAAGTTTCCAAATGTGTTGTTTTTGGTTCAAACGTTTTACGATACCAAATCGATACGGATTCTTGAATTGTATATTGCACTAAGTGGGAGTTCAAGTCTATGTACGCTTTCATTTATGCATGAGATTGTTTTGTGATGATGATGTTAATTTGCAACAAGTCTAGTTTAATTCTCAAAATGGGGGAGGATTGTTGATGAGTCTATTTTATATATATTTTTATTCCCCGTCCCACGGTCATATTTGTGCTTATTTTAGCTCTGTGGAGCTATTTATACGTTTTCTAGTGTTTTTGTAGATTTGGTATTATTTTGCAGGAATTTGCAGATTTATGATAATTCCTAAGCTTATTAAGCCACTATGAAGACATTAGAGTCGTATCGTATTTTATAACCGTATATTTGAAGCTTAAAGTCGAGCTAACTAATTTGATTCGAGGATTTAAGGCTTGGTTCGTCAGAGTTCTAATTTTATTACAAGTCCAATACCGGATATCAAGACAAAGGATATTGGGTCAATTCGTATGAAGCCCAATTTATAACCCAAGAAGCATACTTGTTGCTGCCAACTCAGGCGAAATTGACGGGCCCGATCGGATTGACTAAGGGCCCCATCGGGCGAGTGTTTGTTGCATTAAGTCGGTTTGGCGGTTTGCTATATAAACCGAAGTTCGAAACAACCAGGGGTAGTTTTTTAGATTTTTTTTCTTTGTTTTCTTTTACGGAGATTTTAGGATAGTTTTAGGAGAAAAACTTGTAATTGTTTTCTTGAGTATTAGTTGACTTTAGGATTAGTTCACACAGCTTTCTTTTCTTTTTCTTTCTTATTTTTAAGCTTTGATTATTAGCTCTGAAGTTTTGTGCTGGGAATTAAGATTATTACGTTCTTATTAGTTATTACGTTCCTTCAAGTTGCTCATTGAATGTTTTTATTTAAGCTTAATTATTATTGCTTTTGTTTCATTCATACTAGTTTTATTATTATTGTTTTGAGTATGTTTGTTTTAATTGCCTTTATTAGTTTAGTTTCTATCATGTGTGAGTAGTTTTATTCTAGGGTTTATGGGGATCCATAAATAATATGAAGGGGTAATTTATTGTTGTTAATTGTTAATGCTAGATTAATTTCCTATTGATTGATTTAATGCTCTGTGACTATTAGACCTTATCTTTTATGCATGAGTTTGACAATATTGATTCGAGATTCGACAGATGAGAATTGATGTTTAGGTCTAGTTTCAATAGGCAGGTTAATTTATAAATGGTTAGGTCGAGATTCGAAAGATGAGATTTAATACCGGTAAATTAATTGTGTGATTATAATACGTAGCGAAAGCCCTTTATAATCTGATTAGTATATGCATTGATGAATGATTATTATATTCTACCCTGGAATATTATTATTGGTGAACCTATGCCCTGGATCCTTTTTTATATTATTTTCTCCTTATTCTTGATCTCCGTAATTTAGTTTATCATTCAAATATAAATATTGGTTACCTCATAATCTAGATTATAATAGTTAATTAGGAATAGAAAGATTTATTTCTCTGTGGATTCGACCCTACTTCCCTATCTACATTAGTTAGAGGATTTAGGAATTACTTTTGATTTGGGGATACGACTTTACCCTGTCAATTGTTGAATAATTTTGAGAATTGGAGACAAATTTCAAGTAAATAATTAAATTACTTAGGCTATGGGTTCTAATTTAATTAGTAAAGATTATTAAAGCAATTATATTGAAAGAATATCAAGAGCTCACGAAAAAGAGTAAGTAAATCTGCAGCCCTGTTGTTCGCCCGGCCAGCCGCCTGATCGTGGTGGTGCTCGCCCGATCGGGCGCGAGGGTGAACTGGAAAACGTCTTCTTCGCCGCCCAATCGGGCGCGAGAAGGGAACAAAAACTGACGGAAATAATTTCTGCAATTTGGGGCAGCCGCCCGATCGGGCGCGAGAAGACACTTGAAGTTGACGATGAATTTCGCCCGATCGGGCAGCAGCGGGCCCGATCGGGCGCGTGTCTGAGAGGAGGTTGAGACTGACGGTTTCGTCAGTTTTGCAACAATTTTAGTCAGTTATTTTTGTGACTCTTGGCTGATGTTTTGCTTTAATATATATATATATATATATATATATATATATATATATATATATATATGTTTTGAAACATATGTTGAGAGATAGGATTGAGAAAAATAATCAGTTTTTATTTTTCTTGTAAACCTTTTGCAATTTTCATTTATCATCATCATAATTACACAAGCTTTATACATTGAATTGTAATCATCCTACTTGTGATTGCAATTGTTTCTTCGTTGTATCTCCTAAGTAAATTTCCGTGAAACCCGGTTGTAGTATAGGGTCGGAATTATACTTTTGGGAAAGTGATTTCGTTCACGCCTCGAAGTTTTTCCGTTCTAATTGTTTGCTATTTTTGTGACCCTTGTTCATACACAAATTCCCCAACAGTTTGGAGTTCTACTAAACTAGCACCTTTTTCAAGTCAATCAACCCAACTACACAAATCAAAGTTTGAGTAGAAAGGATATGTAAGAAAACTGGCCCTTCTAACTCTCAAGCATATGTGGATGGTGGGTCTCGAATTAGTGACTTTAACCTTGTTTGGTAAGAACTTTTTAGAAAGATATTAGCTTATTGAGGTCTATTAGAGATTTAAACATTCTAAAAAAGTTCAAGTGTTTGATAAACAACTTATTAAAAGATCATTTTAAACTCAAATAATTTTTTTTAAAAAAAAACAAAAGTCATAGTAATTGCTTTTGAATATTTAGCTTTATTAATAACAGTTAACAATTAAAGTCTATCCGTCAAACCCTTTTATACAACCAGCTAATACAACTAATTATATGAATTAGCTACAAACTAATTACCAAACAGGGTCCATGTGAGCTCTTGAATTCCAATGATATAAAGTAGTACATTCCCACGTACCACTAAAGTATTATACAAGTCTCCCCCCCCCCCCAAAAAAAAAAAAAAAAAAAAAAAAAAACCATCACTAATAAATAAATATGGGAGTACCATAAATACTGTTTTCTCTCATTCACATTCTCTTTATTTGTATCCTATAGTTTCCTCCATTCCTAAAGTGAAAAATAACTCATTGAATTAGCGTCAAATAACTTGTATAACATGGAAGCTTCAAATGGAATTACCAATCATAATGAAGGTATGTATGTATAAAGTAGTTCATTTACAATAATTTTCACTAATAATTATACTCAATTAATGCATTTTTATTTGGGTTTTTTGAATAATTAAATTTGTTATTATGTGATTATGTAGTTGAAGGAACAGGAGAAAATGTGCTTATGAAACATGCTGCTTTCTTTGATAGAAATCATGATGGTTTTGTTTATCCTTGGGAAACCTTCAATGGTTAGATTATAAACCAAGTATCTCCTTAAACTTTTTGATTAATTTTTGTTATTACATTTTAAGGAATTTTGGTTTAATGATGATATGGGGTATACATACTGTTGTAGGAATGCGTGCCATTGGATGCGGGTTGTTTATATCCACCGCTGCCGCCATCGTCGTAAACATGAGCCTCAGCCAGAAAACTCGCCCGGTATCTCTCTCATAACTCTAGTCAACTATGGAGTATAGATCTTACACCGCAATACCACGTGTTATCGCTTATTAATCACATTTTCGTAATTTTGTGACTTTTCAAATTAGTTATAGTGTATTATATGTATTATGTAGTATTTCTAATTTCCTTTACTTGTAGAGTCTATTTCTATTACTACTTCTTTTTTTTTTTTTTTTTTTTTTTTTTTTTTTTTTTTTTTTTTTTAAAAAAAAAAACCAAAATCTATTATTATTTCATACAAGGTGGTTTCGATGTATAATTAATCAAATTTTACCCATCTTGTTATCAATAGGGGTATATGATGAATTTTTATAACAACTCATTGGTATATGACGAATTTGAAAAATTTAATGAGTATTTATTTTAATAAATAAACAAAATACTCAGGGTACATGGTGAAAAAACCGTTTAATGTTATCCGTTACACATTATTTGCAACGATTTGACATCAAGTAGAGAGGGAAAATGTCTAATCATTGTAAATAATATGTAACGTATGTAGTATTTCAAAAAAATTAAAAAAAAAAATTTTATTTTGAAAATCTATAAGACTCACTTTAATACAAAGTATTCAGTGTATATATTTGCTCAACTTTGATGAGAATGGTCCTATTATGTTTAGCCTTGGTTTCTTTACCGATATATATGCGGCCACCACTAGCTAATATTTTCATTTGTGTAATATTCCAACAATATGAAATTACACATTTTAAAGCATATTTCATATGTTAAATATTTATAACAGTATAAGTGCAAAAATAATAAAAAGTTAATATTGTAAAAATATTTTATAAGACGAATCTAATAAGATCATACATGATTATATTTACTTAATGTATAAATCAAATTAAACAAGAGTGTTGAATAGTGCAATAGTCCATTGTTGCAATATTATTGAAACGGAGGAAGTCAAGTATAATATTAGATCAATCAATATTGATTAATCGATGTGTAATTAACACATGCAAATAATTTAGTGATTTGTTTGAGTAGAAATGTCGGTACACCATACATGAAAGCGCCAAAGCGTGTTGTGACTTGTGAGTTGTATCATGCATGATTTGTTTCAAAGTATTTTGTAGCATACCAATCATCCTTTAATTTAGAGTCTGTTTACATTTAGTTAATTTCAATTTAGTTTAATTTAGCTCCAATCAGTTTAGTTTAGTTCAATTCAGTTCAGTTCAATTCAGCTCAGTTCAGTAAATGTGAATATACCCTTAATGTTCAAATATATATTTCAATTCTATCCTCTATTCGTTATGTAATTATAAGTACATTTCATCAAAAATATACAATGATAAGTATAATTTCGAAAATTAATTTAGACGGTTTAATCTCTATGTAATTGTTGGCTTGTATCAGGGGAAATTTCCTTCTTTGCTTTTTCCTATAGAGGTAAAGAATATAGCCAAAGCCAAACATGGGAGTGATACTGGTGTATATGATACACAAGGAAGGTATGCCTAAAAAAATCAACTTTTCTTGGCTGTTTTGTTGCATCATTATTTTTTAAGTTAGATAGTTGACAATAATATTACGTAGTAATTGAGATGGTAACGAGGAGACTGCCTACTTGCCTAGAGGTGACTCCATATTAAAATCAATTGTTGATAATTTTTCAATCAGGAAAAACTCCCCCTCGCTCTACTCCTCTAGGTTATAACGTGATATTTTTTTTTCGTCTTTCTTCAATATGGGGCAACTTATATGTAGACAATAATACGGAGTATTGAGTTTTGACATGTATTAAGACCAAAATAGAAAATAGCTCCATTTCTCACAATAAATAAGTTTGTGTTGATCTTTTTTGTGTTTTATTCAAAGGTTTGTAGAATCGAAGTTTGAAGATATATTTAAAACGCATGCAAGGGAAAATTCAAGTGCTCTCACTTCTAAAGAACTTAGTGAAATGCTGAAGGCAAACAGAGAATCAAAGAACATTGGAGGATGGTTAGCAACATTTCTTAAACTTCTCTGCTCTTAAATTTTGTATAGAATTGAAATCATATTATGTTCGTTCTTTATTGTTCTATTCATTTTTTATTTTCATGGGCTCGTTATATTATATTCTTCTTTATTGTTATATATTATATAAATTTTCTCTTTTGAACTAGTATCTTGGAGTCTTGATGTGGCCAATTAATAATTATATTCCACGTGTGATTGTGAATGGTCTACTAGTACGTCCTTCCTCTTTTCCTTGGTCTTAGATAAATGGGTAGAACAAAATAAAAAAATTTGTACGAATACACCTGATATATTTTATCATTTTATGGTTCGGATTAGAATAAAAGTAATTCCGTGTTTTAAATTTTTGAAGGTTTGGGGCCTTTGTAGAATGGAAGATTTTGTTTTCGCTATGCAAGGACAAGGATGGGTTGATGCAAAAAGATAAAGTTAGAGGAGTATATGATGGAAGCATATTTGAGAAGTTGGAGATGGATAGACAATCATCTTCTAAGAAACATAAACAAGGGTAAAACTTCAAGAAATCATTTGTGTGATTCAATATACAAGTATATATTAAAAAAAAAATGTAAAGAGCTTTCAATAATTAGTTTATGAGGAGGCCCAGGTTAATAACTGTGCGAAACTTGAGATGTTTATAACAGGGCATTTTCGTACAATCAACTTCAAAAGTAAGGGTTAAAAAGTCTAATGCAAAATTGATACTTAACTGTTGTTATGTTTGCCGTTACCTTGCTTTGCTTAATCATGATTACTTGCTGTCACACCTACCCAAACACATCACGTGTCTTCTTCTTCTTCTTCAACTTTCCATTGAATTTCTCTCTCCTCCCTCACAATAAGTACCCACCATTGCACCATGAAACACGAGCAAGTAAAGCACAACCAGCACCTCCTTTGAAAAGGGAAGGAAGGCCAGAAGCAAGTAGTCCGTCATTAAAATTCCAAGCTAAAGGTGCATATCCACAACTAACATACACCAACCTTAACCCATCTTTTCCGGCGGCCATTTAACGAAAACCCTAAGAATACAGGAGAAATTAAGGGTATGGTTAACCCTAAAGGATAGGCGTTTTTCGTTTTCTTGTGCTTTCCCTCCTCCATTGAAGTTGCTAGATTGAGAAATTGAAATTCTATGATCAACGACTAATACTAAATTTAGTGTACTTTATTATTGTTTAATGGCTACGCAAAGATTCCAATGCAATTTTATTACAAAAATGCCATGTTATAAACTTGGTTTGTTTCGCACAGTTATAAACTTGTATTTCCTCTTAGTTTATTCTGATTTTTTTTTTTCTTTTTCTTCTCTTCTCTAGTGTTCACGGAGGAGATAAATAAGTTAGCAATGCAGTTTGATCTTCAAGTGGTGGACACCAATTCATAGTTGTTATGTATCTAATAGTTGGTTTTGAATTTATACAATGCTCCTTTTAATAATTATGTGACGCTTGTAATTTTATGTACTCGTACATTATTACAAGGATTTATGATGTCACGTCTTCATTATATTTGTATGGGCAAGGGACGGACATATAAGACCAAGTTATTCTTAAATCGATCTTATTATACAGTATTTAGCATGATAGAAATTTCAGCTTCTGACTTTTAAGCAGCCCAACTATCCATGGCCCATAATCCCCAGCCCATGATTTAAATTATAACATATATACTATCTCTTGTTCAATTTACTCACAACAAAGGAATATTTTATGTCTCACAAATAATATCCCTTTGTTGCGAGTAAATTGGAGACCGGAGGTAGTATATGCATTCTAAATTATCATAAATACACACTGCATGCATGGCATTAAGAAAACTTCCTAGGGTCTCATAGTTAGATACTAACAAATACGGAGTATATAACAATGATAATTTTGTAAATAATGACATCTTGAGAGTATTACTGAGAGGTAATATAGTACTATTGGACATTTTCAGTAGAACTACATATGATTTTAGTAATACAAATGACACTATGAGTAGTACAAATAGACCTTTTAGTAGTACAAAAGGTTGTTATTTAATTTTGCTTGTGTCTAACGATGACGTATAAGGACTTTCTCTTCTCATTACGCCCTCTATTTCTTTTACCTTCTTACTACATCCATGGTTATTGACTTGAGCTTGGAGGCTCTGTCTAAGGGACCCTCTCAGCCTCTCATCAAGGCTTGGAGATCACTTTGCAGGTTACCTGACGACTTGACGAGGGGGCGACCTAACATCATCATGACATAGAAACAATAACTGATTTCGACCATCAAAAAAAGAAAAAATATATATAAAAGGGAACTTCATGACCATTTTTTTTTTAACATTCTCATGTTCTTTTTAATTTAAAAGAAGTTAAAAATGTATGTAAAGCCGTAAAGGAAGTAAAGAATCCACATATTAAGAATTGTTAGATAATATGCTTATATTATCTCGTAAATATTCTGTAAAATATATCTTGTGTATTTTAGGTTATTCTCATGATTAGGTTGTAAACCCTATATATATTGATTTAATGAGAAAGCCTCCTCCAAGGAGAATTACACTATTCTACATGGTATCAGATTCCTCTTAGGGTTTTTCTTTCTTTCCTTTCTCTAAACCCTTATTCGATCTCTTGGACCTCCATAGCCGTGCCTCTTCACCTACCCGTACATTCTGCCCCTCATGGTCGGTGACGATCTTACCCCTCCTCCACCTCCCAAAAACACCCCCTCCACCCGGCGTTCGTCGTCAACAACATCAAAGCACTCATGCCCGTGACCCTTGATCACGCGGACGCTCAATATGCTACGTGGGTTGAGATTTTCCAAATCCATGCTTGTGCCTACAATGATACTGATCATATTGATGCAAATGTTAAGCGTCCAACGGATGTTGATGATGCAACGTGGAAGAGATTGGATGCAATTGTTAAACAATGGATATATAGCACTATTTCCAAAGACCTTGTTAACACTATCATGAAATCGGGTGCTACGGCTCAAGAATTATGGACCCAACTCGAAGAATCGTTTCATGATAATAAGCATACTAGGGCAGTGTATTTGGAGGAACAACTTTCCACCACAAAACTTGAACAATTTGCTAACATGTCGGATTATTGTCAGCAAATCAAAGTTCTTGCGGATCAACTTGCTAACGTTGATTGTCCGGTCTCCGATCGAAAGATGGTTATGCAACTTATTTCGGGTCTCACCAAAGGCGAATACGACACCGTGGAAGCCATCATCTCCCAAACTGAACCCACATCAAGCTTCAACAAAGCACGCTCCATGTTTCTCCTCGAAGAAACTCGGCAAAAGAAACAAGAAGAATCGGGCCAACAAGCTTTGGTGGCCCAATCCAGTCAAGCCCAGTCCAATACTATCGGGTCACAACCTAGTTCCCAGCAACCGGCGGCCGATCAGCGTGGTGGTGGTACAAGCCGTGGAAGGGGGCGTGGTCGTGGAACCAATAACAAGCCTAAAGGCCGTGGAAAGGGTCGGGGGAATAATAACAATACCCAACAACAACAACAATCTGGCCCACAGTGGTAGGCCCAACAACAACAAGCACCCCAATGGGGTGGGCAATTTGTTTGGCAGCAGCTTCCAAACGGGCAGTGGGCTTCACCACCCTGCCCGTTTCCTACCAGTCCGGCCTAGCAGCAGCAATACCGCGGGTCCAGTCCCTCTATATTGGGCCTGCGGCCTCCTCAGCAACAAGCTTATTATGCTCAGCCCAGTTATGGTCAACTAATGACTCCCACGAAATTGGGCCAAGCCTACAGCTCCATGAGTCTTTAGCCCGCTGAGAATGGATGGTACATGGATACGGGGGCCTCTTCTCACATGACTCGTGATTCGGGTAAACTTTCTAATTTGTTTAATTTTAGCATTCCTCAATTTATTTTAGTTGGTGATGGCAAACGCATTCCGGTTAATGGTTATGGCAATTCCACTACCCCTACACCTAATCCACCTTTCAATCTCAAGAATGTCCTTTTTGTCCCTAACATAATTAAAAATTTAATTTCTGTTAGAAAATTCACTTATGGCAATTCTGTGTCTGTTGAGTTTGACCCTCTTGGTTTTTCTTTGAAGGACCTTCTTTCGGGGACAATTCTAGCGAGGTGCAATAGTGTGGGGGACCTATATCCTTTCTCATCAGTTTCCGCATCAAATGACAATAGGCATCTATCTCTAGCTGCAATCTCTCCTTCAACCTGGCATCATAGACTTGGACACCCCGACGATCCTGTTTTTGATTTTCTTAGGAAAAACAATTTTATTCGTTGTAATAAGAGAAATAGTTCTCAATTTTGCTATTCTTGTCTTTTAGGAAAACATGTACGGCTTCCTTTTAAGCCCTCTACTTCTATTATTTTTTCCCCTTTTGATATTATTCATATGGATTTATGGACATCTCCTATTTCTAGCAAATTGGGTCAAAAATTTTATTCAGTCTTACTTGATGATTTCTCTCATTTTCTTTGGGTGTTTCCTATTAAATATAAGTCCCAAGTCTATGATATATTAATTAATTTCCGAGCATATATTCGAACTCAATTCGAAAGGGACATTAAAACTTTTCAAAGTGACAATGGTCATGAAATTGATAATTCACCTTTTCGAAAATTTTGTGTGAATAATGACATAGTTTTTCGATTCTCTTGCTCAAATACCTCTTCTCAAAATGGCAAAGCCGAAAGAATCATTCCCACAATTAATAATATGTCTCATACTCTTCTTTTTCATGCCTCTCTCCCACCGTCTTTTTGGGTTTATTCCGTGTCTATGGTTGTCTACATACTTAATATTCTCCCTTCCACAACCATACAAAATAAAACCCCCACTGTAGACACCTAAAAATGTCTCCCCAAAACCAAACTCGATGATAAATAACCTTTCACCGCCTCTATTGGTCGGGTTTAGTATTTAATCCCGAGAGTGCTTAAAAAATCGTATTTTATTAAATTCATACCTTTGAAAGGTCCATGGATTAGTCTTGATGTTTGGTAAAAGCATAGTTTTAATTAATTTTAAGCCCAAACCTTTTTATTCTATTATTTATTTTTGGCCCAAATATTTTATTTCATTATTTTCTTATTTTAGCCTGAATAATAAAAGTCAGGAAAAAGCCCGAAATTATCAATCGGCACTTAAAAAGCCGAAAGAAATTAGGGTTAAAAATGAATTTAGACGGAAAAATGGACTGGAACTGACCGTGTCACGGGAACCATTCCCGTCTGACGGTGGGACTTCCCGTGACACGGGAGGTCTGTCGTGACACGGGAAGTTCCGTGTCCTTTCCGCGTAAACCCTTAACGCGTTTTCCGTTCCGTTTTTTGAAAATTTCCCGCGTCACTCCAAAACTGTACCGTGTCACGGGAATGTGTACCGTCTGACGGTACTGTCTAACCGTGTCACGGTACAGTCTGACCGTGTCACGGGATACTTTTTTAGGGTTTTTATCATTTTAGGGTTCCGTGTGCTCCCTCAGCACATTTCCCTATAAATACCCCCTCATTTCTGATGTACGGGGCAACCAGAATTTTATTATTCTTATTTTCTCTCCTCTATGCTATTAGTCTAAACACTAGCCTACCCTTTTCACTTCAAAATTCCTTCTTCAAGCACTCAAAGGAGTCCATATTTTACTCGAGGTTCTGTCCTTAAGCCAAGGCGTGAAAGGTAGAATCGTTTGAGGGTTTGGCCCCAAAATCAACTTTAGCTTTATTTAATTTAATTTAATTATTGTTTTATTATTTCCTTGAAGTTACTAACTCGTTTATTATTTTGTAGTTGCAAGCAAACAGATTCAAAGTAAGGATCATGCTCTTTTATTGTTATTATTATTTTTCTAACAATTTTATGTTGTTGGGATTGTGATTAAATTGGTATTAATGTTGATTCTATTATTGTTTTTATTATGATCACCATATTGCATGTTTAAAGGGAATATGTAATTGAAAATCACGACTAATAAGATAATTTGGACGACCGGTTTAGGATCCTTTTTAATCTTATTATAAATTGAAGTGATCACCAAATTTTAGAATTATGTGTGCATTAATCTTAAACCAATTTAGCTAAATAATAGTTTGGAGCAAATTGAATTATTGTTTGTATGCCTTTGAGATCACAGGAATGCTTTTCAATATAAGAATCGAGTAGAGGCCAATACGGGCGAATGTGACTCCATGACTCACTTCGTACCATCATCCCCGATCCTCCTTTCGTGGTTCCGAACCATATGGAGTTAGTAATCTCATGGATTATGAATCGGGTGTAACCTTCACGGGTCAATCGTTGTTGCCTTCGTTGTCCCTTATTCTTGGTTGCCTTTTATGATCCGTGAACGGTTTACAAGTTCCTTAAAAACTTGTTGGCGGCTCCCTACTTTATTTGTCCCTAATTGTAATGTCAATTCCCATTTCCTATGAGTGCCAAGCATATTCACAACATGCTTTTTAACGTAGGCGCACTTCGAGCGACGCCTACACCCACCGAGGTTCTTTATCGTAGGTGCCCCACTTATGATCATCTTCGCACTTTTGGTTGTCTTTGCTACCCTAATCTTAGTGCTACGGCTCTTAATAAGCTCGCCCCTCGGTCCACCCCATGTGTCTTCTTGGGGTTCCCTTCCAATCATCGTGGTTATTTGTGCTATGATTTATCTTCCAATAAAATAATCATTTTCCGTCATGTGACATTTGTTGAAGATCATTTCCCTTTCTCTAACATTCAACAATTTAAACCAAGTGATTATGAGTTTTTGGATTATAGTGACAATTCCAATTTGTTGCTAAAACATTACTGCCAAATGCCACAAACCACAAACTCCACTCAAACACAAGGCCCAAGTCCATATCTCACTAATCCCACAAACCCCATAATACCAAACGCTGCCGTGGACTTACTGTAATACCCCATATTTTTATACGTATTTTATTTAATGTATATACACTTTATACGTATTTTATTTAATATATATATTTTATAAGGGTATTTAAATAACTCTAGCATTTTAATTATGATGTTTTAATTATTTATCCCATGTAAATTTGGAATATTTTACAAAAGGAAAAGTCGTTTAATTAATTAATTAATAGAAGTTGGGGTTTTATTTTAGGAAATTATGATTTTTAACAAGTTTTAGTAGGGAATGGATTAGGAAAAACTAAAGGAGGAAAGTTAGGGTAAAAAGGGGAGATAGAGAAGGGGGGTATAAATATCCCTCTTATGGGGCAAATCAACTTTGCCCAGAGTGGAGAAGACCCAAGGTAAACTTCTCTCTCTTCTCCTTATTTTTCTTTCTTTTTCTTTTCCCCTTCCCCTTATTTTTTTTTTCGGCTGCCCCTTTTCCCCCACCACTGCCAGCCGCCGGCAGCTGGTAGCCGCCACTGCCAGCAGCGCATGTCGTCGGCAGCAGGTGGCCACCGCCGCTGCCAGCAGCCGGTGGCTGCCGTTTTTCTCCCCCCTCTTTTTACCTCTTTTTCGAGTATAATAATAATAATAATAAAAAAAAAACTTAGCTTTCTTATTTTAATTTAATCTATGCTTAGATCTAATTATAAATTATGTGTTTGGAGGTTTAATTTTGATGTTTGGTTATTGTAATTGTGGGAATTAATTTTCAGATTTGGTTTTTAATTAAAAAGCCCCAATTTTTGAAACCCTAGGTTCTTGTTTCATGATTAATTGAAAGATTATGATGTATAATAGGGTAGGCCTTTGTTTTAAGTGTTTTAAAACCAAATTACAGCAAGTTTTAAGTATAATAAAGTGCTGGAATTTTATGTAGAACACTTGATATTGGGTTTCTTGAAGAAATTTTAATTACCCATTAATTGGGACTTAATTTATGGTGTTTTAAATATAATTTCAGCTTATTCTAATTAATTTATGAAGGGTTTTAAAATAGTATATATTGCTGGAAATTTGTTTAGAGTGGATATTAATACTCTATTATGGATTTAATGTGTAGGAGACTTTGAAGTAAGCGATTTCTACTAGTTGTGGCAGTTTTAATAACGTACTCAAGGTACGTACGCGTACTTAGCATAATTTGGTGATGTAGAATCATGCTAGGTTTGTTTGTAATTGATTATAAGTAGAATCATGCTAAGGTTTATGTATGGAATTGTGAGTTTATGGTGTTTGTGATTGAATGGTAAAGCATGAATTATTTGTGATGGTTTATGGATTGGAAAATTGTATTTTTGGTATGTTGTGTTTGAACCACATTTTTATTTATGGCATGTTAGAAGGCATGATTAATTAAACTACATGTTTAATTAGGTTTGGATTATTGAAAAGGAATTTTATTATGGTTCAAATAATTTTTATTGATGCTTTAAGCATGAGGAAGGAGCTATATAAGTGTCTAGGTACACAAGGAATAAATTGTATGTTGGTGCCTTTGTGCACTTAAGGTGTTTTTAACACCGAGGGATTGGATTTTTGGCGCATTATGTGTTTAAGATGTCTTCGACACTGAGGTAGAATTAAAAAAGGTTCAACATTAAATAGTATGTGGTCACTAATTATTCAAGAATTAAATTGGTATGTTTGTTTGATTGAATAATTATTGTTGATTGATTTATTATGCTTTGAGAGTCATCACCAAGTCTAATAATATGTAAATAACGTAAAGTGAAAGAGATTACACACCAAAACTCTTGGAACGTATATACCTTGAGTATGAACAATGGGGGGGGTTATGGGGTTTTATATTTAACCATAACTTCCAATGGAGTACAGGACGCTGTATATTCCTTTTTATTATTTATTATGCGCAGGAATTCCGCCACCTTGTGTGGTTTTTCGCTGGCACGGTTAGCTCCCGTGCCAGTTAACCTCAAATTTATTTGGGGGAGGTTAATAGGTGGAAACCCGTTCGATGCGTAATCAATGCAAAATGAATTAATTAGGGTCTAGTCATTGTATTGTGTTGATTGGTATTTGTGGACAGGTGCAATGAGGTAGGTGTGTGTTGATAGGTGAAAGCATGTTTAGTGTGGCTATTTTACGCTTATGTACTCAACTTTGCTGATTGTGTGTGTTTGTGGTTTGGCCATGTCTTTACCTTGGCCCTATGATGACCCATTTTTAATGGAGAGTAGTGGAAGCAAGTAGAGATAAACTTTTCAGGTATTGAAGCATGATCATGATGGGGCATGAGTGAAGAGTGAATCCTATTAGTTTTCATTAGATTACAATGTGTCTTATGCTTTATTTATTTATGATATATTATGTGTGGACTAACATAAAGGTTTGATTTGGGAACGGTTTTTGAATAAGGGCCTTTGATGGTCCCAAGTTGTAATTTGAATTTATTTGACTTGTTCGTTTGGTTTTAAACTTTATTCTTGTTTGGTTGACTTTGGGTTGACTTGTTTAATCGGTTTTAAATTTTTAGTCTTCCGCTGTGTATCTTTGATAATTGCCTTAGCCGTTTTCACGGTGGCGGTAATGTCTTAGTTATTCCTAAATCGCATTTTTAAAAGAGTAGAATGAGTATTTAAAGAAAGGAATTTCTAGGGTGTTACACTTAAGTCCACTCCGCAAGTGGGTTGCGGCTCACCATCTCCAACCGCAGGCCCCTTGCGGAGCCCACTGTCCAGCCCCCATTTTTTCTCTCCTAGCCCACCTAACTCCCCTGTTTCACCATCAATCCATTTCGGCTCTCTTCCCTCCCCAACCCGGTCCAACAAACTCCACAAACTCAGCCCAATTCTCAACCTTCACACTCCATGGCCACTCGTGCTAAGTGTGGAATATTCAAGCCTAATCCAAAATATCAAGCTCATGTGACAATTCCCGACATTTCACCTTTGCCTAAAAATCCGAAAATTGCCATGCTTGATCATAATTGGAATGCCGCCATGAAACAGGAATTTAATGCTCTTACTAAACAGAACACTTGGGATCTTGTTCCAAGACCGGAAGGGGTGAATATTATTCGATGTATGTGGTTATTTAAGCACAAATACAGGGAAAATGGTGATTTGGAGAGACATAAAGCAAGACTTGTTGTGAATGGCAAGTCTCAACAGGTTGGTGTGGATTGTGATGAGACATTTAGTCCCGTGGTGAAACCGGCGACTATTCGTACTGTTTTGAGTATTGCTTTGGGTAGGGACTGGCCTATTCACCAATTGGATGTTAAAAATGCGTTTCTTCATGGTGACTTGAAAGAGACTGTATATATGCATCAACCCCCGGGATTTATAAATATTAAAGCTCCCACACATGTTTGCCGGCTTAACAGATCTCTCTATGGTCTTAAACAAGCCCCTCGGGCTTGGTATCAAAGATTTGCTAACTATCTTTTGCAGATTGGTTTTGTTTGCAGCAAAAGTGATAATTCCCTCTTTATTTTGCGATATGGTGCTAATGTTGCATATCTCTTGCTATATGTTGATGACATTGTTCTTACAGCTTCCTCCGAACAACTCAAGTGTGATATTATTGCTCTACTCAAGTCCGAATTCTCCATGACTGATCTGGGGAGTTGAGGTATTTTTTGGGGGTCTCTGTAACCAGAACAAAGGACTCCAGAGTAAGTATGCAGAGGATATTATTCACAGGAAAAAAATGGACAATTGCAAGCCGGTTGTCACTCCAATCGACACTAAGTCGAAACTTAGTGCTCATGATGGTGAGCCAATGAAGGATCCATCTCTTTACAGGAGCCTTGCAGGTGCTTTACAGTACCTTACTTTTACCAGACCTGATATTGCTTATGCTGTCCAGCAGATTTGTCTGTTTATGCATGCTCCCAGGGAACCTCATTTTAACGCTCTTAAGCGTATTATCAGATATATTAAAGGCACTTATGATCATGGCCTACATTTATATCGTTCTGCACCTACGAGACTTATTTCATACACAGATGCCGATTGGGCAGGCTGCCTGGACACTCGACGATCCACTTCAGGGTATTGTGTTTATTTATGTGATAATCCGGTCTCTTGGTCCGCAAAACGACAAGCTACATTGTCCAAATCAAGTGCCGAAGCAGAATATAGAGGTGTCGCTAATGTTGTTTCTAAATTATGTTGACTCCGGAATCTACTTCTTGAGTTACATTGCCCTATTCGACGGGCATCCTTGGTTTATTGTGATAATATCTCCGCCATTTACTTATCTTCTAATCTGGTACAACACCAACTTACCAAACACATTGAGATGGACATTCATTTTGTACGCGATAAAGTCGCTCTTGGTGAGATCAAGGTCTTACACGTTCCGTCTTCATCTCAATATGCAGATATTTTCACAAAGGGGTTACCTCGCCAACTATTTCTAGATTTCAGAGACAGTCTCAGCATTCGACCTCCTCCCGCTTCGACTGCGGGGGTGTGTTAGATAATATGCTTACATTAACTCGTAAATATTCTGTAAAATATATCTTGTGTATTTTAGGTTATTCTCATGATTAGGTTGTAAACCCTATATATATTGATTTAATGAGAAAGCCTCCTCCAAGGAGAATTACACTATTCTACAAGAATGACGTTTGTAACAAGAACATGATGTATTGATGTTCATGAACTCATGGTGCATGTGAGTCTATGATTCGAATCGAAATTGTATTACTCGTATATTATTGGATGTCTTAGTATCGCGCATCAAAGATTAATAAAGACGAATGCTATACCGTTTTAATAGCGTGTGTAAACATTTCATAAAGATGAATTTCATACTAAGGGCTTGTTCTGATACAATTATTTTCAGTTCATTTCAGTTCAGCTCTAATAAGTTCAGTTTAATTCAACTCAGTTCAGTCAATCATAACAGGCCCTAAATATATGTGTTAGTTTAATTTTTTATTGCATCGATCTTAAACTTTGATGTAGTTTACTCATTTGTATATACATGGAGCTATCCGTAATTTTTAGTTTGATTACACATGATATAAGGGATCATTTGAGGTGCTATTTTATAGTTTTGTAAAAAATCTAAATTGATAAACAATTTCGCTGAAAAATAGCTTAATAAGACTTTTCTATTCACATAATTGGATCTAAATTTTTCTGATCTAATTTGTTATGAAGTGATGTTCAAATTTTGACAAGCTCTTAATTTATTATATGAGATGTCATTATATTTGTTTAATATGCACTTTTTAGAAATATAAATTAATAATAATTTTTTAAATAACAAAAATAATGATATTTAACAATAATTAATAATTTTTTTTAAAAAAAAAAATAGGATTTGATCCACGTATCTAATTTTTTCTTAAATAAGTTGATATTAACTTGAATAAGTCGAGCTAAAGAATGTTAACACATGGTTATGATGGTGCTAAAGAATGTAAACATGATCGAAGACATTGTCATATCAAATTGTTAATGCCATTACATTGTCCTTGAACTTATTGTCCAAGGTATCCTTTATTTTAATTTTGTAAAATAGAAGCTCTATAAAAATATGAAATAATACAGAATTTTAATCAATACTCGTATTGCTTAAAGATGCCAACTGGAACGTTGACTAGCGACATTACTACGTGTTACGTGCATTGTCATTGCTCACTTATTCAGCATCTAAAATTGTTGTTGTGAGTTGTTTCCAAAAATATACTTTTTTTAATTGTAACGTATCCATCAAATAGTCACAGCAAATCTTGATTATGCTTCTTAAAATCAATTAATTATCAAATAGTTTTCCTGAAAGCGTAGTTTACTTCTACGATTAGCTCTTCGCAATTCCAATTTAGAATATATATTTTGTAGCCTGCTAACTTGGGAACAAAAATCTTTCCCAAAAAGGCGGTAGCTAGCTAGGTCATTTCTCCGATTGACTGTCCAATATGCATAATAGGTGTATCTGTTGAATTTCATTGTATCCCGCTTGTAAATGTCCCGTATTGAAAAAAAAAGAAGAGATGATTCCACTTTATAACGTAGAAGAGTTTTTCCTAATATTGCCAATTGATTTTAATATAGAATCTTCTTAGCCTCGTTTGTGGATTGAACTTTTCTCATTCTCGTCTGAGTTGCCCATTTCGTATTATCTCAAAATTTTAACATGGTACCAGAGCTTGTGGATCTCTTCTAAATTAAGTTGGTCATTGAATCAACCAAACTCTCCTTCTCCATATTCGGATTGCCTAATATTGTCGTAATCTTAAGATCCTAATGAGGAAATAATGAGATGGAAAAAATCTTAACATGTTAGAATGATTTTTTTTTTCCCATGTTTGATGCGACGTATAAGCAACTTTCTTATGTTAGCTAGGTAAGCGGATAATATTGTCGTCTCTAGATAATTCCTAATTGCATTATTGCACAAATCCATTTGACTTTTCTTTCCTTTTGGAGAAAAATTAAGTATTACTCGTATGAAGTATTGAAGACATGTAAATATGTTATCTAAATATTTCTATAATTTTGTAACTTTCTTGTACGAAGTATAATAGATAGTTGGATGCTAAAATTGCAAATGATAAGTCTTCCATATTTATAAACACGCTCTATATAGAAAATATATAAATAAAAGTTGCTATATATAATCGAACGTATCTTTTGGCAGCTGAAAATATGAAAAGTTACATCAATTATCCCTTGTGTGAGTATGTCATAGAGAGGCAAGAGAGGGCGCCACCAAAGGTAAACAATTTGAACAAAATTCAATTTCAAGTCTTGAGACCAACATAACTAATAGAATATACGTAGTATATACAAATCTATCTTGAACTTTAATTTAACCACCAACTTAAACCTTTTGGGTTTTCTATAATAATAACCAATTAAAATAGATAACATCCTCCATATATTAAGTTCTTTACGTGCACATAAAAATCTATGTTGAAATCTTCATTTGACAAGCAATTTGAAAGTTAAACTACTTTTTTTTTAATTCGAAATAATCTTACTAAATTGGACTTTTAGTTTATTATCAACATAGAGAAGTCGCAAGAACAAATATATATATATATATATATATATATATATATATATATATATATATATATATATATATATATATATATATATATATATATATTATTTAACAGTTTAGAGTATATGATTTTAAAATTAATGCACAAATTATTGCATCGATAGAAAGCTGGTTATTTAAGAAGCAACACCCCATCACAAATTCTCAACGCCATAAAAGTATTATTATTTCTTTCTCTCATTCACAAATTTTTCTTTCCCAAATTTTCCTCCATTTCAAACTGATTGAAGAAAGAACTCATTGAGTTTGATCACCATTTTACTTGTATAACATGGATGCTTCAAGTAGTATTACTAATCAAAATGAAGGTATGTACAATTAACTTTCAATAGAGATGCTACTTGTGTTATATATGCTCGTTCCAAATTATTCGTCCATTTTCTTAATTTAGGGTGTCCCAATTTGTTAAAAAGTAAAATAAAATAAAAGTGTCTCAATTTACTCGTTTCAATTTTTAATGTGAAAGTAAAATTTATTTCTTTACATATTTTCATGAGTTGGGTCCCACGATCATATACGGAATACTCAAGTTTTTCTCTATATATTTAAACTTGCATAAAATTATGTGTAAATGGTCATGGACGAGTAAATTGAGATGATAAATACTATTACAGTATTGTCTATATTTAATTAACGTATTATTATTGTGTTTTTATGAATGACTCCATATTAAATTTGCTATGTGGTCATGTAGTTGAAGGAACAGGAGAAAACGTGCTTGCTAAACATGCTGCTTTCTTCGATAGGAATCATGATGGTGTTATTTATCCATGGGAGACCTTCAAAGGTTATATCATAATTCATAAACCATATATTTCTCCTAAACTTTAATTAATTTTTCATATTTATATTTTAAGGGTTTTTGGTTCAATTGTAAACCAAATAATTCCTCTAAATATATTATTTGATTTTTTTTTTTTTTTTTAATCTCAAGAATTTTTGGTAAACTTATTGAGTGTGTACATGTTGTAGGATTGCGTGCCATTGGATGTGGGCTATTTATATCCATCGCCACAACCTTTGTCACCTTGACCATCAGTCCCAAAACTCGCCCGGTACCTCTTTGAATCTTTAAAATTTTTGTATAATTAGTCATATATCAATATTTACCATGATGTTATGATATAGGCTCTGTTTGTTTTGATGGAAAATATTTTTTTATAAAAATTAATTATTTAAAAAATAATTTTTATGGAATAGTGATTGTGCATGAAATGGGTTAACTTTGTTTGATTGATTATAAGATAACTTTTGGAATAAAAATATGGAAGTAAAAATGAAGGGAAGGATAGAGGAGAGAAAATAGATAAGTAAATAATGAGTAAAAAGAAATGTGACATACTTTTTTTACCAATGAAAAATGGTTTTTCTTTTTTAAAACTTCGTACATACATAGTAACTTTTACCAATAAGAAAATTGTTTTTTACCATTTAACAAAACAAACAAAGAAAATTCAAATGTTTGTTTGTTTTTTTTTTTTTTTTTTTTTTTTTTTTTTTTTTTTTTTTTGTTTTTATGAATCAGTATATTATTGAACAATGATTTTTGACAATTTATTTTCTATTTATTTTTGGCATGGGTACAGGGGAAATTCCCTTCTTTGCTTTTTCCAATTGAAATAAAGAACATAGCCAAGGGCAAACATGGGAGTGATACTGGTACTTATGACACACAAGGAAGGTATGTTTCATACTCTTATTGCATCATTTTTTTAATTTTAATTCGAAAATCGGAACCATCTATTACCCTTAAAAAAATCATCCCTTGTGGAGTAGTGCTAGTGTATTTGTGTATGCCAAGATACAACTTATTAATGAAACTTGTTTATAGTCAAAATTAGTTATTCTATAGATCTCGCCAATGTCTTGGGTTATTGCATAAATAACAACAGTCAGCTCATGCGTGAAAGACATTCATGTTTGAATTCCTTTATTATCAATAAACTTAAGTGAATATTTCTAAAATTGTCACTAAATGAGGGAGTGTCACTGTCACATGGCTGATGAACATACTACGACAAAAACTCAAAATATTTTAGAACTTATTGCCTTCCTATGGGGTGCATACACTGTAAAGTTTTGAAAAACAAGCATGTAACGCTTATTGAAACACTAGCTAGAAAATACATGTCCATCATCTATACCACAATATACAATATACTTTCTCCATCATCGTTTATTAAAACTATTGTGTGTGTTGACCATTTGCATAATAATTCATAGGTTTGTAGAATCGAAGTTTGAAGACATCTTTAGGAAGCATGCTCGCTCAAATACAAATGCTCTCACCTCTAAAGAACTTAGTGATATGCTCAAGGCAAACAGAGAACCTAAGGACTTAACAGGAAGGTTAGCATTGCTTCTTAACCACTGGCGGATCTACATTGGAACCCGGGGGGCACGTGCTATCCCCGGGAAAGAGAGGGAAAAAAAACTATATGAAAAAACCTTCCTCCTAAATACTTGATAACTAGTAAACAATGCATATATTACATGAATATTGAATTTGCTTCAGCGATACAAATCAGGTAATTAAAGTTTCCTTTGAGGTGCCCTAGAGTCAGCGGTTCGATTCTCTCCCCATGCACTTTGTTTTTTTTTTTTTCCTTTTTTTTCTTTAATTACAAAGTAAGTAATTAAAGCTTCCATATTTTCGCTCTCAATATTTTGCTCATTTTTTTCTCATTTTTATTTTTATTTTGACAACAAACACTTTCTTTTTGGTTTATTATAAATCTATATTTTTTAATTTTTTTTGAAAAAAAATCACTAACAATGCTTTTTTTTTTCCACCCCAAATAATTTTCCTCTTTCTTGACATTTAAATAGATAAGATAAAATTGATTTACAGGCTCCAGCAAATTTTGATTCTTTTCCAAATTACTTTTTACTTCCTTGACATTCATTTTAAAATACATTACATAAAAATAACTTCCATTAAGTTTTGTTCAACAATAATAATAGTATGAAATATATATAAATATATATAGATTATTTGTCCGTGAAGAAAATTAGTAATATCTGATAAATTGACTAATTTTATTTTATTGTAATATGAAATATATATTTTGATAGCTATTATGTTGTACATGCATAATTTTATCCGCAATAATAACTCATAGCAAAATGTATAGATAGTTGAATTTTAACTTGATGTGTTATCACCATCTTAATTATGCAAAATCACAATTATGCAAAAACTTTAAATTGATGTGTTATTACCATCATAATTAAATTTAGTTTGAGTTTCATGTTCATAGGTATATATTGGTTAATTCGTCCCTTTAATTTTTCTACTATGCGGGTTTAGTGCTACCCCTATTCCGAAATCCTGGATCCGCCACTGTTCTTAACTCTTCTAGTCTTCTTGTATGTTCTATCGAATTTTGATTTTTTTTTTCTTCTTATTATGTTACTATGCCACTTTCTTATTTCATTTCAAAGATAATTAATTTTTCTCTTTCACGCGACCTCTATGTTATCTTAGTTTTACTCTATCCTTAAAAAAAATAACAAAATACACGTTTTTTCCCGAATTTTTATACTTGTTGTAATTGAATAGAACAAAATAAATGTATGGAAGCACCCGATATACTTCGTATGTTTTATGTTTCATGTTTAGATTATAACTAGTTTAAGTCCTGTGCAATGGACGGTTTTTACTTAACCTAATTTTTAATTACAATATTAATTTAACAAAAACTTGAAATAGATACTTGAATTTCTTTAATAATAATAATAATAATAATAATAATAATAATAATAATAAAGAAAAAACAAAACTTGAGTTTAATATTATATCGATGTCAAAAGTTATTGATCATTAAACATTTTTTTTAAAAAACACAAATTTAATAATTATAGGATTTTACATAAGAATTAAATTATATGTTAATTATAACCTGTAGAATGTACTTTTTTTAGAGGAACACGTGTAATGTACATACCTCAACGTCCCAATTTTGTTGGCATATTTTGACCGGCACAATGTTTTATAGCTTACTTTGACCGATATAATGTTTTATACAAATTTAATTGACTATTTTTTTTTTGATAGTAATCAAGGTTTTTTATTTTTATTTTTTATTTTTATTTATTGAATTGTAGTGTTATTATCATAAATAAATCAACAAATATATACTTCGTAATAAAAGTTAAAGAGTCAATCCAGGTTGGAGCAACAAAAAAAAATAAAAAAATAAAAAATCCAAAGAAAAAAATATGATACAAAATGATATGGAGTAGTACATTATTATTGTAATATATTATATGTTTGTTTATTTTAGTAAAAAAATACCTATTATAAAATAATGAAAATTAGGTTAAAATATTATTAATTTATTATCATTGAATGCATATAGAATATACTTTGTATATAATATAGTTGCCAAATTGAAGGATAAATATTCTAATATATATAAATTAATATTCACGAAGATTTGTAAAAAGAAAGGAAAGTTAAAAATGGCGGGAAAAATTTTAATCAGAACATGACAAGTGTCATGTTAGATTCACCTTTAGTATTATGTTATTGATTGATCTTGCCTTTTATTTTTACAGGATTGGTGCCTTTGTAGAATGGAAAGTATTGTTTTCTCTATGCAAGGACAAGGATGGGTTGTTACAAAAAGATGTAGTAAGAGGAGTATATGATGGAAGCTTATTTGAGAAGTTGGAAATGGAGAGAAAATCTTCTAAATAAGATTCACAAACAAAGCTAGCTAGCTTAGTTGGACTATGTCATATACATAGTGTGATTAAACATATACTATGAATCATTTTTTAACTTATGTAAATCACTAAATCATCATTATTTTTACTTCTCTTTTCCAAGTAATTATGGAGGGGGTCAATTTGTTTGTTATTGTTGATCTTCATCATTGGGTTGCACCAATTTGATATTGTTTTGTATTTAACATGTGGGTTTGAATTTACTAGTTATACATTGTTGTTCATTCTAGCTTAGCGTGTAATTACTGTGTGATGTTTACTTTTAATTTGAACATATATTACATTATTACGTATGTATTGTAAGATCGAATGTTTGTGTGCATGGGGTTAAATTACTTCGTCAATGTAATGAAGGCTACTCGGTTAGTGGTACAACGGTTACTCGGTCAATGTTATAAGGGTTACTCGATTAGTATTGTAAGGGCTACTTGTCTGTATTAGATTGGTTACTTTGTTCTTTTGTAGGTGGCACATATGTGGTCAGCCGCACATAAAAATGAGCTAATTAAACAATATAATTACCAGTTCACCACGTAATGGGGGATGATTTCTTGACGTACAATGTAATTAAGGAAGACTTCAACGTGGTAGTGTTACTGTTCTGGATGTAATCCGACAACTCGTATCCAAGATCCGTGAAAATCCTATCGTCCAGCAAAGCACCTACACAAGAAATAAGGATTAGCTAACCCTGGGGTAAAGATGAGGATAACAACTCTGATGACAAAGTCCGAAAGTGTTTAAGAAGAAGAGAAGGTATTAATAGAGAGAGAGAGTAATAAATACCCTTTTAATAGAGGAACCATGTGACTGCATGCCATGCAAATCAAGGACGAAGCCACAGGGGGGGCCTAGTGGAGGCCCGGCCCACCGCGGCCTAACTTTGTGGGTTAGAATTTAACTCTTGGCCCCTACAAGATTTTGGATATAGACTAAACATTTCACAATTAAATAGTGGTATAGCGTTTGGCATAACGGTGCTTTGCCTTCATGTTTTAACTTTCAAACCCTGTGACACTAAGTTCGATCCTCATTATCATTAACTTTTCAATTTATTTTTTTAAAAACCTTGCTGAGATGCTGCTTGGTGGCAGGCTGTTAGGAATGGCAACGGATCGGATTCGGGTCGGATGGGGCTCCACCCGCATCCACCCGAATTAATCATCCGCTCCACCCGATCCACCCGTCACCCGCAAAACCCATCACCCGCATCCGATCCATCTGTCATCCGCGGATGAAACGGGTGGATCGGATGCTTAACGGGTGATAATTATAATCCTACTCAAACTATAAAATCTAATACGTTAGAATAAAAAAAACAAAAACTTTTAGCCAATTTTAAACTTAAAAGTAAACCATTAATTAAATTTTTATTCCAAACTATAGCAATAAAAATAATCATGAACTTACTTTTTTTTTTTAACAGAATCATGAACTTATTTCGGTACTACATAATTAGGAATTGAGGGAGGTTTTATATTTTTAAAAATAAAATTAAAGAATTTTTAGATTTTTTTTTAGAAATATATAGTACATACATAGTGTAGTATATACTAGTATATAAGAAAATTGGGAATTTTTTTTATATATATACGGATGGACTGCGGATCGGGTGATAAACGGATGACGGATCGGGTGACGGATGAAACGGAGCCCCACCCGAATCCGACCCGATCCGTAACCCGCTTCATCCGTCACCCGCCCTTCATCCATTTAATGCAGATTTTCGTCCATTTATTTATTTCGGGTGGATCGGATTTGCGGATATCCATTTAGAATTGTCATCCCTACAGGTTGTAAGCCTGTAAACTAGATTCTTTCTTATTTGACAAAGTAAAAAAAAGAGGCCCAAGTAAACTAGCAGATTAATTAATATATATTTTATAATTATACAACAATTCTAATCATTTTTTGACTGTTAAGGACTATTTGCTTACATTACATTAAATTTTACATTTACTAAACTTTGAGTGTGATCCTAAACTACTACTACATCTTGCCTTGAAAAAAAAATAATAAAAACAAACTATTAGTAAACAAATGTATAATTATCATCCCAATAAGTGCAAGAAAAAAAATAATACTCCGTAATATCTATTATAGACTATAATCAAGTTAACATACTAACCGGCCCCCATAACTTTATAATTCTGGCTTCGCCCCTAATGCAAATTACATATATACTAGGTGTTGGTCGCCTGACGCCACGTGTTGTTCTCAGGACGATCGTTGCCTATGTCGATATGGGGCAATACCGACATGGTCTTTATGACTCAAAATAGGAATCTGTATGTTCTATAAAAGCGGTTGATATCGGCATACGTTTACCCATTATCGGTATCTCCCCATACAATTACGTTTCAACCTCATACAAATATGATTAACCTAAGCTCGGGAAGGTGTTTGAGAATACTCACTTTGATACTTAAGCTAATACTTCGTATTTGAAAGGGAACAAAGATACTCTGTATAATCATTTTTGAGGAATGTGCATAAATAAACAAATTGAAAGTACCTTGGGATTTCCCCTTCGAAAGTTATAAGTACTTGCTTATTTTGCTGGCTGGAGTTGGACCTAATGGGCTTCTTTTGGAGTTTTGGGGAGCATGTTAAAAGTTTAGGTTGGGCCTAAATTCACTTAGATTGGCCTAACAATTTGTTAATTTGTGTTGGACTGTTGGACATATAAGAACTTAGATCCTTACATACCTAAATAGCAAAGTTTGTTTTTTTCTTTTTTGACGAGAAATAGCAAAGTTATTTAGACAACCAAATACTCATTCCATTTCACTTTAGTTGCAACAGTTTTTATTTTCGGCCGTTTCATATTAGTTACAACACTACTACATTTGAACACTACTATATGTTAATAAACATAGCATATAGAGTTGTCAATTCGGGTAAACGGGTCGGGTTTGGGTCAGGTAAGAGTGGGTCGGGTCAATTCGGGACGGGTAAATTAGATTAATTTAATAACCTATGCGAGTCGTGTTTGGCTTAGGTCATGCTTGAGTCGGGTCACGTCGGATCATACTTCTTATCGGTTTCAGGTCGGGTTACATTCGGGTCGAGTGAACAATAGGTCGGGTTTAATTCGGGTTAAAACGGGTTAGGGTAACTCTTGGGTTCAAGCCAGGTTCGGTTCAAGTCAATAATTTGCGGGTTAGAATCAGGTCGGGTCATTTTCGAATTTGTGTCGGGTTCGGTTCAAGTCAATAACTTACGGATTATAATCAGGTTGGGTCATTTTCAAGTCGGGTCATTCTCGACAAGTCGGGTTCGGTTCAAGTCAATAATTTGCAGGTTATAATCAGGTTAGGTCATTTCCAAGTCAAATCATTCTCAGATTCAAGTCGGTTATGTTTAAGTAAATAATTTGCAGGTTACAATCAAGTTAGGTCATTTCCAAGTCAGGTCATATTCGGGTTCAACTAACTATAAATAGATAATTATCATTTTTATCAAGCTAATTATTTCCTTTGACTATAATATATATGGCAATATACTAGGGAACTATAGTCTATAATTTAGGAAGATAATTATCTCCTTTTACCATATAACAAATATATACTATATTTAACTCTTAATTTGAGGATGATGCTCCTTTCTTTTGTTGGCCTGGGCCGACTTGGTATCCCAAGACAAAATGTTTTCATCAACAATAATAAAGTGGTCTAAATTGCATTTGAGGTGATTTGCAATCGGGTCAAGAACAATTTTGGTTGAATTTAGGTCGGGTCAATAACAAGTCGTTTTAATTTCGAGTCGAGTTAGTAACAGATCGGGTTGAATTTTTGGGTTGGGTAAGTAATAGGTATAGTAAAATTCGGGTCGGGTCAATAACAAGTCGGGTTGAATTTGGATCAGGTCAATAACAAGTTGGGTTGATTTCGAGTCGGGTTTGTAACAGGTTGGGTTAAATTCAGGTCCGGTTAGGAACAGATTGGGTTGAATTCAGGTCAGGTTAGTAACAAGTCGGGTTGAAATCGGGTTTTGACGGTTTAAAAAGGGTTTGAGTCAATTTCGGCTCAAATCGGGTTCGGTGCAAGTTAATTAAATTGGCCGTTGTAAACCGATAAATCGGTGCAAGTTATAAACCGGTAAATTGGCAGTTTAAAAGAAAATTGAATGGTTCCAAACACCCAATTGGACTCCCGGAGGATATTACGGATCATGGTAACATTTCAGCACTTTTTATTTCCGGGCGAAGAAAAAGTCAAAAATAAAGGCTAATATCCACGTTTTTTGAGAAATTTTGGAGGTTTCGGAGCACAGGGTTGAAAACTCTTAAAATTATATGAGATACATCTCGGGGTCATATAATGCCGTTTGGAACTATATATGATCATTATTTGTTGTCATAAATGTTCGTGGTAGGCTTGAATTAATGAAATCGGTGCAAGTTGTAAACCGGTAAATTGGTCGTTTAAAGGAAAATTGGAGGGTTCCACCCATTCAATTGAACTCCCGGAAAATATTAGGGATCATGGTAAACATTTCGGCAATTTTTATTTCCAGGCGAAAAAAAAAATCTCAAAATTGAAGGCTAATATCCAAGCTTTTTGAGAAATTTTGGAGGTTTCGGGGCCCGGTATAGAAAACACAATCGGACTCTCGGAGGGTATTAGGGACCATGGTAATTATTTCGGAAATTTTTATTTAAGGGCGAAAAAAAGTCAAAAAATTCAAAAAAATTAAGGCTAATATCCACACTTTTTGAGAAATTTTGGAATCTTCGGGGCCCGATGTCTAAAAGTCTTGAAATTCTAGGGAATACATCTCAGGGTCATATAATGTCGTTTGGAACCATATATGATCATTATTTGTTGTCATAAATGTTCGTTGTAGGATTAAGTTAATGAAATCGGTGCAAGTAGTAAACTGGTAAATTGGCCGTTTAGAGGCAAATTGGTGGTTCCACCCACCCAATTGGTCTACTGGAGGGTATTAGGGACCATGGTAAACATTTCAGAAATTTTTATTTACGGGCGAAAAAAAGTCAAAAAATTCCAAAATTGAAGACTGATATCCATGCATTTTGTAAAATTTTGAAGGTCTCGGGACTCGGTGTCGAAAAGTCTTGAAATTCCAACGCATATATATTTGTGTCATATAATGTCGTTTGTAACCATATATGATCATTATATGTTTTCATAAATGTTCGTGGTAGGCTTGAATTAATGAAATCGGTATAAGTTGTAAATCGGTAAATTGGTCGTTTAAAGGCAAATTGGATGGTTCCACCTACCCAATTGAACTCTGGGAGGGTATTTTGGACTATGGTAAACATTTCGATAATTTTTTATTTACGGGTGAAAAAAATCAAAAAAAATAAAAAATAAAAAATAAAAGGCGAATTATCCACGCTTTTAGAGAAATTTGGTGTCTTCGAGGCCCGCTGTCTAAAATTCTTGAAATTCTAGGATCTCGGGGTCATATAATGTCGTTTTGAACCATGTATGATTATAATTTGTTTTCAAAAATGTTCGTGGTTGGCTTGAGTTAATGAAATTGGTGCAAGTTGTAAACTGGTAAATTGGTTGTTTAAAGGAAAATTGGGTGGCTCTACCCACTCAATTGGACTCCCGGAGAGTATTAGAGACTATGGTAAACATTTCTGCAATTTTTATTTCCGTCTAAAAAAAGTCAAAAAATTCTAAAATTGAAGTCTAATATCTATGTTTTTTTAGAAATTTTGAAAGTTTCGGGGCCCAGTGTCGAAAAGAAATGAGATTTTAGGGGATACATCTGGGGGTCATATAATTTCGTTTGGAACCATAAATGATCATTATATGTTGTCATAAATGTTCGTGGTAGGGTTGAGTTAATGAAACCGATGCAAATTGCAAACCGGTACATTTGCCGTTTAATGGCAAATTGGATGGTTCCACCCGCCCAATTGGACTCGTGAAAGGTATTAAGGACCATGGTAAACATTTCGGGAATTTTTATTTCCGGGCGAAAAAAGTCAAAAAGTTTCAAAATTGACGGCTAATATCCATGCTTTTTGAGAAATTTTAAAGATTTCGGGGCCTGGTGTCGAAAAGGCTTGAGATTTAAGGGGATACTTCTCAAAGTCATATAATGTCGTTTGGAACCATATATGATCATTATATGTTGTCATAAATGTTCGTGGTAGGCTTGAATTAATTAATGAAATTTATGCAAGTTTTAAATCGGTAAATTGGCGGGTTAAAGGCAAAATAGATGGTTCCACCCAACCAATTGGACTCTCATAGGGTATTAGGGACCATAGTAAATATTTTGGAAATTTTTATTTCCTGGCAAAAAAAAGTCAAAAAATTCCAAAATTGAAGGCTAATATCCACACTATTTGAGAAATTTTGGAGGTTACAGGGCCCGTTGTCGAAAAGTTTTGAAATTATAGAGGATATATCTCGGGGTCATATAATTCCTTTTGAAACCATATGTGATCATTCTTTGTTGTTATAAATGTTCGTTGCAGGTTTGAGTTAATGAAATCGGTGCAAGTTGAAAACTGGTAAATTGGTCGTTTAAAGGCAAATTGGATGGTTCCACTCACCCAATTGGAATCCCAGAGGGTATTAGGGATGACATTTTGGCAATTTTTATTTCCGATTAAAAAAAAGTCAAAAAATTCAAAAATTAAAGGCTATATCCACGCTTTTTGAGAATTTTTTGAGTCTTCGGGGCCCAGTGTCGAAAATTCTTGAAATTCTAGCTAGGGAATACATTTCGGAATCATATAATGTCGTTTGGAATACTAGTGGAAAAATTGCTATCTGTAACGGGCAAAAAAAACCTATCCGTAACGGGCGACGACCGTTACGTATGCAGCCGTTACGAAAAGACAATTTATTTGTAGCTGGCTCTTGCAATATATGATCATTATATGTTCTTATAAATGTTCGTGGTAAGCTTGTGTTAATGAAATAGGTGCAAGTTGTAAACCGATAAATTGGTCGTTTAAAGACAAATTGGTTGGTTCTACCCAGCCAATTGGATTCTCAGAGGGTATTAGGAACCATGGTAAACATTTCGGCAATTTTTATTTCCAGGTGAAAAAAAGTCAAAAAATTCCAAAATTGAAGGCTAATATCCACTCTTTTTTAGAAATTTTCGAGGTTTCGGGTAGAGCTGTTAATTCGGGTAAATGGGTCTGGTTTGGGTCGGTAAGAGTTGGTCGGGTCAACTCAGGTCGGGTCAATTCGGATTAATTCAATAACTATGCGGGTCAAGTTTGGGTTGGGTCAAGCTTGAGTCGGGTCACGTCGAGTCATATACTTCTTATCGGGTTTGGGTCGGGTTTAGGACGGGTTCATAACAGGTCGGGTTATGTTCAGGTCGAGTGAACAATAGGTCAAGTTTCATTCGGGTTTTCATGGGCTAAAACGGGTTAGGGTAATTCTCGGGTTCGAGTCGGGTTAGGTTCAAGTCAATAATTTGCGGGTTAGAATCAGGTCGGGTCATTCTCGGGTTTAAGTCGGGTTCGGTTCAAGTCAGTAATTTGCGAGTTATAATCAGGTCGGTTCATTTTCAAGTCGGATCATTCTCGGGTTCAAGTCGGGTTCAGTTCAAGTCAATAATTTGTGGGTTATAATCAGGTTGAGTCATTTCCAAGTCGGGTCATTCTCAGAGTCTAGTCGGGTTATGTTCAAGTCAAAAAATTACAGGTTACAATCAGGTCGGGTCATTTCCAAGTCAGGTCATATTCGGGTTCAACTAACTATAAATAGATAATTATCATTTTTGACAAGCTAATTATTTCCTTTGACTATAATATATATGGCAATATACTAGGGAAATATAGTTTATAATTTAGGAAGATAATTATATCCTTTGACCATACAACAAATATATACTATATTTAACTCTTAAATTTGAGGATGATGCCGCTCCTTTCTTTTGCTGGCTTGGACCGACTTGGTCTCCCTAGACAAAATGTTTTGATCAACAATAATTAGGTGGTCTAAATTACATTTAAGGTAATTTGAAATCGCGTTAGGAACAATTTGGGTTGAATTTAGGTCGGGTTAATAACAAGTCAGGTTGAATTTTTGGGTTGGGTAAGTAATAGGTATGGTAAAATTCGAGTCGGGTCAATAACAAGTCGGGTTGAATTTGGGTCAGGTCAATAACAAGTCAGGTTGATTTTGGGTCGGGTTTGTAACAAGTTTGGTTAAATTCGGGTCGGGTTAGGAACGGATCGGGTTGAATTTAGGTCAGCTTAGCAACAAGTCGGGTTAAATTCGGGTTTTAACGGGTTAAAACGGGTTTGGGTCAATTTCGGTTCAAGTCCATAATTTACGGGTTACATTTTGGTCAGGTCATCTCCAGGTTAGTTCATGTTCGGGTTCGGGTCTCACATACTCGGGTCAAGTCGGGTCTAGGGTTGGTTTCAGATCGAGTTTGGGTCACATTTTTTTCGGGTTCAGATGGGTCGGTTAATAATCGGGCTTGAATCGGTATTTCGGGTCGGGTCAACTTTTGACAGTTCTAATAGTATGTGATATCGTACATGTTTAACCAAAGTATTACAATACTCTAGTGCAGAGTTTTTTTTTTTTGAAAGAACAATACTATAGTAATTAGAGAGTTTCCAGTCAAAAAAAATTAGAGTTAGATTTCATAAGAAGTGTGGGGAAATTACCTAATCAAATTTAACCTTGGGTATTGATATTATATAGTGATATAGAGTATCTTATTAACGATATACATCAACTATTTTTTTTTTGACAAGGATATATATCAACTAGAATATAATATACAATATAATTTTTTTTCTCTAATAGCGTATGTAGAAACAAATTAAAGTATGGCAATTTTTTTTTTTTTTTTTTTTTGGCAAGATAATTTCATGTTGTAATCTAGACATGATAGCATACTTGATTAATAAAAATCAATGGAAAATATTATTTGAAAGAGGAGAAAAGGTTGACATTGCCTTATTCTTGGCTTGTAGTAATAAGTGACAGTGAAAGCATCGTTGTAGCAACTACTAGTAGCTAGCAAGGTGAAAAACTAAATTCACCGTTGACTTTTTGGAAATTAATTAGTGATTTTTCACCATTTTCACTATCTACTGGAAACCTATACTAAGATCCCTATAATTTTCCATCTATTACTTTAGGAAGAAATTTGTCAATATCACTTTTTTCCTTTTATTTTATACAAAATGTATTATTTAGAACCATAAATATATAGATATTAATTATATATTAAAAATAATAATAAATAAAGAATAATATTTCCATATTCAATATATGTTTTTGGATGAATATGTCCATGATCTTTATAAAAATACAAAACATAAAGTATTTTTTTTAGGATTTTCTAACGCATATAAATTGCAAGAGTATATAATATACATTAAATTAGCTAAAATTTTAATTTATTTAAGGAATATGGCACATTAAATTAGTTGGTAAAAATTTTATTAAGTGGGGTCATCATAGCGTAATAAAGTGAGAAAAAAAAAAAATAAACAAAAAACTAATGCTATATAAAGGTAACTTCAACCTTCAAATTTCTTCGTACCACAAATTTGAATACATACACTTCACTAAAACTACACTCTCTTTCTTCAATCTAGTTTCTCTCTAAATTATAAACAAAAAAAAACCCTAGGTTTCAATCATATTATATTAGCTCCTAAGTTAAGCATAATTAGTTAGCTAATACAATCATCCTCTTGAATTAGTAGTATATATAATTCATAGAAAATGGAAAATGGTGATCAAAACAATATGATGAATACAAAAAGATATGCTCTTCTACTAGCAGCACATGACTCAGAGTACGTGAAGAAAGTGTATGGAGGATACTTCAATGTTTTTGTGGTGGCTTTCGGGGAAGAAGGAGAGACATGGGATTTGTATAGGGTTGTGGAGGGTGAATTTCCAAATATGAATGAGCTTGAGATGTATGATGGGTTTGTAGTTAGTGGAAGTCCTTTTGATGCTTATGGAAATGAGTATTGGATCCTTGAACTTTGCATTCTTTTGCAAACTCTTGATTCCATGCAAAAGAAAATTCTCGGTATTTGCTTTGGTCATCAGGTAACCAAATAAACATACTCTCTCTGTTTCAAAATCATAGTACGAGTACTAGCTAATTATATATTTCAACTAAATCATTATATGGCTTTCTCAAGAACATATATAGGCATATAGCACCATGCATACGTATGTTGTTTAAGATGATAGAATACACAATTTTAATTTTTGATATGAACATAAATCTTTAACAAATTTATGAAAAATATATTAGGAGTATATAGCATGTTTATTTTCAATTACAAACCAATATATTGTGATTATAGTGAAAAAAAAAGTAGGAAAAAAAAAACCGAGCATATTAATTTGGAGAATCATGCGATTGTAATTATGGTTAAGCATTTTCATATATGTTATTATTATGCGACAAGGGAACATAAAATTACCTTATATGCAAGAAATAATGTAAGATATCATATTATATGATTCATATATATATATATATTTAATTTACTTAATTACCTTATACAACGAGGAGGCCTATTGTTTAACTAGGTTTTGTTCTCGTAATAAGTAGTGCACCAATATGGTAGGAATTTTATTTATTTTATTTTATTTTTATGGGGTTTGATGGAAATATATAATCTTAAATCTTTATCAATACATAAAGTGGAATATATCTATTAAAGAATAATTTTGGACTATTTTTTTCCCTCAACAACATGGCCTTTTTTTCCATAAAATACTTTACTAGAATATTTTTCGAATATTACAAAAACATTTTTGACTTACCGGATAATACAATTGACATGTCATGATAGCGATAATACAAAGACTTGTATGAACTTATAAAAGAGAACTCTCTGAACCAGTCCTAGTTAGCTAGTAGTAGAGCACAATTAACTAAGTCCGTTTTGTTTTCAAAAAAAAAACTAAGTCCGTTTTCATTTAGTAAATAGATAAATACATATTTATCCTTTTCTATATAAGTTTTTTTCAACTTTGTCATAGCTATAAGATATTGAAAGTTATACGACAATGTATCTTAAGAGTTAAGAATAAAATAAACTAGTTTAAAGTTAGCGCACTCTATATAGTTAAAAGTTACTCGCATAAAGTATCTTATTATTAATAGCTATTATTTTAATTTGACTTAGATACGTTTTTTTTATAGGTGTTATGCAGGGCATTGGGAGGAAAAGTGGCAAGATCTCCTACAGGATGGGATATAGGATTAAGAGAAATAAAAATAAATAACAAGGAATTTTTTACCTCTCAACTTAATTTAGAGGTTTCAAATCATGAAATTCCACAAACCCTAACAATAATTAAATGCCATCAAGATGAAGTGTGGGAGTTGCCAATTGATGCTGAAGTTGTTGCATTTTCTGATAAGACAAAGGTGGAAATGTTTACCATTGGCAACCACATTTTGGGCACTCAAGGTCATCCGGAATATACCAAAGACATTCTTTACAACCTTCTTGATCGTCTACTTAACAATGGCTCTATAGAGGTATTAACTCCGATGTTAAAATTTATTTCTCCATATCACATAATGTTTAGTTTTCATAATTTAAAATTTAATACCATGCGAATTGTTTTGACACGAGCTTGTTACCATGCATACCTTTTTAATTTCTAATTTGTTTCAATTTGTCCGATACATAGGAAGACTTTGTTGAAGCTACACGGTCGAAAATAGAAAACATTGAGCCTGATAGAAAACACTTGGAGAAGATTTGCAAAAACTTTCTCAAGGGAAGACATAATCCTTCATATGGACTTGTTGAATTTTTCTAATCTAATGTAACAATTAGTGTTCAAGTATTGTACAGTCGAAACTAGCTAAACATACACCAAGCTACGTTGTTAACTTGTTTACAAGTTAACCGATTCTGCTAGTATTATGTTACTAATATGTCTTGACCATGTTTACAATTATGAGTCTATGACATATTAATCTCACTTTAATTTAAAGCTTAAATTGTTAGACTTGGGCTCAACCTATTCTTCTATTTATGTCTTCCAAAACTTATCTAGGATTGATTTATGCATGGTTTGGAATTGAATAGCATCTTAAGGCTATAAATACTTAGTATATGTTGGAATTGAGTACCCAACAAGTTCTAACTCCAAAATTTGAGATCCAGAACCAGAACCTATTGCGACAGGGCCTTAATTTTGTTTTGTTCCAATTCTAAGGTCCTGTTCTCTTCACCTTAAAAAAAATAATATTAAGTAAAAATAATTTCAGTTCAATAAAATTAATTTCAGTTCAGTAAAAATAATTTCAGTCCTATTAAAAAAAAGTTCAGTTCAGTAAAATTCAGTTTTCTTAAAGAAGAATTATAATAGAAAATTAGTAAAAATAATTTCAGTTTAGTAAAATTAATTTTAATTCAGTAAAATTAATTTCAGTTCAGTAAAATTAATTTCAGTTCAGTAAAAATAATTTCAGTTCAGCAAAATTAAGGTGAAAAGAACGGGGCCTAAGTATTCTAAATTATAGCTCACCTCTAATAGATAATGTCTCGCGTGTAAAGTGTCACACATGATTCCAGCTATAACAAGATATGTTTCAATTGAGAATATTGTATCTTTGAGATATGGAATCAACCCTCCGCTATTGTGGAATTTTATCCCCATGTCGGAATGTTGTACATATCAATTACAATTAAGAATCTCCAATTTTTAAGCAAAATCTAAGCTCAATATGCATTAGCACAATAAATGGTGTTGAATACATCTGGTTTTTTTTTCCCTCCTTAATCAATGGAGAATGAATCTTATTCTTAAGTTGATAACGATAGTTATATCATATATCATGTTTAAGATCACCAATTATCGTATTATCGGAAGTTGACTTTTTTTTTTTTGTTTTTATTTATTTATTTTGGTATTTTAAGGATTGAGTTCTTACTATTTATAGGGAAAATTGCATCTTATTTTATGATAGAAGGAAAGTAAATTCAATGCAGTAATTTTTTTTAACTTTTGCACGGTATGAAACTAATTTTAATATGTTATTTTTACTTAATAATTGATAACAAGTGGTAATAAGTAATACGTTGTTGGAATATTTTATTTTTTAAACAGGTGATGTCTACTTATTAGTAAATCAATATTGTAATTAAAAACTGAATAAAGTATATGAAACGAAGAGAGTATGCAGTTGGATAAATAGGAATTTTTTGAATAGAGATTTTCAAGTTGAATTATTTATATAACTTCGTATATTTTTTATTATAATTATTCAACGAACGCACGAGTTCTAACCTAGTTACATAACATAAATGAATTAAATCATACAAAACTTAATTTATAATGAGGACACCATCCTGTCCCATACCTTTTTCAACAAAAAGGGAAAGATTAGCAAGCCTTCTGTCAATTTAGAATCTAACAGGTTGCCTAGAAGCGAAGTTGAGAGTGGTGTTACAAACTTAACCACCATGGATGCTGCTAGTGAGATGATGATAGCTAGAGAGCCTTAAGGGGGTGTTGATGCCACTAGCCCCTCTAACTTTCAGGTTTCTAGACAGGATAAGGACAAGGGATTGGGGAGAACCCATATCTTCTTTAACAGATCAAGAGTTAATCAGTCCGATTCACTCCTGATGGGCATATGGAAGCTCACAAGGCAAAGGACTCCAAAGTTCATGTAACCTTGGTTATGCCCACTAAGATGGTGGGTCTGGAGAAGAGGAATCGAGTCAGGAAAAGTCAAAAGGAAAAGGCCATACAATTTATGGATGTCGCTGTGGTCAACGATGTTGTTGGGCTTCCCAAGTCAAGCATCATTGCCGTTGAGAAGTTAGACTATCATTTATCTACTTGCCTAACTTCAAGGAGCAATGAGGATTCAAGCATCGAGGAGAGGGGAGTGAGGAACCTGAGAGAATTTTAACTAGCACTGACATCGTTGAAGTGGAATCCGTAGATTCTAATGAAGAAGACCCCCATGAGTTTTGAACCAGGCTAGGTACGGTGCAGTCCTTTCCACCACTTTTTACTTTCAAGTTCTCTGCCTCGTCAAGGAAGCATGGAAGGCCAATTAGGTCAATGGTGAAGAACAAGCCAGGTAAAAAGTATTACAGGGTTTGTTTTTGCAAGATCGATAAAGAAACGCAAGGGATCAAGTGCGGAACATCTTAAATTATGACTAGTACTAGTGATGAATCCCCTCAACCCCCTTATTTGTATTTTCAAGCAATCCACAGTATTTGTACCCCAATCCCCTTTTTAGCACTTGTATTAGTATAGTTAACAAAGTCAAGTTGTCTCATTGTACTATCGAGTCAGTTGGGAGCTAGACTCCTTTTTGGACCGTTTAAAAAAAAAATAAGTATAGTTCCACTAATAAAGAAGGACCCCACATAACACATTGACAAATTGAGATAGAGACAAAATAAATAAGACACGTGCTTTAAAACATTTTTTTTTCAAATAAAAATAAAATAAAATTGGTTGTTATAAAATTTGCTTATTCCCTTTTTTATGGGGAAATTCCTCAATAGTTAAATATCAATGGATTGCCCTTTTTAATTTTAAACTAGTGTGTGTCCCTGGTGATGCCCCAAATTGCCAGTTTGTACTTCTTTGATTTGATAATTATATTCAACTGTGTTGTATAGCCAATGTGTGATCCGGACATTGCCTCGGATGTTACATTTTTTTTACCTCATATGTATTTATTTTCTAATTAATCTTGTGAAGAATAAATAAATTAAATAACCTCTAATCTGAAAAGAATGTATAATATTAATTATGTGAAATTTAAATCACTAATAAAAGTTGGTTGACATGGTAAATGTATAACCTTTATTTGTTGGAGGTTGCGGGTTCAAATCTAGATCAAACCATTAATTTATTTATTTTGATAAATGAAGTTGTAAGCTTATATGTCGCTTGTTCTTTTGTGGTACCATTCTTTCAAAAGAGATTAGGTTACGAGATTATCCCCCTACTTCCTAGAAAAGTAAGAAGAGCAATTGATGAGATTCAAACTTGTGAGTTCCACATCAACTCTACCAAGCTTGCTTGGTTAGTGGTTACTTACAAATTACTTATTGTTTACATTAACTTGAAAGTCAATTTAGGCTTTTCACTCATTTTACAAATCAACAAAATGCTACTAAATTTAATCTTAAAATAACTAAGAGACTAATACAACAACTCCATAAGATAATCATATCCGTTGATACAATTTGTTATAATTAACTGTCAATCAAGCCTTAGGCTCTCTTTCAAAAGAAAAAAAAATCAAGCCTTGGCGCCTGTTCTCATATACTGAATTGAACTGAACTAAACTTAACTGAACTGAAATTAAATGAATATTTTATAAGATAAGGAAATTATGAGCTGAAATGAACTGAACTAGAGCTAAACTGAACTGAACTGAAAATAAACATATGAGAACAGGCCCTTAGGCTCTCTTCTTTTAAGCATATAAGTACAAAGTAACAAAATAAGATGTTTCAAATATAATATCCCCCATTTTAATTCACGGCTTAGAAGATTAGTTTTATTGATGTTAACACAAATATAATCAATTAAGGAATAATCTGGAAAGGAACAGACATAAAGCATCTTTCTTATATATTTTCGCATGATCATTTGCTCAGATTAATAATCAAATGCAAATATTAGATATGAAATAATCATATAGATTAGATACACTGCATAGACAATTCATATTTATTTTCCAGCTCATGTTTCGAGCACACAATTGTTACCAAAATTTACCTACTGTCTTTAAACAATGCTTGATGTAATCACAAAGAATCATATTACACGATTGTGAGTCTAGTCGAAGCTCAAAGCTACAGTTTTCGATTCATGTATAAGCTTACAACACACAATCGAAAATAATCCGGTGCCTACATGAGCAATCATTGAATGATGTAAAGCTTTACAAATGTAATTGCTGGAAAACAGAAAGAATACACAGATTCTTAACCTCTGCTGTCGTTTGCTTGTGTATGATGTTTTGCTTGTATTTCTCGCTGAATATAGCTGTCATGATTTAATAATAACATAAAGATGTATGTTATAGGCTTCAGATTGTTTAATTTGCCTTCTGTTTCTTTTTTTCTATTCACGGGTGTCTGATGGTAAGAACATAATGTACAGCAGTTTCATTCAGAATGTCTCGCTGCTACCACTTGCGCTTTCTGGCTGATTTTGATGTCCTCTTCCGCTTTAAACCCCAGGAAAGGCTTGCTACATGCATCCTTCTTTTAGTATCAAGGATATCTAAGTTAATCTTTTTTTTGGCACCTAAATATCCTTGACAGTTACCAGCACCACAGCAGCACTTAACCTCAGGCCCAAATTGCACAAACCTACAAAACCGGAAACCAAAGCCAGGACAGCATGAGGGAAGTCAATAGATCCAAAAAATCGTGTTGCTATTCATACACGCTAACAGCACATAGGCAGAACAACAAAGAGAAACAGATGAGAGTACAAGACGTCAAGATTGACATGCCAGGTTACTAGTGTCAAGTAAAAATCAGAGCAAGATTTAAGACAAAGCAAAACAGATAAATAGAGTAGGAAAGGAGAAGATATATGTACCGGTAATCATAGGTAAGTGGTTCTCCAATTTTTATGGGTCGAGCAGCAAAGGCACCCACACGTATATCCCCTTCTACTTGCCTTCAATAACAAAAATAATAGGATTATGACATTCATTCTCTTTCCAGTGCAATGTAAAGAGAAGAAATTCCACAGGCAGGTTTTGCAGAGGATGACATTATCCGTAAATGAGTATATCCTGTTTATTTTCTTCGAATGATTGAGATCAGTTTTACAAAAATTTTGTGCAAGATTGCCTATATTCAAAAAGCCATTTTTTTCCAGCTCCAAACTACAAGGAGCAAACCCCAATTCAGTTTCTCTAAATTTTAATCTCGTGTAGAATCATGGACTTCAAATACCTTCAACTATAGTAATAGCCTAGCCCCTCATATTATAGGGGTAAAACCAACCATCACATTATTCACCCCTAAAATTTAAAAATTCATAATCTTATTAAATAATGCCTAACATCAAGAAATTGTCAATGCCCCGATATGCTATTTGACCTACAGAAGTTGGCGAACCCCTAAGAGGCCAATTCAGAAAACCATGCAGGAAAAATCTTACTAAGATGGCAATTACAAGAAACAGATAATAGGTAAAGCTAAGGTCTTGCACTGTAGACAGCTAGAATCAGTTCAACAGTGAATCAACCGCATACAAAACTAAGAATCTGGTATATTTCATTTTGTAGAAAATCTATTGAATAAAGGTTGACTAAAAAATCACCAAGCTAATCTGGCACTCTGATACTCCTATACAAAGAGAATACCATACAGTTTCTTTTCAACCATTACTCAACGTTCATAGTAGAAACAAAAAATTAACAATTATAATCTTAAATGCTTTCATCAAAATGCCAAACCATACAAGTTTTTAAATGCAAAGGGACCAGAGGTAGGGCTAAGTAAATTACACAATAGCACTGCTCTTTCACTTCATCAGAACACTGCAGGTGTCTATAGTCAAATCATTGCACAGCACCAAGAATTCATATCACTTCACAATCATTAGTCACAATAGGAAGGTCAAAGTAACTCACCATTTCTCTAACTTGCAGTTTGGGTCACAACTATGATTCAGGAAACGAGATGCATTTCCCTTGAATGTTGCATCGATTGTGAAGTCTTTACGGATTTCACACATGTAAAAATTTTTCACCTCTTTGTTTTTCATATCCCATAGCCTTTGCGTACATAACAGATCATCAATAACTGGTTAAGAAACAGATGTAAAAAGGGGTTAAGGTTAACAACAAATTTTGTACCAAGGTTTACAGAAGACAGATATTTTCAACACTTGTAGCTCAAAATACAACTAGGTATAACACGTGTTCCTTTGCAGCAAGCAACCTCTCAAGTATGAAAGTCTAACTTGTTCTCTTCAATAAATATAAGGTGTTCTCGTCTGTTTTTATCAAGAACGGATCTGACTTTAATACTAATACAATTACACTTTGGCCTTGTTTTTACGCTAATATAAGGGGGGGGGTGAATAATTATTAAGTAGATTTATCTCAATAATATGTACTTTAAGAGTATAAGCAGTTACATATCTAGTAGTAAGTAAATGAAAATGTAAGTTGGAGAATTTTTTTAATGGTAAACTCCATTACTGCAAAATTCCAGATTATGGAAATTTCTCGACCTTATTTGCATCAAAAAATTTGTTAGATTAAATTTGTTACATTTTATATTGTGACCTCTATTTCTGCAAATTTTAAGATGGTGGGTGTTATAGAAATCATATCTTCATTCCCTTCCTCCATGATCAACCACCACTACTACCCTCCTCCATGCTTGCCACCCAGCACACCTTCCCTAGAAAATCCTTTTTCTCCACCCTCTTTAAATCTACATTTCTCTCCCCCATCACATCCACCTCCAATACAATCTTTCTTTACCTCCACCCTCAAAACCTTTGGAATTTGTTCCTCTTAACCACCACCAACTTCATCTTCTTCCTTCAACTCTCATCCTCCACCATGTTGGTCTCTAAATAAAACCAGCATCATCCATAGCAGGAATTAGAGATGGTATATGGTGGTGCTAACAGTAGTTGCAAGGTATGTGGAATGTAGGGTTGGCTGGTTGGGCAGTGGAATGTGGGCCAGTAAATATGAAGGAGAAGGGAAACAGTTATTTAACAGGTTTTATAAGGCCACAAAAATATATTAATCAAAAGTTTAGGGCAACCTTATAAAGAGGAAAAAATCTAAAAACCAAGAGGTCCACCATCTAGAATTTCCAAATATATCTAGTCAAGTATAGTTTGATTAAAATAAGAATAATATACAAGTTTAAAATAAACCAAAGATAACAAGTTCTCAAGCATAAAATATAGTACAAGCTTGACAATATGAATTTACACACCCAAATGCATCAAAAGAGTTAAAAAAATATATATAAATAAAAAAAAAAAAAAAAATCCAACTATCGAACAGAAATTTTTTCTCTTATAAGCATGTCAAGACAGTAAAAACAAAATGCCATAGATTTTACACACTTAATGTTCAACCAAGAATCACAGTCCTTGCTCCTTAGTTACTTATTTCAACAAAATCGAGACAATGCTAGTATTAGTAAAGAGCTAGTTCCTCAATTGACAAAGATACAGAATGGATGCTTGATTCTTAAAGATAAAACTGAATTGCTTGTAGGTGACGATACAGCTTAATTACAAAACAATGATCTTGCAAATAGATCACTAGATTATGAGTTATGACTAGTACTAATTTGATACTCCCTCCGTCCCTTATCTACATGCCTACTTTCCTTTTTTGGTGTTTCAAAATTACATGCCAATTTCTATTTAAAGATTGTACTTTTTGAAAACATTGCCTCTTTTTTATGAGTTGTCATCATTTTTTTTTTTGGTACTTTTGACATCATTTTCTAACACTTTCTCTCTCCATCTCTTCAATAATTACCAACTACCTTTTCTTTCTCTCTATCTCTATCTAACCCCACATGCATATTTGCACTTCCCAATCATGGGTTTTAAGGAATCTCTAAGTTCCTTAATTCCCGTAAAAAATGGGAAGTAGGCATGTAGATAAGGAACGGAGGGAGTAGCATGATTCAAGAAGATTGCATATGAAAAACAAATATATCTTACTTTCATCGCCAATTAACACAAATTTGAAGCAGAATGCAACAAAATAAATCAAAATATGCTTATTACCTTCCCCAACATATTCAATGATAAAATCTCCCTTGTTTATAGCTTCAGCAGCCTCTACTCCCCATCCACAAAGTTCAGTCTGAAGAAAAGGAAAGAATAGATGTAATTTGTGAGATCAAACAATTTGACTAGGATAAAGTGCATATTTTAAAGACAAGATGACAAAGTAAAGCAGTTTTTTTTTTTTTTTTTGGTCTTAGCTTACAACAAACAAATCTGCTCATTACTTAAAGTAGCAAGCTTGCTTGTCCAATAATAACATCATAAAATCTTACCCTAACAATTTTGATCTTCTTCTCCTTGCGAAATGGTTTGTTTGTGCATGCATCTGAGCAGTGACAAGATCTTGAACAACTAATGCTTTGAACTCTACAAGATCAGATTGAATATGGGAATTATAGTATTAAAAGATGATGACGTATTATGGACAAGGACATGGGCACGTGCATAATTGGTTATACATCGAATGACAAACCACCAGAGATGATGGTCGAAGGCATAATAAGAAATAGCTGTAAATAATTTGCATTGAAAGACGCAGACTGACACTATGAAAGAAAAAAAAAATTGAAACCTCCCTACAGATAGATGAACCACTGTGATTGGCTTAACAGATCATCAAGAGATTCATGACATATATGAAGACGCAGACTGACACTATGAAAGAAAAAAAAAATTGAAACCTCCCTACAGATAGATGAACCACTGTGATTGGCTTAACAGATCATCAAGAGATTCATGACATATATGACTCCAGACAGGAAAAGCTAAGCATTAGATCCTTGAACTATATTTTATCAGATTTGGGTTTTGCAGATTATTAGTAGTCACTATAACGTAAGGATTAAAAATAAAGTTTAAAAAACTAAAAGGAAAAAAAGAAAAGGCCTATATATTTCAAATTCAATGAATGAAGAATGAATAGTTAAATAGGACAACCAATTTATTAGGGGGAAACAACAGTAATTATACTACATATGATACTAAATTACTCAACAGTAATTATACTACATATGATACTAAATTACTCAACAGTAATTATACTACATATGATACTAAATTACTAACAGTGATTGGCTTAACAGATCATCAAGAGATTCATGACATATATGACTCCAGACAGGAAAAGCTAAGCATTAGATCCTTGAACCATATTTTATCAGATTTGGGTTTTGCAGATTATTAGTAATCACAATAAAGTAAGGATTAAAAATAAAGTTTAAAAAACTAAAAGGAAAAAAAGAAAAAGCCTATATATTTCAAATTCAATGAATGAAGAATGAATAGTTAAATAGGACAACCAATTTATTAGGGGAAAACAACAATAATTATACTACATACTTCCTCCGTTCTTTTTTACTTGACCCGCTTTGACTTTTTATACTATTCATCACTCCTCCTTTGACCGTCTTTTGTGAATAATTTGTAAGAAAAAACATGTTCATGTTGAATATTTTTGAATTCATCTCAAGAAGTACTATCATAATATACAACTTTTATAATTTTTACTTATGGAGAATTAAAGTCATTAATCGTTGAAGTTTTGCATTGGAAAGCGTGAAAAAAGAAACAGGTCAAGTAAAAAAGAACAGAGGAAGTATGATACTAAATTACTCAACAGTAATTATACTACATATGATACTAAATTACTAACAGTTTTATTACCTCAAGCCACAAAAGTAGACATATAGCAAGTATAACCAGATGCTATTAAAAAAAAAATTAATAAGAATGCATGACAAACAGACTTGCATCTGACCTGCAAACACAGTCATCAGAGCATGCTGAACGGCAACTTGTGCAACCGATATCCATAGTAGCATCTTCCCGCTTTTTCTTGACAAGATACACATCTAGATTTAGTTAAGCCAATGACCATAAGAATGAAGAGAAGATAGTTCACTTGTTCATTCTATTTTGAGAGCATAAGTATCAGAAACCCGAGGGATGTTATTTCCTTCCCTACCAAATTTTGATGACAGTGAGTCTATTAAATATTGACTTTCAGCTGCCAAATTTAGAGCATTTCGTGTTTTTTTTCCTGCCCTTTCCCTTGCTCTGCAAAGAGTTCCATATAGACGAATTGAATTTTTATTTTTTTCCTAGGTTATTTTCTACAACAGACATGATCACATGAATTAATTATTTTAAGTCTAGTTGGCAATGGTAAAGAACAACAAAAGATATCTGACAGAAGAAATAAAAAAGGATACTGCGCCTAATATGCACATAAGGAGGTGGCTCCAATTTGTCAATTGGACTATCCTTCAGCGTAGACTCTATATTGAACTCTTCCTCAACGTATGGCAAAGGCAAGCGAGAGAATACGTCCTGAAATTAGAAGCAAGCATAAGTTTATTAATCTGATGACATATGTCAGGAAGTTCCACAGTTCCACCAATTTAACTTTTGTAAAACAGAAACATTCATTGCAGATGAATCCTCGACAGATCTTAACCTCTAATTATATTATTAATATGGATGTCTACCAGTTGTATTCAAAAATCGTCTACATTGATTAACCTTTATGCCTCTCAATAAAAGGTGAACATAGATATTTTTATTACACCTTTCAAGTAAAACAAAATATTCCTACAACATGCAATACAACATTATTTTTTATTCCATTTATCTTTACCGCATAAATCACACAACTAGATTTTAATAAACAATTTTACAAATCATGTCTTGCATGAATCTATTCACGTATAAAAGTGACAATAGCTAGAAGAAGATCAAATCTGACCTCAAAATTATTAGTTGCTGCTCCATGCTGCTCAACCAATAAGAGACATCAGTCCTGTCAGCCAGCTTAATCAATGAATAATAAGATAGAAGCAGCAAAGATGAAAGTTGATAGATTCCTTATATACAAAGATGTTTTAAGATAAACAAGTTACAGGCACAGCAAACCATCATCAAATAACATCAGCCTAAGTACAGCAACAGAAACAAAATATGGATACAATTCAAACTGAAACACAGGAGAGGACATTTTCCAAAACATGGGGAAAAAGAATTTTCAATAAAACAGCTATTTAAGAAAAGTTACTAAAAAGTTAATTCAAACAATTACAGTACTATACTCCAAATTTTTGGTTTAGCAAATCTTTGACTGCTAACATATAGATAGGGGAGATGAAAAGATAATTAGGATCCAGACGTTTAAAGAAGAAAACATCTACAAATAAAGGTAAAGTGTGGTATAGTGTTTGTGTAATAAGGACACATCATATATGCGTAATATAGATATCTTTTATAGTTAGTACCAAAACTCTACTATAAACAAACCTATATCCTTCAAAAGACCCAAGTCATTTCCCCCCACATAGCAGATGAAACCATAATACCAAAACTCCAACGTCTCTTACATAGGTTCACCAACACACCCCTTACTAATTGAGCGATTTCTCTATCCTCTCAGTCTCCTCCCTGTATGGTTAATACAGATCCAAAAATATCGGAATTAAACAAAAATCCAACATAAAGGGGGTCTTGGTTCAGACTTTTAGGTATCAACCATATTTATCACTGAATAAACCCCCACTGGGCCCACTCTCCAACCAGTCACCAATCTTCTTCACTATTATCTTTAGCTTCTATTTGGTACTTCATGCACTTATTTCTACAAGATAATTCCCATCAAAATGCTAGATTAAATAAAATACATCTGATATTTTAAAACTATAAATGTAGACCAGCTAGATCCTAGTGGATTTCGGATCCAATAATTAGGAATTCAGACAAGAACTAATGGCAATAGGTCATAAGTTCCAGAAACAAGATAGGAGCAATTAGATCCGCTTGGTCTAAGCCTAGCAGCTTCAACTTTAAACTCATTTAAGTATTGAAAGTTTGTGCTCATACCTAGTCTCAATGTCTCGTACATTTCTTCATCACCTTTTTGATACTCTCTCTTTAAGAATCAAATCATCCGAGTCATTTCCAATTTTAGTTATTGTAGATTCCAGAAGTCCATAATCTTGGGATCATCTGCCTTCAAAATTCCCTATTAGGCATCTTGCTTCTTTACTCTTTAAACAACTTTCCGTTGGTATATTCCGACCTTCAACTTTTCCTTCACAAACTTAAGGTTCTGCATGAATCCTAAATAAGTCCAAACCCTACCAAATAATCACTCTAAAAATCTTGAAACCTATTACTTCCTCCATTTTTTTATAAAGAAGTAGTCCCATGTGATGAGGAGAGAAATAGAGAAAAATCATATCTATAAGTAGTGATGTTACACTTATTATGCAACTTCCAAGAAAGAAAAACGTTGCACTTTTTTTTTTGGGGGGGGGGGGGGGAAGTAATTAAAATTGTGTTGCAATGTTCGCATAGTTTAGGAATCTAGAACTAAGGAACACAAGAAGATTCTAAAAGGATTAGCAAGTAATTCAACATATTTCTAGTCCTAGCCTTCAACTGTAAAGGTTCAAGCTCTACTGATCAAGTGTTAGAGCCCAAAAATCTATCCAGCCTCATGGCCACATTATATGCCCTGCCAGACCATTTGCAACAAATCACAACCATATAGTAGCAACAAAGCCTCCTGCTAGCAATGATACGTACTTTCTTGGTTTCTCACCCCCCCACCCCCAAGATCCACTTTTGGAAGCACAAACCTTACATATATCTCCACCCTGCTTAGGAAAACCTTTAATCGAAATAAGGGTTATAAAGGCCATTACAGAAGTAATCAAGTAAACTACCACCAATTCCCCTCTAGAATCAGAAGGTAAACAAACAACAAAAAGGGTCCATAAAGGTCTTTAACCCTAGTAACATAAAAGCTACGTAGTATCAAAATATCTCCAAAGCATCACAAAAAATAAGACAAACCTAATCTCTGTATTTAAAGTTACCCCAATAGACCTAGTTTGAAAATATCTCCTTCACAAGAAGTTAATTTTTTGTTCAACTTTCCAACAGTGACCTAGAATTGAATTAGATAAGATGCCTTAATGTCTGCTAATAATTTTGTGTCAATGATTGTTTATTAGTAACAAATTGATGATCTTCTTACCACAGGGTTCAGCACTTCAGCAAGAACAACCTATCCATAACTAGAATAATAAGATTGTACATGTACATGGTACATCACTACATCTAACTCCCCTACTTAGTTCCAGAAAGAGAATTAGGAGTTTAGTATTATATAGTAAAATTTCAATATAGGCTTTAATATAACAAGAAAACGGAGTTATTGTGTCAATAAATGCTTCCTGTTATCATACAACTAAATCAAATTACACCATATAATAGATAGATTAGATCTCAGTTCATAAATAATATACGAAGATAAAAAAATGTTTCACTGGTAGGAATGAAACTATGCCAATGAAGAAAAAGAGGAGATTGACCTCCTGCCGCCAATCTTTTGGGTGCCTCCAGCAAACAGTCCATCCCGGACGCTCACTCAGATGAATCACTTTATCTGGCCAAGCTGCACATTTATCATGTGAAGCCACTTCACACCTCACACAGCGCCAAATAAATTTCTGTTTACATATAAAGCATACCTGGAGAACAAATGTAATCAATGTAGAAAGTAATTAATGGAATATGTAAACAATTATTTAAAGATATTACATAACACCACACAAAATATTCAAATGAAAATAACAAATAATTGCAGGTTAAGATATTACAAAAACACACAGATTATCGATTCCAAATAAATGAGTCAAATGAAGTACTACTTGAAGAGGAAGAAACAATCCTTAACTATCACATGCAACTCAGTGAGATCCAGGATTGACATGCTCAGTCATTTTAATAGTGTGAGGTTATCACGTTACGAAATCAACTTATGCCTTCTCCGTGTGCAAGTTGTCCTATCCAGTATGTTATTTGAAAATACAGCCAATATACCACAGATATACATGTATGGTTAATATACAAGTCCCAAACCTTTGATATTAATTAAAATAAATATATATAGTAGGAATTATCTTTCTATCCAATTTTCTTTCAATTGATATTCAGCCAGATTATGGTAAACAATAATGATTTGTGTGAAATAAAGACAGATATTCGACAACTAGAAGAAACAGGATTTGTTGGACTAAATATGACACAACAATTAGGAACATCAATTTAAAACTTTACATGTTGAGGGCACTTGAACTTTCTTGTGACCGAATATCGAAAGTTATCCTTTGCACACTTCAAATGGTAAGTTCCCTTACACCCTCGGACAGCGCAAGAGACCTCATCCCCAGGGTAGATGTAACTTGAACAAGCACGACACTCAACCTGAAAAAAGTCACTAGTAATAGTTAACTTACCATATGAGCAACACCATGTCTGCTAGAGCAAAAAATACAAATGTACAATTATCACAAGTTCACTCATAATCATATATCATATCAACATACATGAAGAATGTTATTGAGTTCTCTCAAGAACAAATTTGAATTAATAATACAAGTCATGACCAATCTATCAAACAATAATATTTTCTAAATAGTTTAGCATGTAAAGGGCTTAGTTTTATAATAGATACAAAAAGTGCTTTCAAGTTTGTCGTGACAACAGTAAAAAACTAATAACATATCTGTTTCCAGATTATGATATTCTATTACTATCCGGTTCAGTTAATGGTACATGGGGTTTGTGTACATTTAATGCAGAGCGCCAAAGCCTTTTAAGAAACTCTGCCATGAGTTTCTATATTATAACAATCGGGTGAGCTATCAATAACTTTGTCAATATGAAACTAAGAAGCGATGCTCGAACAAGATCTCACTAAATGGCTCAAGCATTTCACAACAAACATCAGAACATTATCGCTTCCAACTTTAACCCCCAATCCCACAAAAAAACATAAATCCTAATAAATAGATGACGTGTAAGTCTCAGAGACTAGCTTTCTAGTTCTACTAACAATAAAACAATGATTGCTCTTAACCTTAACGCCTATGACACGTGGATACAGAACAAGAATGTCAAATTGTGCTTAGATGTTACACTGAAAACAGAATAAACATGCATACTGCGATAATTATATTTTAAAGCTTGTGTGCTAGGACACACATTTCCACTATCGATACACACTGACATAAGTTGAAATTATCAATCTCAGACAAGCACCCAATAATTGACAACTCCTAATTATCAATTACTCACTATTCACCATGCTCAAAATTGACGATTTTTAACTACATTATTCCGGAATTTTATCCTTGTTAATCGGAAATGATTCTCTCATCACCAACAAATATACAAAAGAAAAAGATCTTCAGCAAGTAAATTACTCATTTCCAATAAACAAAGCATCATGATAACTAATTCACCTCAACCGATCAATCAGGCCAAATCAATTACATCAATTACACCATAAACAAACCAAAAAAACAATAACAAATCATTTTTAAAACAAACCACAAAACAATAACAATTCAAGTACAACAAACCCTTAATCAACAATTAGAACCAATTCACCTCAACCGATCATCAATTACATCAATCAATTACACCATTAACAACCACAAAACAACAATAAATCAATTTTAAAACAATTCAAAAAAATCATCAAAAATTCAAATAAACAGCATTACCAATCTATTCGAACCCTCGAGAAACGAAAGAAAGCAGCGATTCTCCGGAAACCCTAAACCCAACCTCCTCGCTTTCCAATCACCAACATAATCATCCAAACACTTGTCACCATTTCCACCAATAACCCTCTTCTTATCACAATCAATAGCACCAGAACCCATCCTAGTAACCCTAATTTTCAACAACCCTCTTCTACTCCCAGAAATTTCAGCAAAATCACCATTAATCGGAAGCTGGGGGCGCAAATCGAAGTCATCCATATAATCTAGGGTTTTAATAGGGCAAGGAAAAAGAGAATCAGAAGAATCGGATAAAGAAGATTTGATTGGATTAGGGCAGTAATTTAGGGTTAGGGTTTCGGAATTAAGGAAAGGAGCACCAAAATCCGGCATGGTATCGTAGAAGATTAGAGGAGAGAGAAAAACAGTATAAGACTGAGGTTGGCTGTGTTCTTTAAGTTTTGGGGTGGTGGAATTTGGGCGGGAAGAATGAAAATTATTTTGTGCCAAATTTCTTGGGATACTTTGATTTTTAACGCGGTTTTTTTCCTTGTTCAAGATGTTTAGAAGCAAGCACCACTATGTGTCTGTGTGCTTCGACTTCGGGTCGATGGGTCTTTGTAATGTTCTCTCTCCGTTTTGGAATGATTGTTATGTAATCGGTTTATTTCATATTATTTATTTGTATTTTTATATAATTGTTCTGACTCCTGACCTATATGGTATTTGTGATGTAAATTATGTTGTTGTATTACTTTCAACTCTTAAACTTCATATTTCAAGTGATGTGGGGCTTTTCACTATTTAATATGAATCTCGTTGTAAAGTGAAAAAAAAAAAATTGGTATCTAATACAATAACTTGAATATGTAGAGAGTTGTTTACGAAGTTATTTCTTAGGTCATTTCATATTTGGAATACTATTTGTAAACGATTTATCCACCATATACCCATAAATAATTTGTTTATTCATCATATGCCCATGAAAATTCTCAAATTTACCATATATCCCTAACTTTAACAAAATGTCACCAAATACCTAAGAGCTTGTTTGGCATCATTTTTTGTTTTCAGTTTTCTTTTTTTTGAAAACTAAAGACCAAAAACAGGAAACAAGAAAAAAGGTGTTACCACTTTTCTTTTGTCGGTTTTCAAAATTATCATGATTTTAATAAGTCTAAATAATTTTTGATTTATTATGTGACATATATAATATACTTTTAAAAAACAAAAAACCAAAAAACAGAAAACCACAGCGATGTCAAACGAACCCTAAATGACTAAATGCGGTTAACTCTATTAGCCATTAAGGCTAGTTATGCCATGTGGCAGCCTTTGATTGGTTCTTTTATATATTTTATAAAAAAAATAAAAAAAAAAACCCAACCACCCACCCTCCCCGCCCATCACCGCCGCCAGCCCCATGCTCCACCCAGCCTCTGATTGTTTCATAACTATTATAAATACGGATTATTAGGCAATTTTTGGTGTAGAGAGAGGTAGATAGAATAAATAAAGATAGCCTATGTGATAAAAGAGAAATAAAGAGAATTTATATTGTATATGTCGTATGACTTTTAACTAATGAAATATTTTTGTTGTTCAAAAAAAAAGAGAGAGGGAAATAGAGAGAATTTATTAACTAAAAAAGAAAGTCATGCATATACATTGAAACTTCTATTTTTAAAAAAGTGACACATCTAATTAAAAATGGAGGAATTGAAGTAGCTATTTTAATTAAAACAACCATGGTTAGTTTTATAATAATTAAATAACTTTTTAAAAAAAAAAAAAAAAAAAACCCTCCCCCACCAACTCAGCCACCTCTCCTCTCCCACTCAACTGTCGGCGCCTAGGCTTCCTTTCCCGCTGGCCAACCCTACCTCGACACCCCTACCCCACCTTGATTTCCCCACCCTCACCCCCACTCCTCTTTTTCCCGCCTCAATACCAACTCTAACCTTAACTGAATCCTCTTCATCATGAAAGAGGCAAAGAGAAATACGGAGGTTGAAGGATTCAGAGTGAGGGAAGATAGAGGAGTTGGAGTTGATGATAGAGAAAAAGTAGTGTTGAGCGAAGGAGTAATGGAGAATGGAGGAGTAGCTGCCATTAAAGCAATAGTGGATGAAGTTTGCGGACATCATGGTGGCGGTGGGAGGGGAGAGGAGAGTGAAGGATTAGAGTAGGAGGAGCAGTGACAGGAGGGAAATTAAAGAGTAGAGAATGAAAGCTAAAGGTGGTAATATGAAAGGGAGGGTCGTGGGGGTTATGGTGTCGGGGTAAGGTGTGGGGGGAGAATGGAGGAGAAACCCAATAACTCCTGACCATATCTAATGGTGAGACTCAAGTTTGAGTATTGAAATACAATATGAGTTGTTTTTTTACCTCTAATGGTGATATCATACCTGATTAGGGGATTTTGCTCCCACCAATCGGAATGCGCCACGTGGGCCAATCAGGTCCTACCAAGTGTCCCCCAGTTGGACCTCTCAGGGTTTGCCACGTGGCACACGCTTATTCGCCCACCCTGGACTTATTATGTCATGACGCGTGGCATACTCCATGCCTAATGGAGAAGTCGGTCACCTAGGCCCAACTTCCGAGGGAAGCCCAATCAGCCCAAGGTTAACCTAAACCTAGATTGGCACGTTTCCCAAGGTTATAAATACCTCCCTTAATCCTCATTAAGGGAGATTACGCAGATTACACACATTAAACACTCTCACCTAGAGAGACCCAATCACTTTAATTTCCGCATTAATTACTCCTTAATCAAGTACTAACTTGACCGTCGGAGGCGGATCTCCAATCATCCGAAGCATCCGTTTGTTTTGCAGGTACAGGCGTCCGGTTCCAGTCTCGGAATTGTAACTCTCCCGCAGGACATTAGAAAACCCCGAAACATTTTGGCGCCGTCTGTGGGGAGAGTACTTCTGAGATGGCACCCACGTTTGTACCGGCTCCTGAAGAGAGACGTCCCCTGGACGATCCTCTAGTTCAGTCGGACCACGATACTGAGAATGAATTTGAAGTTGAAGCCCACACAGCTTCAGACGGGACCCTAAGGGCCCGACGTACCCGTCATACCGAAAGGAGGGAACGGGAACATCTTCAAACTGGAAGCGAGCCAGCAGGCGCACCGCCTGTTCGGCAGCAGCCGACTGATGGGTCTGCTCCCATCACAAGGAACGAACTCATGACCTTCATGAGGGACTTCAAGGGAGAAATTCAAGAGTTGATCAACAAGAAGCCGCCTGCTCTGGACAAGGAGCAGTCGGCTAAGAAACCCTCCACTTCACGGAAGAGGAAGCCAGTTCAAGGGCGAGAGGCGACCCCTCATCCTAAATCTAGGAAGTGGGAGCCACCTGCCCTTGATTTCACAAAATACCGTTTTCCTACTCCAGGAAATAGGAAACATGTTCGTCATATTCAGGCGGACGGGTCGAGGAAAACATACACAGACGCTCGGCTACTGCTAGAGCAGAAGAAGAGTGACCGATTGTCAGAGTCGGCCTCTACTTCAAACTTCCAAGACAGTCTGCGAAATACCTCGATGAGGCATACTCAGTCGTATCATGAGGGTCAGTCAGGCGGCACCTCCCGTCAGTCCGGCTTTAATAGCGACCAGGCGGTACCAAACTTACCGTTTGTACCGCAACAACAGTATTTTTTACATCCACCTCCGTTTGGTGGACATGCAGCAAAAAAATGTCCAACCTATGGACTGGCAGCTACGGTTGCTTAGACTTGGTGAACAGTCGTCGGCCTTCTCCAAGGAAATTACTGAAGCCGCTCAGCCGGCCAAAGTGAAAAATGTATTAGTAGGCGCCTATGACGGCACTACTAACCCAGAAGACCATCTGATGGCATTCACCAACCTGATGTACCTTCAAGGGTTGGATGATCCCACTTGGTGCAAGTGTTTCCCAGCGACTCTCAAAGGAATCGCACAACAATGGTTCGGCAACCTGCCGACTGGTTGTGTAAATAACTTCAAGACGCTTGCTTACTTATTCACCTCCAACTTCGCCATGAACATCCCTGCGAAGAAGACGACCCTTGATTTAGGAACAATTCAGCAGGGCGAGAAGGAGGGGCTTCGTTCTTACATCAGACGATTTAACCTGATGAGAATACAGATTCAAGGGTTACCGGATGAAGTAGCCTATACTGACTTTTTCAGAGGTCTCAAAGACGGGTCGACCTTCAAATTTGATTTGGTCCGAAAGAGGGTGGCGACTCTTCAAGAGGCCTTGATTGAAGCGGAAGCCTATATACAGGCGACTGATCTTTGTAGTACGGTAAAACAGTCAGACGGGAAAAGGTCCGACAAAAGAGAAGGACGACAGAAGCAGTCGTCAAACAAAGACGAGAAGAGAAAAGAGGTCTGGGCAACTGATTCCTCTAAACAGCCGTCCCAGAAGAAGAAAAAAGAATTCAAACCATACTCCCCAATGTATGTGTTTAACAAGGATAGCCAGTTTATCCTAAAGGAAATCAAGGGACGGATCTCAATTGAGAAGCCGGTCCCCATGAAGGGTTCTGCAAACAATCGGAACCAAGAAAAATTCTGTGATTATCATGAAGATGTTGGTCATCACACCAATGAATGCATCAGTCTCATGCGGTATCTGGACCGCCTGGCTGAGCAAGGTGACCTTGACACTTATGTCAAGAAATCTACGGGGAACACTTCCTTGAAAAAGCAGTCGACCAAAAAGAATCAACAGGCCGACAGCTCCGATACAGATGATGCAGTCGTCTACACCATTGCAGGCGGCTTCTCAGGAGGCGGCCCCACTATTAGGGGCAACAAAGACAATATCAGACGGTTAGATGTAAATTCCGTTCACCAAGAACGGCCCTCCAAATATTCATTTCCTGAGATTGTCATCATTGAAGAAGATCTAGGAGGGGTAAGAGGGCCGCATGACGACCCTATCGTTATTGAATGTAAAGTGGCCAACCAGAGAGTTCACCGAATCCTCATAGATACCGGAAGCTCCTCAGATCTCATCAGTAGCAAATGTCTGTCGAAACTAAAATATCAGAGTGATTGCATACATCCGGCATCCCACCCTTTTGTAGGGTTTGGAGGAGGAGGAGTCCACCTAGTGGGACGAGTGGATTTACCCATCCGCCTGGGCGAAAAAGGGGAAGGACGACACATGGTAGTCCGGTTCCTGGTAGTAGAAGAACTCTCGGCCTACAACATGATTCTGGGACGACCAACCCTGAATAATTCCAAGGCTGTTATAATCCCATCTCTTATGTTGCTCAAGTTTGAGAGGGATAATGGAACAGTCGGGTCCCTAAGGGGAGATCAGAGGATGGCCCGAGAGTGCTATCTCTCGGATGTCAAGCCCACTGTTATGGCGACTGGGTCGAGCGGTGGAAAAATAGACCTTGACAATGTCAAGGAGAGTGCGCCTGTTCAAGAAGCAGGCGGCAAGAAAAGAAAGGCATCCCAGACAGGGGCCGCAAGAAAAGACAGAAAATAGCAATCATTGGCAGAGGAGCGGTCGGATGAATTCCGCCCTCAGCCAGCTGGTGAGCATACGGACCTGATCTTAGATGACTCGCGTCCTGACAGAACAATCAAGGTTGGGACGACTGCTCTAAGGGACCTGGGTGACGACTTGCACAAACTATTGAAAGAATACAAGGACATCTTTGCATTCGAAGTCCATGAAATGCCAGGCATTAGTCCTGATCTGGCGGTACATAAACTGGTCGTGGATCCGAAAAAGAAGCCGGTACGGCAGAAGAAGCGGAACCATGGCGAAGAAAGAAGTCAGGCGGCAGCCGCCGAAGTTAAAAAATTACTTGATGCAGGGTTCATTCGGCAATGTTACTTCCCAGACTAGGTTGCAAATGTGGTGCTTGTTAAAAAGCCGAATGGCACCTGGCGAATGTGTGTAGACTACACAGACTTAAACAAGGCGTGCCCCAAAGAGAGTTACCCTCTGCCTAAAATTGATAACCTGGTCGACTCAACAGCCGGCCATGCTTTGATGAGCTTTATGGACGCCTACTCTGGTTTCCATCAAATTCCTTTATGGAAGAAAGATCAGGAGAAGACGGCCTTCGTCACTGATCAGGGGTTATACTGTTACACGGTCATGCCGTTTGGTCTTAAGAATGCCCCGGCCACTTTCCAGCGAATGATAAACACTGTGTTCTTTGATCAGATTGGGAGAAATGTCGAGGCATATATTGATGATATGATTGTCAAGTCTAAACTTCAGAAAGATCATCTGTCGGACCTCCGAGAAACATTCGCCACACTCAGGCGGCACCATGTCATGCTCAATCCCAGGAAATGTTTCTTTGGAGTTGAGTCTGGGAAATTTCTCGGATTCCTTATCAATTAGAGAGGAATAAAGGCGAACCCTGAGAAGGTGCAGGCGGTCATCGACATGCAGTCGCCTCGTACCATCCGAGAGGTTCAGAAGTTAACAAGTTGTCTGGCGGCCTTGGGAAGATTTCTAAGCCGATCAGGCGACAAATGCCTATACTTTTTCCAGGCAATTAAGAAAAAGGCAAGGTTTGAATGGGGGTCGGATGCTGAGGCGGCCTTCCAGAAATTGAAAGTTCACTTGCATTCCTTGCCGAGGCTGGTCAGCCCTTTGCCCAAAGAAGTACTCTACATGTACCTAGCCGTCTCTGATCATGCGTTAAGCGCTGTTCTCCTTGCTGAAAGAGACGGTTGTCAGCTCCCGGTCTACTTTGTCAGTCACGTACTGAAAAATGCCGAGTTGAGGTATCCCTTTGTGGAGAAATTTGGTCTTGCACTCTTCATGGCTGTTAAAAAATTGAAGCCCTACTTTTTGGCACATGCAGTCGTCGTGTATACATACCAACCTATCAAGCGGCCACTGACCATCATGGAGTCGTCAGGCCGAATGATCAAATGGGCGATAGAAATACAGAGCCTCGAAGTTACCTTCGAGCCTAGAAAAGCAGTGAAGGGGCAAGCCTTTGCTGACTTTATTGTTGAGATGACTCGTCCTCTTGACTCTCAAGTTCCAGACCAAGTCTGGAAGGTATATGTGGATGGAAGCTCTACTTCAAATGGTTGTGGAGCAGGCGTCATATGTCAGTCGCCAGAGGGCGACAGGTACGAGTATGCTCTACGCTTCAGTTTTCAGGCCTCAAACAATGAGGCAGAATATGAAGCTTTACTAGCCGGAATCCGCATGTGCAAGGCGGCAGGGGCAAGAAAAATAGACGCGTGTTCCGATTCACAATTTATAGTGAGTCAGTACAATGGCGAATACGAAGCAACCCATCCGGCCATGATCAAGTATTTACAGGCGGTCCGACAAGCAGTCGGCTCCCTTGAGGATTTCCATCTGACCCAAGTGCCGAGATCAGAAAACAACCAGGCGGATGCACTTTCAAAATTAGCATCATCCGCCTCCTGTGATACTCCTCGAACTGTTTTTTGGGAAGTAATAGAGAGGAGAAGTATTGAGGAAGACCCTATTGGAATCTTAGACAGAAGCTCAACCTGGATGGATCCAATCAGGGCATATCTGACAAATGGTACCCTGCCGGATGATCATCAACAGGCGGCAGCACTGAAAAAACGAGCAACCAGTTTTGAAATAATAAAGGGAGAACTTCACAAAAGGGGGTACCTTCAACCCTTCTTAAAGTGTGTTACTCCAGAAAAGGGGCGAGAGATACTAGATGATCTTCACTTTGGTTACTGTGCTTCCCATATAGGCGGTAGGACGCTTGCTCAACGGGCAAGGCGGCAGGGCTACTTTTGGCCTACTTTAGAAGCAGATGCGATGGAGATGGTGAAAAAATGTGACAAGTGCCAAAGGTTTGGCAAACTAATTCACCGTCCGGCTACTGACCTCACTACCATTCATAGCCCACTACCGTGTGCTAAGTGGGGCATGGATATTTTGGGTCCATATACGCCTGCTACAGGAGGAAGGAGGTACATACTTGTTGCCGTCGACTACTTCACTAAATGGGTAGAGGCGGAGGCTGTAAAGGGAATCAAGACGAAGGATGTAATTTCATTCATTTGGAAAAATGTCATCACTCGGTTCGGGGTTCCCATGTCTATGGTTTTTGATAATGGTCCCCAATTTGAGACGCCTGTTCTCAAAAGCTGGTTGGGTGACCAAGGAATTGCACACTACTTTGCATCTGTCGGTCGTCCACAAGCAAACGGCCAGGTAGAAGCCTTTAATAAAATCATCTCAGACGGTCTCAAGAAAAAGATTGAACGAGCAGGCGGCCTATGGGCGGATGAATTACACATGTTCTTTGGGCCATTAGGACGACTGAAAAAGGGGCGACTGGAGAAACTCCATTCCTCCTAACTTATGGTGCGGAAGCTGTTCTTCCAATATAACACTACGAGCCGACTCTTCGAGTAATGCTATATGACGAAGAGGCAAACTGGGAAGCCATGCGCCTGGCATTAGACTCACTTCCTGAAAGGAGGGGCAATGCTGTCTTGCGCCATGAAATTTACCGCCTGAGAATGACTAGATCATACAACAAAAAAGTACACAGGCGTCCACTCAAAGTGCGGGACTTTGTACTTAGAAAAATGGAAGCAGTTGGAAGGGCTAATGAGTCTGGCAAACTAACTCCCAACTAGGAAGGACCCTACCAAATTTGTGAAGAGGTCAGGGACGGTACCTACCGTCTGGAAACACCAGACGGCCAACCGTTGCCTCGAACTTGGAATGTAGATAATCTTAAGAAATATTTCTTTTGAATGATATAAATAGTCAAGGGCTACCTAATAAAAGTTTGCATACTTAATATTCAATTTTGTACTAAGAGGGGCACGCCTACTAACAAACAGTCGGCTACTCTCCATACTCAGTTTTCATTTTTACTTTAAGAGGGGCATGCCTACTGACAAACAGTCGGCTACTCTCCATGTTTAATTTTTATTCTTACTTAAGAGGGGCAGGCCGCCTATACATTTACAGTCGCCTACTCTCCATTGAGTATTTCACTTTATCATCAGAGGGGCATGTCGTCTGTACCTTTACAGTCAGCTACTCTCCATTGAGTATTTTACTCTATCTTCAGAGGGGCATGCCGTCTGTACCTTTACAGTCGGCTACTCTCCATTGAGTATTTTACTCTATCTTCAAAGGGGCATGCCGCCTGTACCTTTACAGTCGGCTACTCTCTATTGAATATTTTACTCTATCACCATAGGGGCATGCCGTTTGGACATACAGTCGATTCCAAGACAGACGACCACCCTCCTATACTTGGCTAATGATGGTGGCCTGGCCAACCCTGTGCCTAAATAGGCAGCTGCCCTCCTCTTACTTAGCATCTGCGTCCACCAAAGGACTAACCAAGGCCACAGGCCGAATGATCAGACCAGGCGCCAAGCCAACTGATCCAATCTTCAAAACTAATACGACATGTCCCAACATCATAGCAGGCGTCCGGCGGCATCCCTCTGGATGAAATTCGTCGCAGAGAGCAGCTCCCTTTTGGGTGGAACATTGCTTTATAAACTAATTACACGGCACCTATACGACTGTCCCCAAGGGCAACCACGTAGCCGTTTTTGAGACAAGGATAACTCTATCACTAACCAAACCAGTGGTAGCAGTTGACATCTGAGTCAGATGACCGCCTGTATTACTTGGGATAAATGCAGGGGGTACCTCTTGAGTTAATAGCCAACAAACATTGGCGAATCAAAAGGTTCAGCCGGCCTCCGCCGCCTGGTACCTTTACTACTCAAGCAGGAGTGACGGCGACTGAGTAACACCAGAGTTAACTCATAGTCACTCCCTCAAACTTGGTATGGAGCCTAAAAGGTATGAGTCGTCCGCCTGTTTTTAGCAAACAGGGGCTCTCAACCACTACTCCTGCTAGGTTAACAACCTATGAGTTAAAAGCCAACAAACATTGGCGAATAAAGGGGAACAACCGGTACCCACCGCTTGATACCTCTACTACTCAGTTACTTGGCGACTAGGTAACAATCATGTTTACTTGGTCACTCCTTAAAAATTTAGTATGAAACTAAAAAGGTGTTCATACAGCACCTGTTCACACTAGATTAAATATGGCGGGGAACAGTCGGCCTAGACGGCCTAAAGTCTCTAGCCTAAAAACATGACAAGTAGGAAACCACTTTCCTACTTGGTTAATTTTACAAATGACAGGACCGCCTGCCTAAAGGGGATCCAGTCTTTAAAATGGTTCGAATACCGATTGGATAAATGGCCGACTGATCGTCTAGCCTGGAAACAGACAACCAGTCGTCCAGGGGCATAGGCGGCGTGACTAACTATCCGTACCTGTCTGCAACTATCGGCCATGTAAAACAGTCGGTATAGTGTAAAATTGGATATCAGAATATTCAATACTTAAACAAATTTGAAGCAAAATAAAAATATTCATTAAAAGGAAGCCGGTCATTAAAGACCGACAAAATATTCAGAGCCCCGGCCCCCTGGCCGGGTAAATACAAAAAAACGGCACGCAGGCCGGGGAAAGAAGACATAAAGCTTATGAAGGGGGCAGATCTTCAATATTAGCAGCTGCCGCCTGGTCAGCACTCTTTTTACTGGACTCGGCTTCAGCTGCATCCTTCTTCGATGCATTACCCCCAAGCGGCACAAGCGCCACTACCGGCTGCTCCTCCTCCTCCAACGCCTCTTCCTCAGCATCCGCCAGGATCTCTTGATTATATCTATCAGAACACTGGCGGTACGTTTTTTCCCAGGAGGCAAAGTCGGCATTGGGGAAGAGGCGGCCCCAAGTCATGCGCTGGATTTGAGCAGAGTCTTCCATCATCTCCCGGACCAGCTCTTTCTTTTCTTGCTCGGCCTTTTCCGAGAGCTCCTGAGTAAGACTCTTCTCCTGGGTCACCAGGCGTTCCTTTACGCTCGCCAAGGATTTCTCCAAGGTTTCGTATGAGGACATCTTTTGGCGAAGAGGTCTCAGCTCGGTCTTGAGGTTGTTGATGGTCGCCTCCAGCTCGCTATTCCTCTTTTGGGCCGCCTCTAACTGAGCCCGGATAGCGGCAGTAGCCTGCGCCTGATAATAAAGAATATCAATTGTCAGAACTTCATTTTGGGCAATTTGAAACATTGCCTTATCACAGTCAGAGGCGGCCATAACTTTTGCAGCCTTTACCTCTTTGTTCTTCCGGTCAAGCGGCTTGCGAAGGTCGTTCACTCGGAGCAGGGCCTAAGTAAAAAGGGGAACAAGCGTCAGTTTCCAAACAAAAAAGAAAACAGGCGTCCTGGAATTCAAATACTCAAAAATATGCTAAGTATACCTCAGCAAGGACCCCTGCAATCCCGTCTAGGTCAAGGGTGCCGACACCCCTGACCGCCTCCCTTTCAGCTGGAGGTACGGCCTTGATCATAGACTTGGCCACTTTGACCAAGTCAGGCTCCTGAGGGCCGGCTGCATCAAGCATAAACAAACGGATTAGACCTAGTAAAGGAGGGAGCAAGTCTAAAATTTACAAGGACAATTTCATACTTCTAGGTGGCCCAGCTGGAGTTTTAGAAGAAGTGGCCGGCTGTTTCTCAGCCGCCGCATGTTTCCTGGCAGAACCAGGAGAGCTCACAACAGTCGTCCTCCGGGCCTTGGGGTCCGGCTGTTGGGAAGAAGAAGCTCTTGGAGCGCCCGTCTAAAAAAGAAAAGAGTAAGTATATGCATAAACACAACTCCAAAAAGAGGGTGAAAGGTTCGAAGCCCACCAAGGGTGCCCCCTTGTTGGGGGAGTCGGTTGAAGACTGTTGCATGATGGAGGCCCGCAACATGGCCGCCGCAGTCTTGGAGGCGGTAATTTTGCTCATGGCGTCCGCTGCAAAAACAAATAGCAAAGTTAATAAAAGTCATAACAAGAAATGCACGGAACAATAGAGTATTCGACAGGCCGGCTACCTCTTGAGCACCGACTGCTGAGGCCACAGGCGGCCAAAAAGTACTCGTCGTAGAGTCATCTGAAGCTCGGGACGCAGTGCAGGGGTACTTGCTCTCGTACCCCTGAAGTAGAGTTCACCTTCGACTCTACTTTGAAGAGTCCTTTATCTAGGATTTCTTTCTTAGCCTTGGGGGGAACAGGCGGCATGCTGCGGCCGCCTGCAAGAAGGGGCGGATTCCTGTTCCACTTGTTGAAGCGCTTGTTCAGCTCTGTGTCTGAACTCTCAATGATAAGGAAGGTGCTCCGCCAGTCCTTCCATTTGTTTGCTTTACCTCTCGTCATGAGGTAGCCCCTGTGGCTCGTCAATTGATACCAGCCGGTACCGCCTGCCTTAGGGGTCCGGCTGAGGTAGTTCATGTGGGCGAAAGCCTCGAAGTTCGGCTCCACCCCGTGCAGTTCGCACCCGGCCACATAGCCGAGTACGTTGACCCAGGAGTTCGGGGCTAACTGCCATAACCCCAACTCATACCCATCCAAGATCCGCTGAACAGCCGGATGTAGTGGGAAGCGCAGCCCAGCCTTAATGGTCGCCTCGTAGCAGCCAAAGCAGGCGCCATCATAACTGGTACCAGCCGGCCAGACGACTGTGTCTTCTGGATCCTGCACGAACACTAAAAAGGGCAGGCGACACTCCTAGTCCTAGATTCAGCCGTCCCCGGTGACCGGCTGATCACTAACCTAGGTCGTGTCGTGTGCTTCCGTGGTGCCATTTCAAAAAAGAATAAAGTAAAGAGAAAATTAAGAGTAAGAGAACCGACGGTTACCTGAACGAGTGACGATTGATGAAGTTCTGAAAATCCTTTGCAGTCGGCTTGTCAGAGCAGGCGGTAGGCAGAAAGGGTCCAAAATGTCATAGCAAGTTCAGGGGTCCGAATGTTCTCTCACAAAGTTTTCAAGTGTGAAAATGACCGAAGTCAACACTCCTTTATATAGGCGAAGTGAGAAGGGTCACTTCCAGAATTCAAATTTTGGCGGGAGAATCTCTCGGCCTCTCGCCGAGTGACACCCATAGCAGGTCGTCGCCTGTTACAGGGCGACACCTGTCACAGGTAACACGTGACCAGTCACGTGCCACCTGTGAGGGGCAAATGATTAGGGGATTTTGCTCCCACCAATCGGAATGCGCCACGTGGGCCAATTAGGTCCTGCCAAGTGTCCCCCAGTTGGACCTCTCAGGGTTTGCCACGTGGCACACTCTTATTCGTCCACCCTGGACTTATTATGTCATGACGCGTGGCATACTCCATGCCTAATGGAGAAGCCGGTCACCTAGGCCCAACTTCCGAGGGAAGCCCAATCAGCCCAAGGTTAACCTAAACCTAGATTGGCACGTTTCCCGAGGTTATAAATACCTCCCTTAATCCTCATTAAGGGAGATTACGCAGATTACACACATTAAACACTCTCACCTAGAGAGACCCAATCACTTTAATTTCCGCATTAATTACTCCTTAATCAAGTACTAACTTGACCGTCGATCTCCAATCATCCGGAGCATCCGTTTGTTTTGCAGGTACAGGCGTCCGGTTCCAGTCTCGGAATTGTAACTCTCCCGCAGGACATCAGAAAACCCCGAAACAATACCCATTTCTCAATTTAGCAACTCATGTGAAGTATAATTTCCTAACGGTGAGACTCTCTAAAAATATACAAATGTCGCTTTCAATTTATGGTCCACCAAATCCATTTTTTTTTTAATATCAAATATTGTAAGATTAAAAAAAAAGGTAAAACTTAAATAAAAATTACAAAATATATTAAAATATTAACAAGGGCCTCACGGTTTTTGACAAATGAGACTCAAAGAGTCAAAGTTAAGTTCTAAATTTAGCAACTATCTTTTGGAGTTGCTAAGTTTATATATCAACTTATTGATATAAATTGCAAAAAATACTTAACACTAACGATGTCACCTCCATAAAATGAGAAGGATGAGAAAGAATCCTAGCCATCCATACAAAGCAATCTAACGGTTGGTATCAATAAAAAAACAGCTATTTCACCAAAAGCCACTGAGGACTTTAAAAATTCACCAAATGTCATCAGACTTTTCAAAATTCACCAAATACCACCAAGGTTTTTAAAAATTCACCGAGTGCCATTAATGACCAACGGTCGTTAACTCCGTTAGTCATTAGGGGTTAATCATGACACATGTCATGATATAATTGGACCATTTATCTTAATTCTTAAAAACTAGTCTTATGGCCCGTGCAATGCACAGGTTATTCATATAAAATTGTATTGAGAGATAAGTGAGGAAATATCAATCAGTCATTATAGGGTATAATATGTAATCGGAAACATGATTAAGGGTTTGTTTGGTTCAATATTAGTAAAGGAAAGGAAGGGAAGGGAAAAGAAATGAAAGGAAGGTATTTTTCTTTTCCAATGTTTGGTTAATGAAAAGAAATGAAGGGAAGAGAAAGAAAATTTATAAAGGATAACTTTTATTTTTCTCTTTCCAGTCGAATTCCTCCAATTTTGGGAGGAAAGGAAAGCGAATAGTTTGTGAAGGAACTTTCCTCCCACTTCCCTTCCTTTCCTTTGAATTCTTATGTTATTAATTCAGCCAAACATGGGAACATGATTAAAACCCTTTCCTTTCTTTTCTTTTCCATCCAAATCCTTTCAACCAAAAAGGGCCTAAAGAAATTAAAATTTTGGAACTTTAATCGAAAAATAGGCTTACGTAGAAGGTGGAGGGGCTAAAATTAAAGAGAGAATAGGAAAAAGTTTAATTAAAGGGGAGAGATGAAGATGAAGAGATGAAGTATAAGTTTAATGAAAGAATTAAAAAAATGGTGTAATAAAAAATTAATAGTGTAAGATGACATATGACACTATGGTTAGAGAAGTGTAATAGAATGGATGAGGACATGTGTCTTTATTAGTTTCTTGGTTATAGTTTTTTTAGTTGGTCTTGTATGGACCCGGTCTACAATAAATTATTGTAAACCCAAGATTTGACACTTTCAAATAATATAATCACATTCTGGATGATATAATCACATTTTTAGATGATATAATTATCTTTTTGCGAGTCATATTTTGAATTATATAATCTCATAGTAAATCATTTAATGAGATTATATAATTATGTTTAGGATGATAAAATTTAAAAATCATCTTTTGAATGATGTAATTTACTATTTGATACTTTTTATAATGAAAAATTCACTTTTTGATGATACATTTACATAACAGTTTTAGGATGATATAATCAATTTTGTAGTAATATAATCACATTCGTATGGTATACTAGAAGGTTGGGTCTACAATAAGTTATTGTAAACCGGATCTATTCTAGTCTTTATATAGTTTTTAAATACTAAGTATAGATATAGATTAAAATAAAGAAAAACAAAAAATTAATAATAAAAAAAAAAAAACCCAAATTTAGCAACCACTTTACTTCATCTCTCACGAGTCTTTCATTAAAGCTCTGCTGCATATTACTCTATTATAAAGCTTCAAGGTTGACCTCACTCCATTAATTCATACACTTCCATTAAATTAATTAAGCTCACTTTCGTCCCAAAATTTTCACTATCCTGCACTTTCAACCAACACTTATTTGTCTGTTCTCTCTCTTACTTCCACAAGCTTTTTCTCTCTAAGAATTATGGGGTCTCTGTTTTTTTTTTTTTTTTTATCAGTTAATTGAAGCATAATCTGTTGAAATTAATTGGAGACAACATAGAATTTGAGTGAATTAAGTAGCTTTAGACAATTTTTGTTGAGGTTATGCTTATTTTTAGATCTAATTTGTAGGTGCATTTCAAATAATTTATTAAGCTTTCATATTCAACCAAACAAAATACATGCACATTCTGTATAAACGTAATGCACATTTGATTTTAAAATTATGCATATTCAAAGTTAAAAATTAAAATTGCAAAATCAGCCATGAAAGTAGGCACATAGCCGGAATAATATGAAATATCATTGCTAAAGTATTACGTATATCATAGGTTTTAAATTTGCACTGGATTAAAAATGATATCGTACTTAAAAAACAAATATTATGCACATGAAATTTGAATCTTTTTTCTTTTGCACATTTTTTTAAGAAAATATGCACACTTACATTAAATTATATGCACAAAAAATCCTTCTCATCCTTCTCATTGAATCACAACCCAATATATATACTACCTCCGGTTCATTTTAGTTGCAACAAAGGACCATTTTACGCAAATCTAAGCAAAACTTTTAAGGGGCTTTAAGCATGTGAAGATAAAGTAATTAAGGGAGTAAAATAAGAGGGAAACCATGTGGGGTCTTTTTCTAATAAAGTAAAAGTAGTGGGAGAAAATGGTGAGGTGGACTTTTTCCACCCAAATTTCCCTAACTTTGCACATGGGTGGGAATTTTCTCCCTTTTTTCAGCCAAATTGAGGAGGGAGTCCCCTTTTTTTTTTTTTATTACCCACGAAATTCCCTCCCAAAATTTCAAGGCAAATTCAAAAAATTTGCCAAATACCCCAAACCTGAACTTGTTAACATTCAAATCATATCCCCTTATAAAAAAAGGACTTTCCAAACCACATTTCAGTTTGTTTTTTATTCAAAAGAGACAGCAGGGGGGTTGGGGGGGGTTAAGGGTGAGTAGTTAATTGTTTACAAAACACCATCCTACAAATTACATAAGCCTAAAATTAGTTCATAATTAGCCCAAATTCACAGTGTTAAAAAGACAAAAGCAGCATCCATGTTCCATTCTTCTAGACTCCGTTGAAGACCATCCAAAAAAATCCAGCCACCGCTTCATCACCTACCGTCAGCCTGAAAAAAAAAGTATAGGGACTCATGGCAGAGTTCTTGGAAGAACTCTTTTTTAATGAAAATCAACTGTACAATGAGGAGCAAACAATGGAAGCATGGCATCATTTCACAGATGAAGAAACTCAAGATGAAAATAGCAACTCAGAAGAAGAAGCTGGTTATGATGGAGATGATGATGGTGAACTACATGGTCCACTACATATGTATGGCAAACAAAGCAGAGAAATGACTGTAGAAGAAAAGCGCCAACTAGTTGATGAGATCATGCTCAATATAGAGGGGGACTCATTGCCAAGAGGATTTTTATCTAGTTTGGCAAGAAAGCATCATGTGCATAGATCAACAACAACAAGATGGTTTAAGGTAATTAAGCAACACATGTTAGAAGCAATGCTGTAGATGTAAGGACCAAAAAAATAGGCACTGTGGGCAGAAAATAAAAGGAGAACACTGATGAATTCTTAACATCAGTGCCTTTGTACCAAAGACAAACTGAAAGAGGATATGCTGCAGCACTTCATGTGTCTAAGTCAGCTATTCACTGATTAAGGAAAAGGGGTAGATTGAGAACACACACAAGCACAAACAAACTAGCACTCACTGACCAGCATAAAATAGCAAGATTGAAATGGGTTCTAAGTCACACAACCCCAATTCCAGCAGAAGGGGACCCTTTATTTGAAGACATGTAACAATGGATACACATTGATGAAAAATGGTTTTTTATAAACCCAGAAACAAGGACATTCTACCTCCTCCCAGCTGAAGATAATCCATACAGAGCCCAACAGTCCAAAAGGTTCAATATAAAGGCTATGTTTATGGGCATGATTGGGAAACCATTGTATGATGCAAACAAACAATTATTACATGATGGGAAGTATGGTCTTTTCCCTTTTGTGAAGTATGAGGAAGCAAAGAAAAAGAGTAAAAACAGAGACAAGGGAACCATTGAGGCTAAGGCAGTCTAGAGTATTAACAAGGAAGCAAAAAGAGACATGCTACTTAATCATGTATTGCCAACAATACATGAACAATGCCCACCCCAACTTCCCAAAAACATAACTATTCAATGGGATAATGCTAGGCCTCACCAAATACCACAAGATGCAGAATTTCAAGAAGCATGTCAAGCATATGGATTCAACATACAATTTATTTTTCAACCAGCACAATCACCAGACATGAATGTTCTAGACTTAGGACTTTTAAATGTCATTCAATCACTGCAGTATCAGTCATTTCCTCAAAATTTAGATGATCTCATCAAAGAAGTTGAAATAGCATTCAAAGGGTTTGATCTAGAGTTGAACAAATACAGTTGGATTACACTTCAGTCATGCATGGTTGAGGTCTTAAGAAGAAAAGGAGGAAACAACTACACAATACCACACATGAAAAAAAGAAGTCTAGAAAGGCAAGGTGTTATACCAGAATTGCTTCAAGTAGACAAGAAATTAATTGCAGAGGTTGTTTCCTATCTTGATTCAATCACAATTCCAAGTACAAATGCAAGTGAATTTCAAATGGAAGTAGATGCAGATTGAAGACTATAAGGAAGCACAATCAAACCATCTGAGCCAAAGACTGCCACATCTAACCAGTACAATCTGAACATGTTTTTAGTAGTTTTTTTTGGTATTGGTTAGGTGTATTTTGGTACATACTTAATGTAAACATTCTTAGGCAGTCTTGTATGCTACTTTACTTTGGTTTGAGACAAATCACAACCTTTTGTTATTAATGGAAACTCAATCTATTTTAGTCACTAATAATCCATCAGATAGGGTTACATTTCTCTTTCAAGGCATCAATGAGTTATGGTACCTCAATAGATACCTCAATCAGAGGTAACTAGAGCATCCATGACACTCAAATAGCTATCAGATGAGTCCCTTCATCATTTGGATGAGATTCAATTTGATGCAATCTATTGGGGGAGGGGACTCAATGCATCATACAGAGGGGACTCAAGGAACAAAATCATCCTACCAGTCAACCAACACACAATCACAACTCCACAACTCCACCAACAACCCATTTCATAATCCAACCACAGTTACTAAAGCACACAACCAACATCTCAAATCCAAGAAAAACAGAGGACTCATCAATTTATATCCAAATCAACAATTCATATCCAAACAACCAACAACTCATACCCCAACAACATATCCAAACATATCAGGAGAGTCAAGAATTCTTTTATAAAACAACAATTCAAACCCAAACAACCAACAACTCATACACCAACAACATATGCAATAATAAAAGGAAACACATCAAATCAAACCCAACCAACCAACAATATCAGACTAGGCATAACAACCAACATGGGACTCATGAATAGCATAATCAAGCATAAATTGGAACTGAAGAAGAAGATTAGGGTTTTAGAAATTACGCTGCCCAATTGGGAAGGGACTACTGGGGGTAGTAGATCTGGAGGTAAGCCTCCAGTACATCATCTGGCTCCTGCCCCCTTGGAGGTAAGCCCCTCAAGCGCTTACTACCAGCGCCAGACCCAGAAGCACTCCCACCCATCATGGGATGGTAAGAGGGTGGCTAGAGAACTTCTCCGGCAGTTAGCTCCTGGAACAAAGAAGACCCCATTTCAGATTTGGCGTCTGGTGGTGGTGAAGCAGTTGGAACAGCCACCAAAGCAGCAGATCCACCTTCTTTGGTGGACACAACCTTTAGATCTAGGCTGTGAGGTGGCGGAACTGGCCTTTTGGACCCAGAAACCTTAATGGGCTTCTCATCCTCGTCGCTTGAAATGTATTCAGCAAGCTTCTCACCATGAATCTTCCTCCTTGCAATTACAGAAGCACGACGGAGCGGCTTCATCACCCTAGAACCACGAAGAGGTATGTACGTGGTTCGCTCTGGTTTTTTTGGAGATCGAGTGGATCCAGAAGAAAGGGACTCATGACTTTCAAGATCAATTATTTTTGGTTGAGAAGAAGACATTTGAAGAGTGAAATGGGGTGAATCGGTGTGGGAATACAGAAGAGGAAGAGAGAGAAAGGTGAAAGATGTAGGGTTTTGGAGGAGAAAGAGGAGGCGAAGAGGAGAGAGAAATAAGAAAGGACGAGAGAGAGAAATTTAAACGGTTAGGGTTTAAGAGGGGGGGTTTGATTTCTGGAATTTTTTTCCAGAATTTCATTCTCCCAACCATTTTCCAGTATTGAATGCAGATTCAATGAAGGTGGTTGGGAGATGAAGGAATTTAAAGGGGAAGGAGGTAAATTTGGTGGGAGTAGTTAGATTAATTAATAAAATCATCAAACTAAGTAAAACAAATTAGGAGTGTTAATAAAATAGCTTAGTAAAAAAGTAAGGGCAAATATGTAATTTTACACCCAAAAACTTACCAAAAAAGGAAAAAAAATTGTTGCAAGTAAAATGAACCACCCCAAAAAGGAAATTGTTGCAACTAAAATGAACCGGAGGTAGTATATATATATATTAGATTTGTGAACCAACAAATTACATAAAATTATTTATTAATTAACAAATTACATAAACCAAATGATTTATTCAACAAAAATATTATCATTTTTCCCTGGGCTGCCAAAATATCAGAAACGACAATCTAATATATATAGATGTTTACTATGTGAATGGGAGGCTTCAAAAACATGGTGACTGATGACTTGGAAGCACGTTTGACAGGTTTGATCACATTCCGACCACCGATTACATGTTTTCAAAATCGGGATTGGTTTTTCGTGCGTGAGGCCAAGATTTTCTTCAATGTCGTAACTGGTGAATGGGTTGATGCTGCCACAATTTTGCCTACTGAATCAAAGTGAGATGAGGTGCAGGAGGAGTATCTAGATGATTCAACTTTAATTCATGTCTGATGTTGCTCTTCTTATGATTAAACTTTCACTGCAAGTATTTCTAGAAAGCAATGTTTGTCAAAAAGATGAAATCAACATGTAGACAATCAGGAGTTGCAACTTTGATAGTCAAGAATAAAGATCCAAGTCTAATATACAGAGCAAATAAGTGAAATATGTAAAAGTTGGATCATTTTACTTTGTAATTTCTGCGTATCTTACAAATTTTCTGTTTATCTGACAAAATTAGTTTTTATAAAACTTATAATTTGAAGACAAACATTTGTATTTCTCTACCTTACCTTCATATGTCTGACACGGAATATCTGAAATTCTAAAGCCAAAGCAAATCACTTTGTCACACACTCACTCTAACTACAATAAAACCATAAATAGATACCAAAAAATGACAGTTTTGCAAAAAAAAAAAAAAAAAAAAAAAAAAAACGGTCACAACGTATTATACTGATTCAAGAGGCCGCGAGGCCTGCCATATAAACCAAGAACATTATACACTAGTACACTACTAATACTATTATAGTTTAGTGAATCATTTCTCTATCAAGCCCGGTCATTTGCATAAAAACCAACTGCACAAGGCTAGAAAACACAAAGGGCCCATATTAAATTGGAGCTCAGTCCCTTTCAAAAAATTCTCATCAATTGTCTACTCAAAATATTCATCATGCCTTTTCTCTATCATAATGGGATATAGGATATATTCACTGTGAATTGTCATATTAGGCTATAGGATATATCTCTAACGGTACTTGGGCTACTGGCTATAGTAGTGCCAGACCAAGTGGGTATTGGGATACTGGCTCATGTAGGATATAAGCCCGGTAAAAACTACGATGATGATCATCATCAATCATCACAAATTGTGATGGTAAGGATTAGGGCTCTTAAAAAAAAAATCCAATCAGCTGATCTAATTTGTGATTTAGGGTCAAATGAGAAGATACTTAAATGAGAAGGAATCTCAACCATTCATATGAGTAATCTAACGGTTGATATTAGAAACAAAAAAAAAACACTCTACTTTACTCTTCTCCATCTCTCTCACCATCTCTTTACTGATCAAATATCAAGCTTACTTCCCACTTATTAACGCTACTCATCCATCTGATAAGACCGACGATCGTACCGAAATTTTTACAATTCGTCTTTTCTCTCTCTTCCTCCCTCCAATTTCATGAGTATTTATCTCCTTGCCTTCAATTCTTTCATCCAGTAGAAGCAATCTGATCATCTGCACTATTTTAGATCATAGATTTTCATTTTTAGCTCCCCGCAACACCGTTGAATGTTGTTCCACAATTATTTAATGGAAATAGAGGATGAGGGAAAATGGGAAGCATGGTGTTTCTAGGTGAATGAATAATAAAACTAAGCAATTAAATTAAATCCAAAAGATAACCTGGAATTAGCATTGTCGTGCCCTCTCTACCCAAATCAGGTGAATGAATAAGAGAAGCAAACAATATGCATATGTAGAAGTAAAATCATGCACATTTTGTTTAAAATTTATGCACATCAAATTTAAGTCGAAAAATATATGCACATTCAATTAAAAAAATATGCGCATTTAATATAAAAATTTTGCACATAAAATCCTTCTCATATATATATATATATATATATATATATATATATATATATATGGCGTACGAAAGAGAATAACTTTTTAAAATATTAATTAATTAATTTAGTAACATATTTCATACAGAGAGAGTGCCACTTTCGCTCACTGAACACTATATAGATGTTTACCCATTAACACTTTCGAAAATCTTATTTTTTACTTACAATAAATTAAATGTAAAATATATAAATATAATTATATTTTATATTAAAAAAATATTAAAATAAATTATGAAAGATTTGAAAAGAAGAAACTTAAAACTAAAAAAAAAAGTCAAATAAAAGAAGATACAAAGTCGAACACGAATGAGAGAGAAACCTTAGGGTTCGTTGTGGGAAAGGAAAAGTGAGAAACCCATCGATATTCTATTACATTTTTATTACTTTAATTTTTAAATTTTCTCAAAAAAAACGAATAAACATTTCCCCTGAAATGTCCCCAAATTTTGCTGGTTGTTCCGTTCCAACTAATAGTGTTCTCATGATTTCCTATTTGTCCCCGATCCCGTGCAATCTCTAATAATACATGGCACACTAATTACGGCAGTCACATCACTTCTCAGGTGTCTCCGTGGAAATTAATTAGGTGGAAAATCGAAACACAAATTTGCATCTTTATTGTTTTTTTTGTTAATATTTAATTTACTTGTCAAATAAATGATTTAAGATACGTATTAGTTCTTTAGCTAGAATAATTGAACTTCTTTAGTTAGACTAATTGAACATGTATTTTTCTTTTTATCTGCATGATTATAGTAATTTGTTGGACTAATTAAATGGTAAGATATATAAAAAAATCCGACTTTATGTCATGCTAAATTTTTTTCACTTCATCCTCACTCTGCCTCCATCGGAAGATAACTAATTAAATGGTAAGATATATAGCTTCGAAAATGACTATGTAACAAGGTAACAAATAACGAAGGCAACAAAGAGAGTAGAATTGTTATCAAACAACTTTTATGGTTTTAGTGGAACTATAGAATTATTTCCAAATGAGCCTCCATTGCATGCATTCTTATATGCCTCTTGGCCTAATTCTAGAAACTTCTTTGGCTTAGAGAGTTGCACTTTACAAGGCCATCCTATGCATGTATAACGCTTTTAAAGTTCTCCACATTATTCCTACCAAGTTTTAACAAGAGAGCACTAAAGGTCTCTAGAATATTACAACACAAGAAACACCTAATGAACCTATTGCCTTAAACAATGAACAATAAACAACTCATCTGCTAATTAAAAAGAAATAAATAAGACGGGCTGATAATATAAGAGAGCATTGCTTTTGTATGCCCCCGGTTTACAATAATTTTATTGTATATCAAACATTTTTACGAAAAATGACCCTTTTTCTTTATAAAAGTGACCCTTTTCATTACAAAAGTGATTCATATTTTCACAAAAGTAACCCCCTTTTTTTTTTTTACAAAAGTGACCATTTTTTTCACAAAAATGACCCTTTTTTCACAAAAGTAAACCTTTTTTTTTCTTCACAAAAACAGAGTATCAAAATAATAAAAATAAACACAAAATGCAAAAGTTAACCCAAAACAGAGTATTCGCCGCCGTCATGTTTGCCACCATCAAAGTAGATGAGGTGAAATGATAGATACCCACAATAAGGTATATATGCAATTGGGGTCGAGGTATTCGGAGTTGTTGTAATCCCGGACTTCAAACTCGACAAATCGGGGGATGGGGGGAGGTCAGCGGCGCTAGAATCGGGGGATTGGGGTGGTCAGCGAGGTCGAAATCGGAGGAGGACGCCAAATTCTTGGGAGAAGCTAAGGGAGTGGCGACGGTGGTGGGTGTTTTTCTCGATGATGAAGTTGCCCAGCCAGCCCGATTTACACTAATTTAGTGTAAACCGGATGTTATTAAGAGTTTGTGTATAAGAGATAATTGACAATCAATTTAATAATAATAATAAAAAGAATTACTCAGCTCATTTCCTCATTAAAAAAATTGTCCCCTTTCAATTTGCCTTATATGGGGAAAAATGCAATCAATAATAACCAACCTTTTTCAAAAAAAAAAAAAAAACACACATATAGTATTGTTCAATATGTACCAAACATAATAAATAATGTGACTACCTATGCTATTTAGAAATTGAATAGTGTATAGTATAAATGTTGAAATCTTAAAACCCCATCCATGTATCAATCACCTTCAATCGTAACATTGTGTGCTAGAAATGCATTCACATCTCAATTTGTTCGGCCTCCATAATATCAAAATCACATAAAAGCGAGCTAAGATCACTGAAGAAATCTTTTTCATTGTTTCCTACATCATCGATAGAACCACCACCTTGATGACCATCCACACACGAATATAGATTATCATTTGTCACACTATATAGCAACAAGTCATCATATTCGTTATTGAAACCTAGCAACATAGACGAACAATCAATTGTTGGTTGTTGGTGACTGCTCCATAATAGTTCGTCGATGCTAATAGCATCATCTACTTGATCATGGGTAATTTGCTCAATTGATGATGTGCATTCTAATAACAAGCTTTGATTGCTACTACAAGTAGAACCACTACTATCCTCCACTAGCTTGGAATTGCTTGGTTTAACTTCATTATTATTATTAGGGCTTATTGGTTTGTCCAAATTAATGTAACGGCTAAGGTCAAAGTTTGTGACAGCATTGAGTCCCCTATATTGAATTGCTGCAATATCATAGGCTGTTGCTGCCTCTTCTTGTGTAGCTGTTTTATGACAACAAAAATGAATAGTTATAAGTACAACAAATTAAATTAAATTAAATAAATAGGTGTGTAATTTAGTTGAGAGTTGGAAAGATTTGATGTTATTATAAATAAATAAATTTGATAAAGTATCATCATATATTATGTAACCGTTGAAGTTGTTGAACTTCTCTAACTAAGTGACAATGACATTATTGGCAAGATTTGCTATATTATTCATTATTATTGAATCTAAGTAGGATGGAATAGATCTTCCATGATCCGGTTATTGGACGGTCTTATACATTATAATTAGAGTATACAATATATAATTTCTTTAACCAACTAAGATACTTAGATACTTGATTAATGATTATTGATTATAAACTACAAATTAGTCGATTAGATAGAATAGCCCATACGTATTAATTATGGAGGGAAAAAAAAAATTTAATACAACGGGGTTTCACTTATATTCATTAAATGTACGTGGAAACTATTTGACAGAAAGTGATTGAGCTATAAATGAGAAAACATGGCCTAACTTCTTTTTTAGGCTATAAAAATAGTATGGAGAAAAAAAGAAAAAAAGTATATAAAATTAATTGTGAAATAGCAAAAAGATGAACATAATGTACAAGAGGAAGGTACCATATGTCCCGAGATAAAGATATTTATTGCCTAGCACCCTGCCAATCCGAGCTTCCCATCTTCCATTGTGGTGATGTCTGAACAAACACCCCCAAAAAGTTAATATCCAATGTAATTAGCCTCTTTTCGTCGGTAGAGTTGATCATAAATTAGGTTAGGCGAAGCTATAGATTATTAGTCCGTTTTGACTAGTTAGGTGTTTAACCTATTAGAGAATAAGGTTCAAATTAAGTTGAAAACTCGGTAGAAATGTAGAATTATTTTGGCCTAGCTAGACACACCCTTAGAAATAGGCCGGACATTCTGATCAAGTCGAGCTATGATCAGAATAGACTCTAAAAGCTAATTGCCAAACATGTCATTAGTTAAGGACTCAACTACTCAAGGTACGTAATAGAAAGCGAGCTTGTGTTAATTACCTTGCAACTCCTCTATATTTTGACACCCCTCTTGAAAAACCGTTACTTTTCCTGAAATGTAAACAAACATTTCCAATTATATTATAACCGTTTATAAAACGTTCCTCCATAGTCCATACCATATTACGGAGTAGTACAAATAAAAATTCAAAACAAATAAACATAAAAAAAATAACATTATTTCATACCTTCTTAGTGATCCTAAATATTCTTCTCTTGACAAACCATCCATCTCCTTCATTTCATTCTCATAAGTTGATAGCTACATTTAAATATAAAAAGTAAGTGAATAATCAAATCTATGATTATAGGTATTTTTTAAAATAAAAGAGTAGAATTTATGTCTTACTGAAAAATTTAAAATGGTATCTTTGCCCCAATATTTTAGTGCTGCCAAGTCGTAAGCTCGCGCAGCTGTTGATTCATCATCATAAGCACCTAATCAACCAAATTGACCAGTAGTGTTAATAAGAATATAATATATAATTAAAATCGAGTAGATAATATATATAGGCGCTCTGATTATTGATCATAATAATTTAAGACGAAGGATGTATTAATAGTAATCTAAAAAAGACACTTTTTTATTTTCCAAAAAGATGAGAATTTAATATTTATTTTAAGATGTAATTTTTTTTTTGGAGGCGGATGCACCATGCTTGGTGCATTCGGTGTTCTTTAAAAAAAGGCGGAATGAACATTTAGCTATTCAGTAAAGAACATATAGTTGTTTTGTAAAGAACATATAGCTATTTTTATAAATTAAAGAACATCCAGTTTTATATGTTTTTTTGTAAATCTAAAGAACATTTGTAATATTAGTAAAGAACATGATAATATTAAAGAACATTATTCATATAGTAAATGTACATTTGGTATAAATGATCATGTATGTATATGAAAATGTACATTTTACTGTATTATAATGTACATTGTATTATATTCTAATGAACATATATGTTATAATATTGGTTACATGTTTTATGAACATTGTATTATTTGCATCATATAAGTATATGAAAAAAGAACATTTTACTGTATTTTAATGTACATTGTATTATTTGGATCTACAACTTTTTCTAAATTTGTCTATTTGCTTGCTTTCTTCTTCCAAAATATATTAATCCGTTGATCTTCTTCAAGAATTTCATTTTATTTCTCATTGAAACAACAAAATTATATCAAAATCGCAATTAATTTTCAATCAAATCAAATATTACAATTTTCAATCAAATTTATAAAAAACAAACACTCAAACTCAAAATAAACAAGTATGAATGTCAAATAAACAAGTATAAATGTCGAATTTGGTCTTACCTTTCGTTTTTATTTGTCATCTTGAACAATTTTGGGCTCAAAATTTTGAATTTCTTGAAATTTTGTTTGAGGTTTGAGGAATTTAAATGGGTTTGAAGTTTTGTTTGGAGAGAAAGTGAACTTTTGGTAAAAAAAATTTGAAATGATTTGTAATTAATGTATAGTAAAAAAAAAAAATTATAGTACTATTTATCTATTTCATTATACAAAATTTCTTTTTAAAAAAAATACATATATACAAAAGTGTTGCATAAAAACTGATGTACATTATAAATGAACACTATGTTCTTTTATGTATATGTCCATGTACATTATAAATAACTACTATGTTCTTTTATATGACCATGTTCATTAGTATATATCTGAATGTTCATTCCGCCTTTTTGTATTTTGGAGTGGATGCACCATGTGGATCGTGCATCCGCCTCCACGAACCAAATATTAATTTTAAGTCGGTTAATTATAGGTTTACGAACACAAATAGGACACCACGGACTTTGTAAGTGATATGTTGAGTAGTGTAGAGTGTAGACTAACATGTAAGGTTTCTCCCAAAAAGTGGATAGGAATGGTTAGGGAAAGAGAACATCATAAGTCATATAACCGGAATGTAAGGATATAATCCTTTCCTTACGCACATCTTCTATGTATCAATTCTAAAAATATCCCATTAAGCTTTTTATTATTATTATTATTTTTTTTTATTTTTTGAGTCGAGTAAGGGTTCAATACATTTTTTTTTTTTTTTTTTTTCTGAGAATAATGGGTGGAGCTACATGTAGAGTAAGGAGTGCAATGAACCCATTTGATTAAGAGTGACATTTACTAGTAGTTACGTGTGTACACACATTAATTTCTAATCAAAACACTTGGATGTTATCACTTCTCATTTAATTTGTCACATTGTTATCACATTTAGTGATTTTTTTGTTTTATGGGTACTTTCATAGTTTACTTCTAGCTAGTTTGATATATGTCAATGTATGTATAGTTGTGTTTACTTTGCTTTAGATTTAATTTGTAAATTTTTAAATGCCAAGATAAGTTTTAGTAAATTAGTACCTATTAGAGCAAATGATTAAAATAAGTGAAACTTAAAGAGTCTAATCATAATGAAGAGTATTATTCAACACTAACAATTCTAATTGACTTTAATTTTCTCCCCAAAGTTAAATTAAACCTAATATTGATGATATAACTCTAAAGACTATTTTCTTGATGATTGAAGAGATTAAAGCATAGTACATGGATGTAGATCAGATGAAACGTAATCTCATGTATTGAGTATCAAATAATAATATTATGATTATTACGTACATGTAAAAAATAGATATTTAATGTCAAACTAATTTTGTTGGACCACTTTTGTGATGTTAAAATTTTTAAACAATTTCATTGTTAATGTTGACCAAGCTCACTTTCTAAGCATATGAATTGCAACAGTCCAAATTCACAATTAATCTTTTTTGAGATGTGGGTTAACTTCGATCAAGTTTTCTTTGGATTAATTTTTATCAATATTATAATAGAAAATAGGGCCATCCATCTTTTTGCTTCATTATGATCAAGTTATCAACTTACACATTAAAAGTTAAACTAGTGTGATCATGTCGTAGCTTGTTTAAGCTACATTGGTCTAGTACAAGGATTGACAACAAGATTAGTAGTTGAAGTAGAACATTATGTTTTTGTATTATTGGGAGCCCACTCATATCCCCACAAATTGTGAAATTTGGAAACTATATAAGAAGTGGTCCACATTTTTTAAACCCAAAAGCAACCCCTTTTTTCACCTTCAGTTCGTATTATGTGTAACTTTAGAATTTTTTATGTCTCACAAATATTACACCAAACTTGCATATAATACGAACCGGAGGTAGTAAAAATAAATAAAATAGGTTTAGGCAACCTAATAAAGAAGAATAATTTTAATCGCTTACAGTTTCATACTAAAACCAACCGTATGAGTATCCTTAAATAATGGGTAAATAAATTTACAATTCAAATACCATACAATTAAAGATGAATGACATTTGAATATGAATGGTTAAACTTTAAGGATTAGATTCATATCTATCAATACTTTACATGCCCATATGTTCCTTGTACACCTCACAAAGATAATTAAGACACTTTTTTTTCCTTCATATTTCGCATAATTTATACGCGTTATAATTTTTTGCTACAATTAGCATATTTATTTCTAGATAATTGTTCATAATGGAAAAAATGTCACTTTCCAAAATTGACCTTAGACATTCTATCAAAAAGAAATTAAAAATAAATTTACAATAAAATATAAAGACATACCAAGATATACTGCGGATTCAAAAGTGTTCCAACCCGAATTTGAAGCATTCCAACAATTACAGAAAAGAAGGCAAAACAAATTGATAAGTATCACAAAAAAAAACAGATCAAAAACAGCTAATATTAATTAATAAAACTTCAAAATAAAATAAAGTAAATAAAAATGAAAATAAACCTTGTCTTCCTTTCTTCTTCTGTGTATCATTCCAGCAATCTTTATCCCATAAATGTGCTTCATATCTTCCTGTCCACCTATGCCTAACAAAATAATACCATGATCAATTAGCTACGTGCATGCACCATCAAAAGTCTGGCTCGCTTCAACAAAAAAGCGCGCCAGGCCACTTCCCTTTGGGGGGCGCACAAGTAATTTGAGACAGAGGGAGTATAATTAACATAGCATAGAAGTATAGTACATATATATAATACAATCATAATAAAGATTACCTTGTAACACCGCGATAATTAGAGCTACGTTGAAAAGGGGATTCTCTAGGCAAACTTTTCCTTGTTCGCTTAGTTTTCGTGCTCGAAATTTTAACAAAATCATTCGTAGTAGTATTAGTAGTTGTTGTTTTAGTATTATCTTTAGAATTGCTCTTTTGATTTCTCTTTGCTGCTTTTGCCATGTATTTTCTGTTAAGGAAAAGAGGGGAAAAAAAATCTTCAAAAATGGCAAATTATGAGGGCAGGTAGAAGTTGTTGTAGTGATGAAGGTTTTATTTTGGTTTTAAAAGAGGGTTTAATTAAAAGGGTAATGAAGAAATAGAATAAGAGAGAAGAATTTTGGCATAAGATTTAAGAGTATAGAATTTAGAGTATATATATATGTTTGTTGTATAACTACCATGGAGATTTTGGGGCCTACGATTCCCATGCATTAGGTGTAAATACTAAATAGTGAAGTCCAAGTACGGGTGAGTTATTTAAGGAGTAGCATATGATTTAGTTTGACTTGTATGCTTCTTTGTCTTTTAGAGATTTCGATTTTTTTTAAAAGTATAATTTAGCGAAAAAGAACTCTTTACGAAGTATATGTATTTAAAAATATTAAAGATATTGATTCTTAAAGAGTGAGACAGAGAGTCATAAAGGATCGATAATGATGTAAGGCAGATTTGATCCCAATATTAGGTATCACCCCTCAATAATAAGCAATAGTTTAACCAACTAACCTAAACGGTATCTAAAATGCAATCTCTAGTATGAAAAGGGATATTGAGAGAAATGAAAACTCTCAACTTCCCACCAAACTTGATACATCATTGAAAACCATGCACGTAATTTAAGAGACAAATATATACAGATAATTCATGTGAAAATATGAGAACCGGGAGAAAAACCACCAATTTGTAGTAAGATGTTCGATGATGGGTGTACAAAGCTCCCTAAGTTCTTTCTTAAGGCTTTTCTCGGTTAATATCGGAAATTAGTCTGCCTTAAAGGACTTCGGTGCAACTTGCTTGTAGCTCTAAATACGTGCCTTTAGCCTCCAAAACTAATATTATGCCCTGCGCTCTATACGTAGTTATATACCATTTCCACACCATATCTAGATAGGAAGGCCCTAAATTCGATCTAAATTGATAAACTTATTAGTGCTTGTTTAATTTACACGGAAATTAATAAATTACTATTAAATTTTTTTTATTTAATTTCATATATGATCGAATAATATCGACTTGCTAGTTAGCATTAAAAATTAGAATTTTCAATCCTCACAAATCATAATTGACTATAGAATGGCATGATAATCTATCCAGTAATTTTCTATTTTACATGAATTTAATATTTCTCTGATCTATTAATGAATATATTGTACACCCATAATCCATAGTTGGATAAAGTATATATATAGTTTAAACAAGCAAATAAAATAAAGTGGTATGAATTGAATCAATAATCAACTCACAAAGGTACAAAGCTCATCCTCATATATAAACTTTTTCTTTTACCCATTCCTAGCCGACATAGGTTTTAATCATCGGCATAAAGAAAATAAACATTAATATTCATATTCATATTCATATTGTTTTTTACTTTGATACCATCATTGATCATTGTCACATTATGTAACTCTACTCACTCTAGTTGAATAAAACTATCATGAAAAAAAGGTGTCATTAATTTATATGAAGATAAGATTAACCAAGCCCCCAAATAAAAACAAGTGACTTTGATGTACCACTATGAAAAGTACTAATCTTTGGCTTTAGCTTAGCCACACCAATTCTAATTAAACCGGCCTATACATATACTTTGAATGTACACCCTCATCTAAAGTTATTCACCACATTTTTCACATCCTTGTTTAAGATACGGAACACACGGTTCTTCAACACTGTATTCTATTATCTAAACATACATCACTTTCTTATTACAAGTATGTGAGAAATTAAATAAGATTATCATTTTCAAATGGTTCAATATTTACTCGTATAGCTTAAAATATATAATTGAATAAGATATCTACCACACAAAATTCGACAAATTATCTTTTTATCATCACGCAGTACTATCCACTACTAAGTGAAAAAAAGACTCGACATAGTAAGATCATCATGAGCCTAGGCACTCTTGAGTGACAATTGACAAGTCAATTTCCATTATAATCATGTCAAACACTAGAATTGAGCACAAGAAAATCATGATTTAATTCAATTAGATAGCCTCTTTTTTGTTGTGCAGGAATTACATGATTTAATTTGTATTGCTACCAATATAAACTTTCTATATTTACCCTAAAAAATAAATGTTACATCTAAGTAGTTGGACCAATAAAACCATGTTTTCATGGTTTATATTCATAAATTCCTTTAGTTGGTTGAATTGTTTACCATAATGCCGCAAATAAAGGTGTCAAAAGAGTAGGACCATTGATTTTATGTAGACCAATAGATTTTGTTAACATAGCTTAGCTTGCTTATTGAATTTGAATTTGGTAAGCAAATTGCTGGCTAATTATTATATTAGACACGTAATTTAGCTTATTTTGGAATAAACAGATCACCTAAAAAACATAGCTTGTGACATTAGTGAAGAAATTAAATTAAAGTATCTAAGAGAATATATTTTGTATTATGAAAATTATAATCTACTTATAACTAAAGTAATATAGTAGCTTATTTATATATAATTTGTTAAAATATTGATTGACCAAATCACTTTCTAGAGCTTTCTATGATGCTTTATTGAATGTCTTCATGCAGGTTGGTATGTTGTTTGTGTCTTTTCCCATACTTTGTCTCATTTGATTTTGTGGTTTGCACGAAGAGAAGAATAAGTGTACAAATTGATTATATGTGCATTTAGAAGTTGATTAAGCTCAATTATATGTACTCGAAATAAGAACTTTGGTGCATGATGTTTGATCAAGCTAAAATTGTATGGAAATTGTAAAAACCAAGTTCATTTTATTAGACAAACATGTTTGGAGGTTTGAAAGTTCAAAGTGAAAACACACTTTGTCCTAATACCACATGTTCACATGTGAGTGTCCCACATTAATAAATGATAATATGATTTTAAACTTGTCTAGGAGACCCATCATTCTCCTGTGATTTTGGGAGATAAAACCTTATTTGATCTTGTGAAGGGTGCAGCCTAGAACTATATTTAATAACATAATAAGCATATTTATGAAGCACATACAAAAGAATGGACACCCTTACTTAGCTTGTGTAAAAAATTAACGCAGAGCATTAGGGAACGGGTGAATAAAACTAAGTACTCTGTATATTTTCAACTTGTCTTTCACTCTTGTGTAGGAAACAAAGTATCAGCTTTAGGCCCCGTTTGATTTGATGAAAAATATTTTCCCTTACAAACCTAGGGAAGCCACATTTTCCTTTCTTCTCCTTAATTACCTCTTTTTTTTTTACTTCCCTCTCATCCATCCTCATCACGTTCCCATTCTTATTTTGATTTTTCTAAAACTTTTCTTGTATGCAACCAAACAAAGTATAACTAATTTGCAATTGTGCTTTTCCTTGAAATATATTTTCCATGAAAACTAATTTTTCATTGAAAATATTTTACATCAAACCAAATGAAGCATTTGCTTCGACTAGAGGGCTCAAATCTCTGAAGAAGTATTACATTGCAAAAACGTCCTATTAAACTAATTATTCCATATATATTAGGAATATCAAGTAAGGGTTGCTCCTTTACCCATTTACTCAAAAAATTAAAAAAAAAATAATAAAATAAATAAAGGTTGCTCCTTCACTAGATTAGTCATTGGTGAGATGGAACTCCAAGTTGGGCTACAAGACCTCGACTGTAGGACAACTAAATTGGGCCGAATACAAGTGTGAAGTTGTCACGGGCCGTGTTAAGAGAAAAGTAAGATAACACATTTAAGCACAAATTTGTTGTTGCATAGACTTTATATTCACCAACTTTAACCTATAACCATTGGGATGTATAAGTAAGAATCTTGGGTAGCACATATGACAATCATGTTTACAAAAAAATTAAAATATAAATAAAAATTACGCTTATAACATAAATAGAAGATAAATTGTGTAATTTGTTATATACATCCAGGTGCACCGTGCACCCAACTAACTCAAGGTTAGTTTTTACTCTTCATTTGATGATTAAATGAAAAACAATCATTAACATGAGAACAAAATACTTATAGATGTACTGTGCATTCGAGTATCTATAACAATCTCTCATAAGGGGTTGATGTATGAATTGACTACAACAACAGCAACTTAATAGTTAATAGTCCTGGATTCAACTTTTTTATTTTTTCGTTTGGTACTTCTTTTTATGTCTCTTAAGGGGTTGATGTAGCCTTCATCATTATTTGCTATAGTCCAAGCCAACTTTTTCCCTCATATCTCCTCAATATGTTATAACTGTTGTGCTTCCCTTTCTTCTTTAGTTATAGTTGTCTCGTTGCTACATCCCCTCATGGAGTTTAGGCATGAGAAAGGAAAGGATATATAGAGAAGTTTAAAAAAATGACACATGATGTTGGGCTTGAAAGAGATTGTTGACGAATTTGCATTGAGGTGCTTGTGAATTTGAATTAATTAGTCCAGGTTACATTTTTGAGAATATTTGGATTAAAAGAGAGAATTTTAAATTATTTATATTAGAAATTTAGAAGTTTGAAAATAAAGGTATTTTCCCCTATAATACTGATTAATTTAATCAATCATTAATGATTTAAGTATTTCTTAAATGTAAAAGTCATCCCGATTTCACAGTAAGGGCCTGTTCTCTTCCGTTGAAATTCAGTCCAGTTCAGTTCAGTTTAGTTCAGTTCAGTTTAGTTCAGCTCAGTTCAGTTCAGCTCAGCTCGGTTCAGTTCAGTTCAGCTCTTAATTTACGTGTAATGATATTGCTAATGATATAAAGCCAAATTTCATTCTTTTAAGCTCTTATTACAGCGACAACAACAACAACAACAACAACAACAACAACAACAATAATAATAATAATCAATAAGTAATAAATAATAATAATAATAATAATAATAATAATAATAATAATCAATAAATAATAATAATAATAAATAATAATAATAACAACAACAACAACAATAATAATTGAAATAATAATACTAATAATAATAATCAATAAATAATAATAATAATCATCAATAAATAATAATAATAATAATAATAATAATAACAATAATCAATAAATAATAATAATAATAATAATAATAATAATAATCAATAATTAATAATAATAATAATATTATTATTATTAATAATATGTACATTTGTATATACACATATGTATAGTAATAAATAATCAATAAATAATCAAAGATCACTAATTCGTAGTTAAAAATCACTAATTAATAAGTTCAGTTCAGTTCAACTGAATTCAGTCAATCGGAACAGGCCCTAAATATAAAAGTCATACAAATTTCAAAATAATCTATTGCACATCCACCTTAAATACAATTTTGCCAACATTCATGCAAAACTAAAAAGATTTATCAAGGGGAGAATTGAACCTACTACATGATTGAGTTATCTAGATAAAAAACATTATCTTTATATGTCTGCTCCATATAAGTTTATATACTAGTAAGTTATAACAACCAAAAGGTTGTGTAATTTACTAAATTTGGCTCAGCAAATTCATATTGGGTGGTGGATGTTGTAACTTGTAAGCATATATAGTTTTCAAAAAATCATACACAAATCCATAAACAAAGTTTCTGTTGGCCCATTGCTGATTGCTCTGTACACTAACGTAATTGAACTCCGACTCAACATGCCCACGTTGTGTAGCCCATAAAGCAATTCAAGTCTCTCAAAATTTTGTTTGAGATTTTGGGCAAAGTCTTTAAACCGTGGAGAAACTACGTCCATTGTTTTCAAGTTAAGAAAAACTAAAAAGTATTGGCGTTGCAGAAAGCCAAAAAGTTCACCTTTTTGAATCACGTTAAAATAGTTTTTTTTTTTTTGTTGTTTAGAAAGCCACAAATACGGGGATAAGAATCAATTTTAGGATTTTTTGAAATTGGGAGGAAAACTCTTACCACTTGAGCTATCTCTCACTATCAAAGTTTATAATTTCTGAATACATATTGAAAATTAACTTACAAGATTTCATGTGACTATAATTTGAACAAATGAAACTCTTTTAATTTGTTTGGAGAATATTTTTGTTTTCTTAAAAAAATTGGAGGAGAAAAATCCTACTTAGCCAAAACCTCGACTCTTTCACATCATCAACTCAACCTGGTTTGTGGGTTAGGCTCTTTATAAGTGGGGGGAGGCTATATGAATTCTCACCCCAAAGTTTTATGAGGATTGATGCAAATTTTCCTAATAGACCAAAATTTAGTTTGCATAAATTTATTTTAGGTTACCTTGAAAAGCCTTATTATAATAATGGAGACATGTGAACTCCGAAGAAAACTCTTCCATATTCTTTACATGGAGGAAGTAAAAATGGAGGGTTGTGAGACAACTGCAAATGTCTCATAACCATTAAAACCATTAAAATAACTAGGAAGAGTGAAAAAAGTGATGTGGGCGCCACTAAAACTTTTCAGAAATGATTTCATGTGCAAAAACGACAAAAAAAAATTGAGACCACAACTACTGACTGAGGATTTTTATAAGTGCCACTAAAACCGCATTGAGTACCACTGAGCTGTAATGGTATTATTTGACAGTCTAATTAGACATTTGAACCTTTTTTTAAATACCACTAAAATTATATTTTGTACCACTGAATCTAAAATGACAAAATTTAAATCCCACATAAAATGACCAATCTACCCCTGTGAGACACTTCTAAATCTCTCTCAACCCTCCGTTTATATAACCTCCTTTACACGCATGTGAGACTTAAGTTTATATTCCAACAACAAACAAATTCATTCTAGTATGATATATACTACAATACTTCATACATTTAGTTGGCTAGGAGTCGGGATTTAGAAATCCCTTTTAAATCATCAAATGAAATAAGGTTAATGGAATTTTATACTTCGTATCATGATATCAATGACTAGCTAGGATTTGGGCTCCGGCGATGCCTCAGATCGAATTATTACATAAAACTAATAATTAATATACATTGTAATTTATGATTCAATTTTCTTGTAATTAAATTTGTTGTTTATATTGTCATTTACAACATATTAATAATTTGTATTCAAAAGATTGCATGAAAAATCACATAACTTGAGGTAAGATACTTAGTTTTAGAATTAGAAGTTGGGTGTTTAAATCTTGTAGTGAACCTTTTTTTTTTTTAAAGTGAAATGAAAAACATATGGACGTAATGAGTAGATGAGTGAGTGATATGGCGTAGTGAAGGAGGGGTACGTGACACGTGGACGTTTTTAAGAACGTCTTTTAATATATTAGTATAGATGTTATTATTATAAATATATTACTTTATTAAAAAGATCATCAAAACAATACTCGTATTTGCTAAATGATCTAAGCAATAGATAATAAATATTAAAGAAATAATGTTTAAAAAGAGTAAAGCTAAAAAACACATCATATATGAAATTATTGCATATCAAATTACTTTGTTCATGATAAGTCATGAATCATGATAATAAGGTTCCCTCTTGACCAATTTAAAACCAAAAACTCATGCTTTTTGCCAATGAAAAAGGAAAAACTTTCTTGCAAGTGAACAAGCAAGATTACATTTGGAGTAATAGTGTAACACAAATTTCTTACTTTAGAATTTACTTTAAAGCCTTTTCTTCATTTTTTTGGGTCAAATAATCCCTTTAAACACACCCAACGAAATCTCCCCCCCCCCCCCCCCCCCCCCCCCCAAAAAAAAAATCCCTTTATTGTTTCGCGCACAATCAACGACCTCACTAAATTAGCTAGAATCTAGTACCTTATTACACAAATCGACGATATATAGTAACACTTCCCATGTTCATTTTTATTCTCTTTGTTGGTTTTTTGCGACTTTATTAACGTAAAGGAATTTTGTTTTGAAAGGGAAACAACGTTAGGAAATTGAACCATTTAAACGAATATATAAACAAATGAAAGTAAACATTTAAACGAATATATCTAATTTTCATAAGATAATATTTTATGTTTACAGAAAATCTTGCATGGACCTGGTCCACAATAATGTGGACCAAGGTTTATACACACATAACTATCATTATATTTAATATAGTGACCCCTAATTTTATCACAGTAACCTTATTTTTAACATAATAACCTTTTTGTAAAACTTGCATGACCTTTAATGTTATTATGAATTTAAAGTACAACATTATGTTGAATAGTGAACTAATGTTAACATAGTGATCTTTATTATTCATATTGACCATTATATTAAAATTTTCATTAAAAAAATTAACCTCTTATAAATTTATAATATCACTCTAACTTTTATTTCAATATAATAACTTTTATTTTAATATAGTGACTTTTTTTTAATTATTAATAAAAAAATCATATAGTCTCTAATGTTAGTGGTCCACAATAAATTAGTGTGAACAAGGTTCATTATTTGAGAATTTATTAATATTCAAAATATAAAAGAATAAACATAAATATCCCTTTAAAAAAAACATAAACCTGTAGAATTTGTTTGATTCGTTTATTTTAATGCAATATTGTACTCTAATTAAAATTTCAAGACAAACGTTTAAATAAATAAGCAAAAGTTACCCTAATATGAATAAAAGTTACCCTGACATAATTAAAAGTTACGAAATATATTTATGATTTATTGATAAAAGTTACCCAAAAAATTGTAAAAGTGACCCCCAATATACAGTAACTTATTGTACACCAAATGTATACAAAAGTTACCCTATTCTACTCCCTCTATTTTTAAATACTTGCTCCACTTTCCTATCCCGTCCGTTTTTAAATACTTGCTCCATTTTTTGAAAAGCTTTTATACTCCGTAATATTTAATTCATTTCTCACACTCGGTGGACCAACATAATACTCTCTCTCCTCTTATTCTTCCATTACTTTTTATTTTCTTAACTACCCCACTACCTCCATATTTTATTACTTTCTCCAAAAACTCCGCGCATGGAGAAATGAATCAGAGCAAATATTTAAAAACGGAGTGAGTATATTACTAGAAAAAAATATAAAAAGATATATTTGAAAATTACAAATCCAGAAAAATCTTAATAGAAACTCTCAATAATATATATTCCAAATGAAATAATATTTAAAAATGAAGGAAATAATAATAATAATAATAATAATAAATTAAAGTAATAACACTCCCCTTGCTTTAGATTAATCACAACCATTTATAACTATTAATATATTTGTAATTCCATTAATATACATTAAGGATTTGTTCATATTTACTTAACTAGGTTAGGTCCCGTGCCATGCACGGTTATTTTTAATAATTGTTTCATATAACACTACATCTAGTTATAAAATAAAAATTTATTTAAATATTATGCTTAATTTATGAAAGAGCTTGTTAGTTAGTATATTTTCTTTAAAACTACTTTTGCCTACGCATACCTTTACGTGCACCCGGATGTATTTAAAAGGTGATAATTAGCCACTGTCCACTGGAAAGACATGATTTTAAAAATATGCATTTGTTAATATGCATATATATTTGTATATATATTTGGTTTCACTAACAAATTGCATTGGTATCATTTATTAACCAAATGAATTTATTAAAACGTAGGACATTAAAAATTATGTTAAGAATTTTTTTTCTTTTATTTTTTTTTCCTTTTTGCTTAAATTTAAAGTTGTTAAATTTTTCTTTTGGAAAGATAAACCAAATATTTTATTTTAAGTAATTTTTTAATACTTGATATTCGAATTACTTTCTCGAAGCTTTTAATATATAATTAAAATAAAAATAAAAATAGAATCTTTCTTGTAATATTTGACACAAATTCTATAAAAAAAACTCTATTTTTTTTTTATTTTTTACTTATGTTTATATAGTTGGTGACATATTATTATGGAAATATACATAAAATCTTTTATTTGTGTATAAATTTGTGTTTTTTTTTATTTATTTTTATGTATGTATTGTATAAGATTTGTTTCTAAAATATTTTTTTAATAAAATGAAAAAAAACTAAGGACACACCAGAAAATGACACGTGTCATTGCTTGTGTGTCTTTTTGTATATATTATTGATTTCAGTTCAGTTCAGTTCAGCTCTAATCAGTTCAGTTCATTTCAGTTTAGCTCCTAATTTCCCTCTCTCATAAAATATTCATTTCAGTTTTTTTCAGTTCAGTTCAGCTTCAATCAGTTCACTTCAGTAAATGTGAACATGCCTTAAAACTTGCGAAGTAGCTAATGTAGGTACTAGTATACAATTATACAAATAGAGTAAAAAATTATTGTACAGTAAGACCCTGTTCATTCACCTTTAAAAAAACAATATTAACTAAAAATAATTTCAATTCAGTAAAAATAATTTTAGTTTAATAAAATTCAGTTATCTTAAAGAAGAATTATAATAGAAAACCAGTATAAATAATTTCAATTCAGCAAAAATAATTTCAGTTTATTAAAATTAATTTAAGTTCTGTAAAAATAATTTAAGTTCAGCAAATATAATTTTGTTTCAGTAAAAATAAAGTGAAGTAATCAACGGGGCCTAATTGTTATGAAATATTTGTGGATACCAATAATTTGAAACACGTAATAAGTACTTCGTAATAAATATAAAAACAATAAAAAAAACAATAATATGCTACACTCAATTGTACGAAGAATAAAATGTGTCGACTTTTAAATCATGCTAATTACCACAATAAAAAAAAGCCACGTGTAAAACCAAAATAGACTAACTATCACCAAAAATTAACCAACCATAAACCTTGTTGACGTTTAAATCATTCATAAACTTTCTCTGTTTTTCTATTTAAATATCAAATAAATCTGCCACCATTTTTCTCATTCCCCCAAAAACAGAGACAACAGCTGAGTCTAGTTATTTCAGGAGATAAAGACTTCGCCGGAGATTCAACATTCCGGTGACACCTCGCCGGGAAACGTGAATAACTCCGGCGAAAACTCCGATCAGATTCGAAACATCGAGATTAAATGAGTCGCAGAGCAGTCAACGGAGGGGAGAAAATCGAACGAGGTAAAACGACCACGACAACAACAACGACGACAATGAGGATGAGGATAAGGGAGAAAAGGGTGGAGAAGAGATTGGTGAAGTACGAGGAATTGCCAGAGTATTTGAAAGATAATGAATATATATTGGATTATTATCGTTGTGAATGGCCTTTGAAAGATACATTTCTTAGTGTTTTTTGTTGGCATAATGAAACGCTCAATATTTGGACGTTAGTATTTTATTTAATTAATTTCATCATTTTTCTTTTTAGTTTGTTTTCATTTTATTCAATGATTTTCTTGTGATGATAGTTTGATGGTTAGTCCCTTAATAGTTGTGTTTTGATTGTTTGGTTTTGTTTGTTATGATATGAAACAGGCATTTGGGAGGGTTTTTGATATTTGCGGCGATGGCGTTGGCAAGCTTGATGGAGGGTGCCAAGGGTGGCGGACCTGTTTCTAGTTTTTTCAGGTATTTTTTTTTCTCTATAACAAAATTCGTCTTTGTTGAAGGGAATATTAGTTTGGTAGTATAAAATATAAATAATGTTATTATAATAGCTCTGAGAGTGATGGATATTAAGTTTTAAAAAAATTGTATAAACCATAGATCATTGTTGACAATGTTGTTGTATACTTGTATGTAAGAGGTGGGGTTGGGTGGGGGTGGGGTGGGGGAGGGGGTTGGGTGGTAATAAAATACTAGTAAAAGTAGTCCGGTAAAAACAATATTAAGTGAGTGTTACTGTACGAGTGATAAAAGATAAAATAGTTTTGTAATGTAAGTATAAGGTTAAATATAGCTCTAAAAGTGATGGATGATAACATATAGAATTGTACGTGTAAGAAAAGGTAATGTAGCCATGGATAAGAAACAGTAATAGTTACGTAAAGATAAGATTAAATATAGGTACCTCTAAGAGTGATGGATAAGAAGATAAACAATTACGTAAAAATAGTGTCAATTATAGTTGTAATGGTGATAAAAAAAAGGAAATAAAAATAGTTAGGTAACAATAGGGAAACAAATTTAGCTAAAAATATCAAATTTGATGTTTTTGGTACTACTAAAACACCAATTTACGGTGACATGAACAAGAAGCAACTAATTTAAAGTGTTTGTTTTTTTCCTCAATATGTGATGCAATGCACTTGTCTAACACTTGATCCTTCTTTAACTGGCCTGGATTGGTAGTTATATTGTCGTTGTATAATTAAATCATATATAGTTGTAAACTAAAGTTATATAATTGTATAAAATTATAAGGCTAAAAATCTTATCACACTTTAATTACGAAGTATATGAAATTTACTGTTTTTTTTTTCCTTAATGAACTAAGCCAACAAAAGGTATGGAATACTACGTATATTGTTGAAAGAGTAAGAACAGAAAACAAGATAAACACATTTCCAAGGAATTTCAGTGCTATTATAATGTACTTAAAATGATTATTATAAACTTTCATGCACTGTCAAATTGACTCTTGACAATTCATGGAAAATAGTGGCATTTCCTTAATACAAGTACATTAATTAATAATTAGATACCGTTCAAAAAAAAAATAAATAAATTAATAATTAGATACACTTGTGACCTGTCAGCTAAACTAACGGTCGATTTGTAATTACAAAAACTAAAATACTATTTGTCTCCGGCAATTAGCATGGTCAACCTGAAATGGTGGTGCTCCCACCGCCGCGTACATGACATGAGGTATATGTGCCGTGCCACGGCCCACAAGGGTGAAGGGTGTGTGAAATGCACAACTTCCATATACGGAGTATATAAACAATGTACAAGAATCTTTCTTCATTGAAATTATTTAAGGCGTGTTCGACAGCAGCTTTGATTTTAGGCAGTTTTTTTTCTAAAAAGAATAATACAATTAAAATATATCATGATCAAAACAAGGAAAAAAAAAAGAAAGAAAAGATATCATTGTTTCATTATCATCATGAATCAATCATAATATATTTCATGCAAGGTAAGTGGTATAGGATAAAGAATCTAGTCTCTTGAAATAAGGCATTGGTCTAATTTATAAACCTCTGGTCTAATATGTCTTTATCTAACTAAAACGTTGACCATAATTTTACACATGTGTATAAGAGTATAAGACGATACATAATTAAGTATGGGAGTAAATTTTTGTTAGATTTATCTCAATAGGTATAATATAAATATTACATAGTTAATTTTCAATTTTTTGTATGCAATTAATTAGAAAAAATGTAGGGTGGAATCTAAGTATTTGTTTTTGGGCTCAGGACTACTATTATCGCGACACCATTAATGACCATGTTAACGATGGATGGGAACAATAGCTCAAATAATGCGAGTCCGGTGAGTAATGCTTCTCTTGTTTACATATTTGTATCAATGGTTCATTTTAAGTTTAGGGTCGGGGTGGTTCATGATAAGGTCTTGTAGATCTAGTTTAACTAAATTATGGAATAAAACCGAGTCATTAGGGTCAATTGACATCATTTCAACTCAATATTGCCATCAAGCCTATAAAAAAACAGAAACACCAAATGACACTCCTTAATTAGATTTTGGCACGTACAGACGTACTCCTGCGAGTAAAACACAAAAATTTATACTTTTATAAAGGGCGTGTCAAAATCAATCCATGAAGTGACAAAATTTTAATTTCCAATTTTCCGAGATAAGCCTCCTAGATCCTTCTATTTTATCACAACCAGTCATCCACCATGTGACCGGGTGGAGATAATGACCCACGAATGATACAAATAGTGAAAAAAATGGGGGCCTTGATTTTGACGACTTCTTTTGTATTTGTCCCTCATGTGTGTTACTGAAGCTTTTGTTGTTTAAATAATTTAGACAGCCTGTTTTCTAAACTATAATTGTGTGTTCGTTTGTGTCCTTTCTAATTATATATATATACAACCTGAATTTAAATTTATTTCGTGGGATAGTAGTATGGTACTACTACATTATTATAATTATAGACTTATAGTTATGCATATCAAGTTATCAACTAATAAACAAAATTCTATAACTGTACAAGTATCTTTAATTTATCAACGGTTGTACTTGGAAAGAGAAGTTTATACTATTGTATATTATTGTCATTTTCACTAGAAAAATTATGTGTCAACATGAACGAGAAAAAATTAAGTCTAGTGTTGTTGAAGTCTTCCAAGATTGTGACTTGTGGTTGTGAAACTTGAATTGACATTTGATTGGATGACGATCAGTATTGTTATTTGTTTATTCAAAAGATGGATACAGGTCGATTTAGACATTGTAATTCATACAAGAAACGTGGTGTCATAATTTTTATTTATAAAAATGTCGTTTTAAGGTTATGCACGTTGGCCGAGCATTGTGTTCTGGCTTAATCATAGGCTCCAGCACAATGTGTAGTCTGAAATATGACCTTGCCTTGTTACTTTGGCTTGAAACATTCATGTACTATTTGGTTAATTCATGAATTGAAATCGCCTTATTTCTCTCTTGCAGGGTGAAAATTATAGGCACTTCTCAGAGTCCTCACTGTTGGACACTGGCACAGGAGGAGCAGAACTCGTACCGATGTGGCCTTGGTTTCTTTTCCTAGCAGGTGCAATGTGTTGCTTGGTTTTCAGCTCAGTCTCTCATCTCCTAGCCTGCCATTCTAACCACTTGAGCCGCTTCTTCTGGCGCCTAGACTACGCAGGAATCTCAATCATGATAGTTTGTTCTTACTATGCTCCAGTGTACTACTCTTTCTATTGCCATCCTTTGTCTAGCCTTCTCTATCTCACTTCCATCACCATTCTCGGTGTTCTTGCAATCATCACCCTTCTCACTCCCGCTCTTTCCTCTCCTGATTTTCGTGTTTTTAGAGTCTCCCTTTTCCTTGGCATGGGATTCACAGGGTTCATCCCTGCTGTTCATGCAGCTGCACTCTTTTGGGATCATCCACATGTGTTAGTAGCCCTCGGGTATGAGATTCTTATGGGTATTTTATATGCAATCGGAGTTTGGTTCTATGTCAATCGCGTTCCTGAACGTTGGAAACCAGGATTCTTTGATCTTGCCGGCCACAGTCATCAGATCTTTCATGTATTCGTTGTCGGTGGGGCTCTCACTCACAGTGCAGCCATTATGGTTATTCTGCACTGGAGACAGGGCATGCCTACCTGTTTTTAGTTTCAGACAGCTGATAACATACAACAGTAGCAGAGAATTCAGTTGTTTGGATCGGAATCATAAACCTGCAGCAGAAGGAAATGTATCAATTGTTACTCAAGTTTGTATATTTAAGGCAGAGAATTGAAAGAAATGTCAAAAGAAGCTAGCATCATTCTCACCTGGTATATAAGCTTATTCTTCTCAGAAACCATATCATGTTGTGTAATTGGTTGATTGACGTTGTCTTGAAGAGATGATGATAGATGCATCTGTTTCAAGAAACATCACTTGCATCACTTAGTTGTAGGTTGCAACTAATGGGCTTCGTATTTTTTGGTGTATGCATAATGTAATATATTGAGCTCAATTTGAGCATATATTTGTGAATGCAAAAAGCGCTTTGTACAATTGGAAGCACAACATTGCATATTTGCATATATTAACACTGTTAAGAATATTTTAAAAAAGGTCTTTAAGCCACACCTTGAGGTCTGACTCCTAAGGCTCGAAAAGGTATAATTGGATGCAAAATTGACTAAATTCTCTACTTGTACATTAAACAATCTCTATCAACAAAATATTATATTAAGTGCACTACATTGAATAATTTGTACAAAGTACTTCATAATAATTACTAGCATAATATTGGAGCAATCTCTCTATCAGGTGTAAACCAAAAGGCGGAAAAATACCTGTATGAAATCTACTTTGCACAACAATATTAGATCTGAATCAGAAGTATACTACTACATCAAAATATGTTTTACTTGTCAGACTGCTGCTGCATATCAGTATATCATAGGGTTGTAGAATGAGGTGGTAGAATTTTCTATAAAATAAAACTCTCTCCATTCAACTAGCAACCTCAACAATTTCTGTTGGAGTTTTTACAATTCTAGTAATGCAAATCGGATATTTACCAAGTGAGTGTGCAAGGAGTTGATGATGGAGTGGTGTGTCAAGCAAGTTAGTGAGTTGCGCGAGACCGAGCTAGCAGTGGAGCTAGCGAGAGAGCTATAGATGGCATGGCAAGTAGACTACGCAAGGTCGAGCTAGCGTTAGAGCTGTAGCTCACATGGCATATGAGCTACTGCAAGTCCGAGCTATAGCTCGGATGGTAGCTTGTATGGTTGCTCTGCTTATGGCAGGTGCGAGCTATAGCTTGCGTGCTAGCTCGCTGCGCTTGTTGCTTGCGGTAGGTGCGAGCTATAGCTCGCGCACTAGCTCACTAGGATTGTTGATTGCGGCAGGGCCGAGCGATAGCTCGCTCATATGAGAGCGAGAGCTCGGCCGCTCGTGGGCTTATCGTGGAGGCCTTGTTTGCTTCATTCATATCCTTTCCTTGTACAATATATATATATATATATATATATATATATATATATATATATATATATATACACTCTCCTAAGCCCTCAAAGAGGGATATATAGTTTTGTTATCTCTGGAAATCTAAACACAAAAACAAAAACCTACCCTTGAGATCTGAACAGTTCTTGAGTAATTCCACGCTTCGGGTTCGGGTACACGAATTACGAAGGAGAGTTGCGTTAAACTTGGGGTGCGTGCGCCATCAGGAAACTTGTACCGGTGGTGGCGTATTTCGCTTCTAAGGCAGTGGATTATGTTCCACGGCGCGACTGTGAGTTTGAGATCTTCAATCAAGTATTTTCCCTTTCATCTTCTCTATTTTTGTTATTGGAATCGACAGGTATTTTACCAACAATTTAGAAGCGAAATAGTATTAATTTATATACTGTTGATTCCTTGAATTTGGAGTTTGTACAATTTTGGGATTATGCGTTTGACGAACTTCAAGAACCCTAATTTATGGATATTAAAATATTAAAGCGGAATTTAATAGGGAATTGACGAATTGAAGTCGTTCTTTTTTCCATAATTCGAAGTTCGTATAATTCAAGTTTGGGGATAATTACTATGATATTGATTGTCAGAGCATTAGTGAGATTACCGCTCATCGAATACGAATTGAAGTGTATATGCATTGGGCTTTATGAATAATCTTGAAGATTATTAAATTGGTCGAAGGCGGTGGTATTTTAATCTGCTTTGGTTTTGTCCACTTTACTTTAGTGGATTTTGTTTAAGTTTGGTCTTCATATTTCAAGAAGAGATAATAATCTCATGAGTTCATCAAATTGAAAAGTATTTTGCTACTACTTCGACGTCACCTTATAGAGTCTTCAATATTCCTTTGCGGCAATGGTATTGCGAGATACGCAGCTGACTTGATGAAGTCTCGTAAAGGTGTTGAGTGCTCTACATTAATGGAGAAGCAATGCATGGCTAATCATGCTTGGAGATAAGTCCTTCTCAATTTATTTAAGTTATTTCTAACTCTACTCTATATAATATGTTTATTATATGTTCCCAAGTATGCATAATTTATGATTATGAAGTATTGCTTTGCAATGTGGGGGTATTTTGAGTTAGATGTTTGTGACTAACTAGTAAGTTAGTTCTACTCATGATACTGAGTAGTTTTGAGAAGTAAGGTTTCCATGAGTGGTTGTCTAATTTTTATTTGTGGCTATTTGCTAGTGTGTGAGTTGTAACTTGCAAGTATTTTTTTTCTGCTATTTGTTGTATGATTTGTTTAATCATGTAATGTGGGCATTGCTATTTGTCCTAGTAGATTAGGTTCGATACGTGTTCTATCTTATGATAGTGTTTTTAAATTGTTATTTTTCCTAATCATGGACAATGTTTTGTTGAGCACAGAGTATGTGATAAGCTTGTAAGTGTCTCTTTTTTAGATTAAAAAGGGATTTAGAATTATTGGTTCTTTTAATTCTTGTGATCTTAATTAGCTGTGTTCACGAACTTGAAATGTATTGAATTCGCTAGAGGCTTAGCAATTATTTTTCCTTGTTGATGGTCTAGATGAGACCCGGTTGATTTCCGTGCTTATTAGCAGAATAAAAAGGCTTGACTAAGTAAAGCTAGAATGGCCGTGCAAGTTTGAAGTGTAAGTGTCCCACCTGAGGTAAGGATGGGAATTAACATTCTATATGTCTTTACTATCTATTAATATTCTGTGAATGTTAGTATTGTGGGGGTTGATATGTTTCAGTTGATTATTTGTGTAGTAAGTAGTTCACCCAAGAATTTGGTGGATACTCCCTATTTGTTACCCGAGTCATGGTTTTTTTTCATGTGGTATATGTGATGTGGGGTTTTTCCAATAATGAAGAATTGACTTCTATATATGTTTCACATAAAGCATGAAGGCTTGTGGGACTGTGGGTGATATGTATGCTGAATATTTGCTACGTTTATCATGTACGAGCTTGATATGTTAAACCCTTGAAATGTCTCAAGTATATGTTTTCCTATGACATGACATGTTAGTTTTTCTCATTCATAGGATTTGTTCTTGCTTCCTAAGCTTTATTCTTCCAGTAAAGTTGATGAGTTCATCATCTAAGGTGTATTGGATTAAAGCTTAAACTAGTATTATATCATCTTGGTTTTTACTTTCTTGTTCGAAAGTTGTATGTAGATGTTTGTTGTGTGGTATATATTCATGTAGTGGTGAATGAAAAATCCTAAACCATATGGATAAACCTGATTGACTAGTTGTGGAAAGAAGCATGTTAACGCGAGTTGTGCACTCTCTTTGAGTCTGATATGTTTGAGAATAGTATATCTTTCCTTGCTATTAAAAATCCATCCGTTGTAAGTATCTTTCAAGGTGAGTTGAAAGGTGGTTGATTGGAAATGGGCTAAAGGTAAGATACTATGTTGTTAGGATTTATTCTGTAAGTTTAGTGCTGACCAACTTTTATGACTCACCTGGTTTGTTCTAAGCTTGTCTGGTTTGCAGTAAGGTTGCTTAAGCTTCCTATCATAATTGATTGTAAATCAAGGGTGTGTATTTTAAAACGCATGCACAGGTGAAACCTTAGAAGATGAGGTATTTTTTGCTCATGATGTTATATCCTTTGTGATATGTATGGTGAGTGGGGGTTAGATTTGAGTACTCTAACTTGTTATGTTAAGTTTTTCTTGGCATGTTGAGCGCGGGGAAATTATGTCGTTGACTAACCTCCTCACGGCCAAACAAAATTTATTATAATCCTAAACTAACCCCTAAACAAGTCTAGTGGTAAGTTCGGAGTCGAACCACAAGGAACGGTAATGTTGGATTGTTCTCGATCTAATGCTTAAGCTACGCCGAAGTCGGTTTATGGATAGTGGACACCACAACTACACTAACACACATATAAAGATCAAGATATTACAAAGTCTACTAGGGGCAAAGATCCACTTTGAACAATTAACAAGTTAATGGGAATCGATTTGATAATCAATCATGCAAAGAAAGAATTAAAATGGGAATTAATTACCATCAAGAGCAATATCTCAAATTTCTAGCCTAGATCCCTCATTGACTAGCTGCATAGAAGAAATTTACCCAAAATGCAATCTAATATATAAATTCTAATTCACAATCCCTTGTCAAACTAGAACTAACATGCAATTAAGTTTGCTATCTTGGGAGATCAATCCAATCTAAAACAAACAACATGCCATCATCAATTCAATCAATTTAATCACACAATTATCATCAAATTTATCTCAAATAACTCAATTAACCATAACAAAGCTTCACTCAACACCTAGTAGAAGGAAATCTACTCAAACATGATTAACAAAGAAATTAATAAAGCATAAAGAGAGAAGAGAGTAAGAAATGCTCATTGATATAAAATGGAGATCTTCAAATCATCAAATTCCTCCTTTGATTATCCAAAATCCATGAAAACCATTGTTTCTCTAACTTTCTCTCTCCAAAATTTGAGAGTTTCTCTCTCTAAAAACCTAAAACTACTGAAAATATGAAATCTCCCCTCTAAAATGAGCAAAAAATCTATTTATAGCCCTTACTAAATTGCCTAGGAAGCTCCGCAAAAAGTCGAGCAGCGCGTAGAGGAGCGGGCGTGCACCCCTCAGGAGCGGGCGCTCCAAACTTTCTGCCAAACCTTCTGCCAAACTTCAAAATTGCACACCCTGTGAGGAGCGGGCGTGCGGCCTTGAGGAGCGAGCGCTCCTGGCTGCGGACTGGGCAGACTACTCAGCTTCAAATGAGCATATCTCCCACGTTTTACATCGGAATTGAGCATATGACCTGTCGTTGGAAAGCTCTCAAGATAAGCTTTCATCTCCGATTGGAATCGCCCCAAAATGTTTTGTAGATCAAAAGATATAGGCGTTTGAAGTATGATCTTTGCAAATCAAGTGCACATTTCTTCATTACTTGTTCTTTTATGCTTTATATTTCTTCAATCTTGAGCAATGAACTTATCCAAGTGTTCCTAAACATAAGAGTAAACCAATAAAGTTTAATCTAATGTCATAAGCCACCAAAATATGCAAGAAAAGCCAAAATTGAGCAATAACGACATTTCACACATAAACATGACAAATGTAGTAAAACGTTATTAAAACCAAGTAAAAAGATAGAAAAACTATGAAAAACTAACTAGAAAACTCCTAAAAATAGCGACATAAATGACACTTATCACATGTGAGTTGAACTTCTTGATGCATGTGTGATGTTACTATGGTTCGCATTGATAGAGTTCATTTGCTAGAATGATCACAAGTTGTTAACTTCACATGCATATTGTTAATTGAGATAAAGATGTATATGTGTCTCTAAGCCAAGATACAAGTACAAGATAATGTGATAAGCAGAATGGTTCTTGGCAGTATGCCGATGAACTAATAAAGGTACGCATCAATCTTATTATCGTGATGTAGAGAAAGTGGTTTGGTAAATTATATTTATCATGTCTAAGCCAGAGTTATTTTTTCATGATTTGGCTTTGATGTTTGATTCAAATGTGCTAATGTTTTGCAATCTAAATGATGAACCAACTATTCTTGACGTGTAGTGGTTTTGTAGTGAACTATATTGTTCATTTTGTTTGTCAAGAGAGAATTACTCATTTATTTTCTGAGTTTCAGATAGTACAGGGATGAAGGTTAAAGTGAGAAAGTTTCTCAAGTACCTATCCAGTAAATTCTAAGAGACAATGATTGAATGAACAACGATGATTAGTTGAACCTCTTCAGTGTATAGGTTTTACATGATGAAGGGTGGTGCTTTGTTTCGAGTGAGCTGCAAAACAAATTGTTGTACACTATCCATTATGAAGCAAAGGTTCATTAGATTGGATGACGTGTGTCAAGGAGATGATTGTTGCAAAAATTAATCTCTGGAAGTTTGTCCATTGTGGGGGTAAGTTGATCCTCATGTTCTCTACATTATTTTTCGCAAGTGTCTATGTATGTTGTCAGGAACTACAGATGTAGTGACAAAATTAGACAAATCTTGTGGAGGTGATACTCATGTTAGAGTACGTGAAAGCAAAGAAGAATAAAGCAGGTCCTTATACTAGGATGAAGCACATGTAAGTGCTTGATTGTCTAAGAGAATATATTTAAGATCTCGTGGGGTATTTTAAATTATTCTAGTGACGAAGTTTAAAAAATTGAGTCTACGTCCTGAAGTGATCTAGCTTAATAACCCTCTAATTTATATGGTTATGAGATACTTTGGTAGACTTGTTGCTTGATGTTGCAGGTTGAGCTTTAAGTGCTCTTAATATGTCCATAACCCAGATTGGGTGGTCAATTGAGACAGCTTACATGGACACACCGAAGTATTTTAATTTATTGAACTTTTGTTCGGAATGGGTCTGGAGCCTTGTTTTGGTTTACTCATTGCTGGATTTACACCATATATGTTTATTGAATCTATAACTCTTTTTATGGTCTGTTGACCAGGTAGTTAGATTCAGTAAGGTTGAGTGTGGCTCTTGATGCCATTTGTCCAGTTATTCTTTGAGCAGGGATTGATAATGGTTCTTAAGTGGATTTAAGACCGTTAGCCCAGTGGCTCTTAGAGTGGGATTGGTAATGACACCGAAGGCCAGGTGGAAGGTTGAGCATTGCTTGCTCTTAATACTACTAGCCCAGTTGCTTGAGAGGTGGGAACGATAGTGATTCTTAAATAAATTAGAATCACTAGCCCTGATACTTCTCGAGTAGGGAACAGTAGTGGTACCGAATGACTGAGGTTGGGAGTGTCCCTTAATGCATCTAACCTAAGAGCTCATTGAGCAGTGGATTGATAGATGCACCGTCGAGTTGATAGGGTTGAACTTTTCGTTCTTAATGTTCTTATTCCATTGCACAGAAAATCTTGGGTTTGCAAGGTGCTTGAATGTGTTTTAAGCCTGCAAGGAAAGACTCTAGATGTGCTGGGAATGTGTATTTTATACACAGACAGAACACCTACGTGAGTACGAGGGGTGGCCTCCTTCAAGGGAAAATTGTGGTGTAGTTTTCCTGAAGTACTCATGAGAGCCCAAGGTGTTGGCTAAGAGTGGCGGAGTTGCTCAAGTTCAAAAGGTGAAGTATGTGATACATGTTCCTTCCTCGCTCCTGGGAGTTCAAACCTTTGGATACTCACCAGAAGAGTGTTGAATACCTGTGTCACTAAGGCGTTAGTTCAAACCTTATGGATACTAGTGCTTAAGTACCTAACCTTTCATTTTACTGTTCAGATTTCATGATCTCATGTCCGTTTTGCATTAGTGGGGGATTGTTGGAGTTTTTACAATTCTAGTAATGCAAATCGGATATTTACCAAGTGAGTGTGCAAGGAGTTGATGATGGAGTGGTGTGTCAAGCAAGTTAGTGAGTTGCGCGAGACCGAGCTAGCAATGGAGCTAGCGAGAGAGCTATAGATGGCATGGCAAGTAGACTACGCAAGGTTAAGCTAGCGTTAGAGCTGTAGCTCACATGGCATATGAGCTACTGCAAGTCCGAGCTATAGCTCGGATGGTAGCTTGTATGGTTGCTCTGCTTATGGCAGGTGCGAGCTATAGCTCGCGTGCTAGCTCGCTGCGCTTGTTGCTTGTGGTAGGTGCGAGCTATAGCTTGCGTGCTAGCTCACTAGGATTGTTGATTGCGGCAGGGCCGAGCGATAGCTCGCTCATATGAGAGCGAGAGCTCGGCCGCTCGTGGGCTTATCGTGGAGGCCTTATTTGCTTCATTCATATCCTTTCCTTGTAAATATATATATATATACTCTCCTAAGCCCTCAAAGAGGGATATATAGTTTTGTTATCTCTGGAAATCTAAACACAAAAACAAAAACCTACCCTTGAGATCTGAACAGTTCTTGAGTAATTCCACGCTTTGGGTTCGGGTACACGAATTACGAAGGAGAGTTGCGTTAAACTTGGGGGGCGTGCGCCATCAGGAAACTTGTACCGGTGGTGGCGTATTTCGCTTCTAAGGCAGTGGATTATGTTCCACGGCGCGACTGTGAGTTTGAGATCTTCAATCAAGTATTTCCCCTTTCATCTTCTCTATTTTTGTTATTGGAATCGACAGGTATTTTACCAAAAATTTCAACTTCATTGTCACTGTAATCTCCCCAAGACCCCAACATTTAGTCGATTTTTATTCAACTATAGTATGGTCTTTACTTGCATTGGCGGTCACATCAACATCATCAGTAGAGCTACTTCTGCAATATTAATTCTGTAATCACAGTTTAACCATTCAAATCTTCAGGTTTTAGTGTTTTACATACCCTTCTTGCTTATTCGAGGCAGACCAGGCAGTTGATTCTAAGGAAGGGTTGTGGAGTATCTGATTTCTCTTCAGTGACAACTAACCTGACCATTGTTCAGCAGCAGTTTCTATAGAAGAGTCTCTAATTTTCTTCAGTCACAATCAGATAATATAATACAATGAAAATATGTTTCAAACCAAAAGTTATACGGAGTATTACTTATATATCCAAGCATAATAAACTAAATACTGCAAATAAAATCACAAATATACAAATACATATTTATTAATAACTCTCGTCTCCATTTGTTTGCCCCATAACATTTTTATGATTCAAAATTTTAAGAAATTGTCCATAAATTGTCACTTATCTATAGGAAATAATAATTTTGTTGGATTCGTTTTAATTAAAGATGGTTGTGGATCGTGCTAGCTGCCTATGTGTACATTATGCCAAGCTCACGTGCTTTGGGGTTATATATACTTAATCTAAGAACCATGTGATGTGTCAAGCATGGTAGGAATTTTCAAAAGGCCGACCCATGTATGATTCAAGCCCACATGCCGAGTTGGGCTATGCTTGCGTGCTCAAGCCAAATCTTATTGATCTTAGTGTATTATGTCGTGCCAAATAGTGCCTTATTATTCTTTCCCCAACTAAAGGTGGTTTAGGCTCGACACACAGTAATGCATCATGCCATGCTTCTTTCGTGCTGGATCATGTTGTGTCTCAAACCAACTTGACCCAATGCCATCTTTAATTTCAATATATACTTTTAAATTATCAAATTTTGTATTCTTTACATATACCAATTGTAGACACCTAAAAATGTCTCCCCAAAACCAAACCCGATGATGAACAACCTTTCACCGCCATTATTGGTCGGGTTGAGTATTTAGTCTTTGGAGTGCTTAAATCCATGTTCTATCCAATACATTTCATAAACCAACCCATTTCCTAGCTCAGTTCCCTAAACCATAACTTGTTTTCCTCTTTTCGTGTCCACATCGCAAAACTGAGAGAAACTGATTTTTTTATCTTATAATTTAGATCCAATTATTATTTGTCTGGATAGGAATTGAAATAAGCTTTCCAACCATATATCATAATCCCAATTCCGATTTAAACGAAGAAGATATGAGCCAAACACTAAACTCGGCCCAAAATTGACACCCTTCTACTAAAACGGACATATCTTAAAATCTACAAATTATTTTGACCTGATTCTAATTGTATTGGAAAGTAAACTTAATAATATTTTCAATGATATATTATATGTCTTATTTTGAGTTACGAATCAAAAGTTATGATGATTTTAAAAACGGGTAAAAAACTGAAATTACCGCACACAATATAAAATCACCGTGTCACGGCGCCTGATGACGTGGCACAGTGCCTGGTGCCGTGACACAGTAATTTACATCAAAGATTTTTCGCGTGAAAATCCACCGTGGCACGGTACGTGCTGCCAATCTCCATTCTTGCCCATCTGGCTTCTCCAAAATCTAAACAACTAAAATCCAAGAACAAATGGCATCCCTTGGAACATCCTATTCTCTTTTACTTTTTGGAACATGTGGCTGAGAAGAAATTCTTAGTCTTTCAACAAAATCAACAAACAAGCCTCACGAATTTTTCACCAGGCACCAGTGCATATGGGCTGCTTCCGAGTGCTACTACTCCAAAAGTTGCACCACAGAAAGTCCAAAGCCCCTCCAAAGTGTCTATCCCCCTCCTCCTTTCCTTTTCCTCGAGATAAACCGTGACGCTTCTTTCATTTATTCTACTAAGGAAGCTGCAATAGCTACTGTTTGCAGGAACCACGCTGGTTTGTGGATTTAGGGAATAACTTGGAAAAGTTACTTACCTTCAAGCCATGAAGTGGAACTGAAAGCAATCCAGCTTAGCATGAGCCGGGTTAAGCAGAAATGGTGGAGAAGTTTCATCCTTACCTTTGATTCTAAGAGGGTTGTAGAGGAGATAAAGCCAGAGAATATTTTAGCTAATGTTCGTAAATTGTTAAACGAATGCAGGGACCTGCTAAGGGAGCTCTACCTTCTGGAATCGCGCTTTGAAGATCGCAGATTCAATGAAGTAGCTGACTTAGTTGCGAAAGATGCTTGGAAGCCATGAACTTCACATGTATTTTTCCCCAACCACCCTCAGCTTGTAGCGTATCTTTTAACAGAGAAAAATTAAATTATCTATTTATGTAAACTTAAACTCTGATTTTGCTGGTGATGTCCCAACCAATACTCTTCTTTTTGTAACTAACGCTTAAGTTGCTTCTTTCGGGTAACAAAAAACAAAAAAAACAAAAAAAAAAAAACCGCGGTGGTCTAAAAATAGAGTTAAGACAATAACAGACTAAGGCCTTGTTTGATTCACCTTAATTTTTCTGAACTGAAATTATTTTTACTGAACTGAACTTATTTTTACTGAACTGAACTTAATTTTACTGAACTGAAATTATTTTTACTGAACTTACATTATTTTTACTGAACTGAAATTATTTTTACTGATTTTCTATTATATTCTCTTTAAGAAAACTGAATTTTACTGAACTGAACTTATTTTTACTGAACTGAAATTATTTTTACTGAACTGAAATTAATTTTACTGAACTGAACTTATTTTTACTAAACTGAAATTATTTTTACTTAATATTATTTTTTTAAGGTGAATCGAACAGGGGCTAACTCACCTTTTAGGTACTCAACTTTTTTTCACCCTTTGGGTACTCTAACAAATTTTCACACCAACTAACTCACCTTTAACCATACATAATTAAAAACTAATTAAATTAAAATTAAAAAAAATAATCTAAAGCAGCCAAAAAAAGCCATGAATAGATCCTTGCAAAATAGAATGCAGATCCAGTTTCTTTAAGGCTAAATTTATCATCCACGATTTGCCCAAAATTAAAAAAAAAAACATTCTGAAGAGCTACTGCTTCATCCACTGTCATCCATCTACAGCTTCCTAGTTGAAGAATCGCAAAATCAGAAACTCAGCCCAGATGGATGATTTTCAACAGAGATTATATATATATAAAAAAAAAAAGAAAGAAAGAAAAGAGAAGAAGAAGAAGAGGCCAAAGCAATAGCTTACAAATCAATCGGGTGTATAAAAACTTTCTCCAATTGATGATTTTCAATAGAGATCAATCTTTATAACAGACTTACAGTAGCTTGAATTTTGGGCGTTTCAAAATTAGGGATGGCAATGGGTCGGATCTGGACCGAGTGTGGATGGACCCAGATCCAGATCTGTTTATGTATATAGGATCCAGATCCGACCCGGATCCGTCGGGTCTAAAAAATGAAGACCCGGAACCGGATCCGGATCCGGAACGGGTCCAATATATTTTGCCTAATTTTTTGCAATAAATGTAATGTTTGGGTCAAAAAATTTATTTCAAACTTACGTTGTTGGTTATTAAGTTCAACCCCAAATTAACCAACTTATACACTCATATTTTGAATTAAAAAAAATACGATGTTACATATGAGCTATTGAAAAAACAACGATGATGTATATAATATGAGCATCCAAAATTCATCTCTTGAAGGGTTAGTCTTTATCATTACTAACATTATCAACATTTTTAATAAAGAAACAAACAATTTTAGTTTTTTTTAATAGGAAAAATAATTAAAAAAAAACGGGTCCACGGATCTGGATTCCGGGTCTAGGGCCCAGACTCAGATCCAGATCTGTTTTTGTCAGCAGGACCCGGATCCGTCGGGTCCAAAATTTAAAGACCCAGATCCGTGAAAAACGGATCTGGATCCACGGATCCGGGTCGGGTCCAGATCCATTGCCATCCCTATTCAAAATCAATAAAATCCTAATTTTTTACTCTAATTTCACCAATCAAACACTTACAAGCGAACAAAACCCATTAATTAAAATTCACTACTTTGCCACTCAAAAATCAAAAGCATAATCTTTACCTAGCATTAAAACCACTCTAATTGACACGCATAAACCCAAACTATATGCAACCATTAATCCAAATCCACAAATTTACCTCTCGAAAACCAGCTTACCGAATCCATGATTCAAAAATGACCAAATATCCCAAACACATCAAAACCCATTATGAAAAATTCTGAAATCAACAACATTTACCCACAATCCAACATCGCTCACATATAGCAGCAACATACAACATCACAAGCGCAAATAATTTGACAAAACAACAACAAATCACCATTTCAATTTCGTTATTAACCCACAAAACCAAAAACCCTAAATCGCAACAAATCGATAATCAATCGCCAAAAAAATCGATTTTTTTAACAAATTAACAACTACAAGGCTCAAGGCTGCGTAATCAAACATACCTCAAAAAATGGTTGCGATTCTTGTCATTTTCCCCAAATTTGGCCAAAATCGAGCTTGTGTTCTTCACCAACCTCCGCGACAAATTTTTTCAGAAAAGGCAAGAATAAAGGAATATGAAAAGGGGAAAGGGAGAAAGCAACCCATGGTTTTTTTTGGGTGCCCCCCATGACTTAATCCAAGGTACTCGATTTTTAACTAAGGGTACCCAATTATTTGGGTGATTTAATTTTTTTTCACCGAAAAATGGGTCAAGTATCCAAAGGATGAAAAAAAAAAATTGAATATCTAAAAGGTGAAAAAATCAAGAATTGAGGGCCCAATTATTGTCTTTTAACTACTAAAAATAGAGTATACCAAAATATCTCCTCCCAAATTTCCCACCCTCCCAAAATATCAGCTTAGCTAACTCGCGAAAAACAGAAACAGCAAAGTCAGTTAAGATTTAAGAACAGAAATTACGCCGGAGATTTCAATTTCCCGATGATTCATCGCCGGAAACCCTAAAAATCCGATCAGATTCACAGAAATGAGCCGTAAATCAGTCAACCAACGAGGAAAAATCGATCGAGTTACGACAACGACGACGACGATGAGAGTGAAAAAGGCGGGGAAGAGATTATTGAAGTACGATGAATTGCCGGATTATATGAAAGATAACGATTTCATCTTAGATTATTATCGTTGTGAATGGCCATTGAAAGATACATTTCTCAGCGTTTTTTGTTGGCATAATGAAACGCTCAACATTTGGACGTCAGTAATTTTGTTAATTTCGTCATTTTTGTTTTCAATTCAATTGTTCATTGTTAATTTTTGATTGTTTTATTTGTGTATTATGATGTGAAATAGGCATTTGGGAGGGTTTTTGATATTCGCGGCGATGGCGGTGGCGACATTGATGGAGAGCTCAAAGGGTGATGGAGCTTTTTCCAATTTTTTTAGGTATTTTTTTATTTTTATTTTATTTTCTTTATTGGAAGTTGAATAAAGTGTTCATTTTTATAATTTAAGTTGTTCTATGTTCTTTGAGGTGAAAGAAGCTTGAGAAGTTTATAATAAGTGCTTAAATGGTTAGTTAGTTGCTTGAAATTTTTACTTTTTTGAGTGCTGTAGTTTGATCGGCACATATGTCATATGTTAATGCGGAACTTTGACTAATGATATCTTTACGGGTCTTTTAGATAGATAGAATTATATGTTTTTGTCAAAACTAAAACTAGTGTTTTATTGGCCTATGATTGCACTAAGGTTTCTTACTATTTTGAAGCAAGGATATGGGGGAAACAAGTACAAATTAACACCTAGTGATTAGAGGAAACTTTGAAATAGGTTTGTTGTAAATCTTTATTGCCTAAGGGTGTCTAATTTGATGCTGGCCTTTTAATCAAACATTAATAATGTAATCTTCATGTACTTGGAAATTATAATTTTGAGATAGGTGTATAAGATTGTATTCATATTCAACAAAAGAAAAACACAGGGTTTTTAGTCTTTGACTTGTCTTCCTTAATGCAAAAATAACAATAAGATGTATATCAAAACGAAACTAATCTCTCACGACTCACTGCTACATTTTTCTTCTGTCCTTTCCTTCCTTCACTCCTTACTCTCTTTTGATCAAATAATCTAGTTTTGCGCTATTTAGGATATTTTCGACTTGCATGTTTCCATTATTAAGCTGGCGGTGAGTTGATTATGTGTGGTTCTATCGTTCAGCAGTGGTGAATCTATATTTACTTTGCCTCCTTTCACATCCTCTCCCTTTCTTTGACCCTCTACTTCTTTCTTAAATGCTGACAAAACAAGCTAGCCTATATGCCAAATTCCACCAAGCAACTTATGGTACTATTCCTAGACACATTCTATCTTCAAAAGGCTGTATCAATTGACAAATCAACCAAAATCAAACCCTTAAAGATAAAATTATAGCAGACATCATTCATTGTAATTTGGGGGAAATCTTGAGTAGCTATATATCAACAATTTTTTTACCATGAGAACTCGTCACCTCATCTCAATCCAAGTTGTTTATAAGGAGATTAAAAATGGTGCAAGGATAGTTTTTGAGTGGTAACTGGTAAGTCTACAGTTAGGAATTGAAGGAAAAGTTATAAGCCTTTTTACAACTTATAACAACAAATTATGAAACAAGATCATGATACATATTAATTGACCAGATAGAGGACAAGAGAAAGAATGATGTACTTATCAGGTATGTACAGATGTATCCGCATAATACATTTAGAGATAAACTCTTAGAACTCTAACTATGGGATGGGAAATACGTACTGCTGATTTAGTTGCCATTTTTTGGAGAAGAATGCCTACTAATTGATTATCATGATTTATCTATCATATGATTGTTGTAGGATAAAAAAAATTTGTTCCCTTTGGCTTAATTAACGTATTTGTCTTATTTTTATTAATGTTTAGTCTAAAAAATTATGATTAAATGTTGACCATATATTTACATTTTTGTACAAGAAAATACATTATCAAGTGAAATTCTATTATATGTCACAATGTGTATGATTCAGATAACTAATTTTCATATTATTTTACCAATACAATTTGGGATACTTAGTATTAATTAAATAAAAATAAAAGCATTTGGACTAATTCTTTCTGGTGTAGTTTGATACATTCTGATTATAGCTAAAATATGTAATAAGTTTTTGAAGTGAGATGAAGAGAACAAAATCAGCATGTCCAGTTTAAAAAAATGTACGATAGAATCTAAATCTTTGTCGGCCCAGGACTACTTTCATTGCAACACCATTGATGACAATGTTGACAATGAATTGGAGCAATGGCCCGAGAAATATGACTCAGGTGAGTTTCACTTATTTCTGCTTCCATTTTTGTATATTGTATATATATATATATCAATGTGTCATTTTCATTTTTGAGTGAACTCGGTTCAAAGTAAGGTCTTGTACAATATGAATTAAATTGAATCATTAAGGTCAAGTTAATTTGTTTCAACTCAATATTTTCATGCTTATAAAGAAAAGAGACATTGAGTAGATAGATTAACGTTCGTTTCAACTCAAAGTTTTTCTGAGGAACTGATTTTGACACTCTTTAGTTTGATTCTGACATTCTTTCTTTGGAGTAGAGCATTAAAAACTGTGCTCTCACAATGGGAGTGCCCAAATAGTTTCCCTTTTATTCCTAGACTAGATAATTCCCTTAGACTCGTCAAAGAAATAATGAAGATCACTATTGCTATTGATACTTACTTATAATTGATAGATACACATCGATCTAGAAATTGTCTTCATTTATATAAAAAAAGAAGCTCCATGTTATGTAATGCGACAAAAGGCTGAACCAAGTGTCATTTCAAGGTCAATGGTCATGTCTTTTGCACATTGGCCGAGCATTGTGTTTTGGTTTTATCATTAGCACTTACACTATATGGAGCCTAGAAACAGTGTAACTTTGGATTGAAATAGAGTTATTGATTCCCCTAGGTGCAGGGAGCCAGGGAAGCCTTAAGCATTAAGTCAATATACCTCTGAGGCTCTGAGTGAATATATTGATTCTACTGTAATGTAAATACTTGAACAGAGCAATCTTCCAAACTCTTCAAGAGAATACATCAGCCAAAGAAAACAGGCCAAAAGCAAAACTAGTTCTAGTACAAGTTTAAAAATTCATAGTGGCATTTGTATTTGGTTAAGTCTTGAACTGAACTCATGGTAATGCTTATTTCTCCTGACTTCTGCAGGGTGGACATCATAGGAACTTCTCTGAGTCCTCACTGTTGGACACCAGCGCAGAAGGCACTGAACTCATACCAATGTGGCCTTGGTTTGTCTTTCTAGCAGGGGCTATGTGTTGCTTGGTTTTCAGCTCTGTCTCTCATCTCCTTGCCTGCCATTCAAAGCGCCTGACCCGCTTCTTCTGGAGTCTTGACTATGCCGGCATCTCAGTCATGATAGTCTGCTCTTTCTACGCCCCAGTTTACTACTGCTTCTATTGCCAGCCTTTGTTTAGCCTTTTATATCTCACTTCCATCACCATTCTTGGTATTCTTGCTATCATTACTCTCTTCACTCCCTCTCTCGCCCAACCTCGTTTCCGTGCTTTTAGGGCCTGCCTCTTTCTTGGAATGGGTTTCTCTGGGGTGATTCCTTCGGTTCATGCAGCTGTACTTCATTGGGATCATCCACAGCTGTTAGTAGCCCTTGGGTATGAGGTTCTTATGGGTATCTTATATGCCACCGGAGCTTGGTTTTATGTCAGTAGGGTTCCTGAACGATGGAAACCAGGTTTCTTTGATATTGCAGGACACAGTCACCAGATCTTTCATGTGTTTGTTGTCGGAGCAGCTCTCACTCATACCGCAGCCATTATGATACTTCTGCACTGGCGACAGGGCATGTCTACTTGTTTTTAGTTTGCAAACAACAGATAACAGCAGCAAAAATTCAGCTGTTTGGATTGTAATCAGGAACTTGTAGCAGACACACATTCTTTAAAGGATGGTGATAGAAGTACTAAATCAATTGTCACTCAAGTTTGTAAAGTAAAGGCGGAAAAGGAAATGTTGGTAGAAGCTCCATTACTAACTGGTATATACAGCTAAACAAGCTTATTGCTTCTCAGAAACCTTATTATATTGTGTAAATCTTTAATTGATTCTTGAAGAGGAGGATAATGATAAATACTTTTGTTTCAAGAAACATCAATTAGCTATAGGTAAATTTCGTGCTTCAATTTTTAGTGTATGAATAATGTAACACTCTGAGCTGAATGCAAGTATCATAGATATATATATATATACGAAGTATTTGATTGCAGAAAACGTTCTGTTCAATAAAAAGTACAGCATTGCATATTAACACTGTTAAAAAGTCTTTTACAAAAGGGCCTTCAGCCACACCCTAAGGCTGAAAAGGAAAAAATAAATGCAAAATTGCCAAAAAAAAAAAAAAAAGAAAAAAAGAAAGAAAGAAAAGAAAAAAACTCTTTCCCAGCTCTATCTTATTCTCTACTTGTACATTAAACAATTTCTATCAACAAAATATTACACAAATTGCACTACATTGGATTATTTGTATTGTCTAGCATAAAAATGGAGCAGTACATTGTGCCATGGTATGGTTGAACCTCCATTGCAAGCATGCTCGTGAACTTGAAACACTTGGTATACACTACTTCCAAGTATAAACCAAAAGCACCTGTATTATGTATGCTTTGCATAACCAAGTCAGATCTGAACCAAAAGCATACTGCTTTTCAAAATATGCTTCTATTGCTCACTTGTTAGACTGCTGCTGCACATCACGGGGTGGCAAAATGTGTTTGCAGAATTCTCTCTATCAACAAAACTATCTTGTTAACTAATTACCTCAACAATTTCAACGTCATTATCACTGTAATCTCCCCAACATTTACTCGATTTTTTCTCAACTATGGTATGCTCATTTCCTGCTTCGGCAGCCACATCAACATCATCAGATGGAGCTGCTTTTGCAACAGGAAACTCTTTAGTCCCAGTTTTACCATTTACAGCTTCAGGTTTTTCTTCCCCTACTAGCTTATTCGAGGCAGCTGTTTCTAATAAAGGGTTCCCAGAATTTTCTTCAGTCACAACCTGATCATCGTTTTCAGCAGCAGTTTCAAACGAAGTTTTCTCTAATATTTCTTCAGTCACAACCCGATCATTGATTTCAGTAGCAGTTTCTGACGAAGAGGTCTCCAACTTTTCTTTAGTGGCAAGACTTGCAATCTGGTTGCTTTCAGCATCAGTTACTGATGAAGATTTTTCCGATTTTCCTTCAGTCACAACCTGATCAGTGTTTTCAACAGCAGTTTCAACCGGTGCAGCATCAGTGGACTCTGAAGAACCATTAGGAGATCCAGGGAACCCATTTTGAGCCTCTGGAATGCCATTTAAGGAGGGAAGGTAAGTATTAGGCGATGCAGCAACACCATTTGGAGGCATAGTAGCATAACCACTTGGAGACACTGGCATCCCATTTGACGGACCCATATAACCATTTGGGCTTACAGGGTATCCATTTGGAAGCCATGACGGAATAGGAACAAACTCCGCCGCATGTGGGTTCATTATTAAAGGAGGATTGAAGTGGTTTACATCGCCAATATGTTCTCCATTGTGAATTCCAGGTTTTAGGCGGTTCCCCCTGTTCCCAGACCTGTTATAATTCCCAGATAACCGTGGGCCATAAGGTACTCTGGCAGTAGCTGATTGATGGGGTGATCTACGGACAGGATTAACAGCCATAATAGGTGTTATATTTACTGGTGGGGGTAGTATACCACCATGATCTTTGAAACCTTGAACTGGCACAGACCCAAAAACTGGTACAGTCGATGGAGTATAAGGAGGGGCTGATGCAGAAAGTTTCTTGGTTGATTCCTTCCCACTTTCTTCTCCTTCCTGCTTCTCCCCTTCTGTTGGAGAAGGAATTCCATCGCTTTCTACTGTTAATTCAGCGCTGACTCCACTTGAAAGAGGCTGAGGGTCAGATGAACCTGCTGCCTCTGTTTCTGAGACTTGTGTTTTTTCTGTGTCTCTGTTTTCCAAAATTTCATCTTTCAGATCTGAGGTCAATACAGTACTCAAATTTCCATCTTCAGCACTTGTTTGGACCTGAGTCTCTGCATCCTTGATCGTACCGGTCTTAACTTCACTTGGCAGTACCTTTTCTAGGCCATCTCCAGATTTTCTTTCTTCATTACTGGTAGTTTCTTCCACTTTCTCATCCTTAGGCCTCTGAGCTGTCTCTTCATCAGTAACCTCAACTGATGCTTTTTCTTCAGATTGAGTTGATTCTGGACCAGTGATATCCTCCTTGGTTGATTGTTCTGCAACTGCCTTAACTATTGTTCCAGGTGGGGCAAGAGCAACTTCTTTATACGAGAAAAGTTTTCCACCAGTGTGAATATTAATTGAACTTGCAAGAGGAGGTGACTTGGGAACTTGCTCAACCAAAGCTGGACTAGCTGGTGCAGGCTTGGTATTTACCACTTTCTCAGTTGCAGCAACGGAGGTAGCCGTGTTATTTTGCTTTGGACTAAAGCTTGTACTCTTGGTAAATTTTTTGGGGACTGATGGACTTATAACAGAAGACTCATTTGATGGAGTTTTCGTGGATGTAAAATTTGCACCCTTCCCTCGAAATCGAGAGTGTTGTTGGTTCACAAAATTTGTATTGAGTTTTGCTAAGCTTGGCCTCCGTGAAGTAGAAGGCTTGCGGCTTGTAGTTGACCGGCTTTTAGGAACAGCTTCTTGCCATCCTTCATCTGAAGTGTCATCTTGTGACTGATCATCATTCAAGATGGTGACGGTTTGTACACTCAGATTGTCCTCTTTTTCATGTTCAGGCTCAGGAAGATTAGGTTCGGATTTATTTTCCTTGTCATTGCTGCTCTCAGCTTGATATATGGGTGATATGTTTTCATCTTTGGGTGACTCATCTTCAACTGTTTCCCAGGTTTGCCCAGTTTTGCTCTTTACCTGTAAGTTTATTGTGCACTCTATCAGTATCTAGCGTTAATACATAATCAATTTTGGTAGGAACAAATAGTACAATCATCACCTTTGCACGAGCTTGTTTCCTTTGGGCTTCTCTCGCTCTTAATTCTGCTTCTGGGGTTATATAGTCCAGAAGATCTGATACACTGTTTTGAAATTCATAAACCCAAATATAATACTTTAGATTAAAGATAAGCCTCAAAATAATCTGTCAATACAAATAGTCCATTTCTGGAAGTCATACTCAAACTTTCTATGGCCCGTGAGAATACCGTATACTCCCTTCCAATGTTAATAGGCCAGATTTAATTCAAAGATATTTTTAAAATACTGAGTTGAAATTCCATATATATTCTTCTCGATTAAAGTTTTTATGTATTCACCAGACCACAAGTAGTATGAGCAGGTCCGCAGGTTAAAAGTTTAACTTGCTAAAATTAGAAAGAGCCTTACTATTTGGGACGTACCAAAATATAGACCTAGCCTATTATTAAGGGATATATTCATGGAGGGAGTATCAGATTTAGTAATAAAGGGCGATAGCATTAAACTGAAAACAAATTGCTAATCATTCTTCATCAATTTAAATTTGGTAGGAGACGAACGATGAAAGACTTATGCACTTATTATGCTATTAGATTTGAGATAAGATATTGGAAAGTTAGGAATCGTTGAAATTTTGAATACCTCAGGTGGCCTTTGCTAGAAATGGAGGCATCAGGCTTTGGGGTGCCATTACGAGCAGCTTCCTGCTGCTCTAGCGCCTTGGATTCAAAATATTCAAGCCATGCAGCAGCATCCTACAAAATATCTATGGATTGAGTCTACGCTCTGAGGGCTGTAATGACAAATCTTAAAGATTTCAAATATATTTACCTGAGTTCGTAGGTCTTCTGATCCAAGTTTTGCCTGCAGAATTTGTAGTGTGGTCTGCTCGTGCTGGACACTTAAGGAGTAAGCCTCCATCAAAGAAAGAGCAATAGCAATGGCATGATAACTCGCTGCAGTCTGCATGACAGAGATGGAAACAAGGTTTAAAATATGTTTGAGTACAAGATGAGTTGAGTCTGTTGACTGAAGAATAATAATTGAAACAAGAAGAGGGAGATGAGAAAGAAGACCTGGATATGATCAGCTCCAAGCAGTCTCTGGTTACATTTTAGAGCCTCATGAAGATATCTCAATGCAACATGAACATTCCCCAAACCTTCTTCCATCATTGCCACATTAATATATGTGGCAGCAGTGTTTGGATGTGAAGGACCACAGGTTAGATGCAATAGATATAGTGCACGATTGACATATCTGGATCAGCAAAATATGATGAACAGTTAGGTGTATTCAGCAACTAACCACCATAATTTGAAGCACTACATCCAACAAGGGCTACTGTGTGTTGCAGGTATGCATCAGGTCAGCAGAGGTGGTGTGCAGAGTGTGTAGAAGCTACTGCTGCCAGCTTTGGTGTAAGGATTGTGAAAAAGGACTGGGTTCAAGAATTATTTAGAGAGCCATGCAGTGAATGTAGTGCAAGTAATTCACAATGGTTGTAAGGGTCACTCCTTTAGCCTTTTTTACAATTATGTTAGTAAAGATAGGCTACACTTTGATTTGTTAGTTCTCATGTGAAAAGGGTGTGGAATGCTAAATACGGTAGCCCACCTAGTGGAAAAATGGGACGTTAGTATTAACTTGGTACAAGTGAATCTCCCCAAAGTGACGTATTTGGTGGAGCTTAACAATATTTCCATTAGGAGGGAAAAAAATTATCACAGTTGTGTTCAGCATTCTTTTTGCTAAAAATTTCAGAGTAATAACTAATCTCCTTTTCTCATCTATATCTATATCTATACTTCTTATATACTTGGATTTAAAAACACAAACCATCATCCCCATTATGCCACATGTAAATATTATTTTAATTTTTCATCAATGCCACATGTCACTTCATTTAACCTTTTTTTTTTAATTCCCATTATCATATTAAAAAACACACACACACACACACACACACACTAGCTTAATTCAATACATGTATGAATGTTGTTTGGTTCACTTTCCTTCAACTTATTATCTTTTATAATTACCTTTAATTTTCACCCCTTCTCCTTTATAAACTATTCATTTTCCAATAAAAATATATTATAAAATAAAAACTTATATTGCATACCTATAAACAACCCGTGCATTGAAATTAATCTAGAGTTTGAACATCGCAGAAACTGCAGCCAATGTAAAAGTTCTCTAGCAACAACAATAATAACAGGAAAAAATTGAATACTCACTTTAGGGCTAGTTCTGTATGCTGAAGACGGTAGTAGAACACAGCTAAATCTCCATAACTTTTCATTGTGTCAGGATGATCAAGTCCTAGCTCTCTTTCATTGATGTCCAATGCTTTTTGCTGATAAATTGTAGCCTACATAATCATGTAGATCAATTAAATCCAATTATTAATAGTGAGAAAATGGAAGATGTTTGTACTTTTTTCAGTCATGTTTTTCATGAGGATGCTGCTACTAGGAATACTATTTACAAGAAATGTTCCAGTCCCTATTCATAGCATTTAGCAGATGCTTCAGTGTTTCAAGCTGAAGTATTCTCTGATACATTCAAGTTCTCTACTTTTTATGGCTTATATTTAAAGGATTTGTTCAGGAGCTTTTCATAGCAGTTAGCAGATGCTTCGGTATTACATGCGGAAGTATTCTTTGATACATTAAAATTCTCTAAATCAAACAGCTGCAGAATAGTTTAATGCTAGTGCTACAAGCTTAATTTAAGCAGGAACAACAAACTTCGATATGTAAAGAATCTATTCTTGGTAACATTTAGTACAAATTTCCCCAAAAGTTCAATGAGGGTCAACACTCAATTCCTGACTCAAGTTGTTATATTACTTATATACATATATATAAAGTTCCTTAAATCTAGACTTAAGTTAACAAGTCACATACCTGATTGAAATCTCCGGTGTGGTAGAGCACAACCGCTAAAAGACTATATGCTCCAGCAGTCATGCGATGATAAGGACCACAAACTGAAACAAGCTTGGAGAGTGCCTTCACGTAAAAACGGGAATTAGAACTATTAGGTTTAGTAAAAGCTTTTCTTAACTTAATTTGCATGAAAAGAAAATATTGAAACCTTAGTCCCATAGTTGACAGCATCTTCCAATTTGCCTTTGTCCAAGGAAGTTTTTGATGACTCTAGCAGTGTACGCCCATCAGCAGAAGAACAAGCGACATGCTGCAGAATCAAACTTATAAGTTAATACAACAAAAGGATATCTTAAAAAATTAAGTAATTTCTGTGACCTTCATTGTACCTTATATACAGGAATCATGCTTATGATGTCTGACTTCCTAAATGGGCAGTCGGTGTCCACTTCATAATCTCTTGGAACAAGCTCAAGCCCAACCTGCAAAAAATGACTCCAAAAGTTCAGAGAAATAGAGCACGAGAGCATCAGGGAAAGTTTTATGATATGGTTTAGTGGTAAAATTCTTCTAACTACTCTCTTTTGAAAAATTATCACCTTTCACAAAAATGATTTGTGATTGGATTTCTGAAAATGCCTTAATTAAATTTAGATACGGGAAAACATGTCCGAAATCACAGCGATCTTAGAGAGTAAGACGTTGGAAGTTTGGGACAAAGTGACAACAAATTCAGGACGGAGGGTATATGACATGGTTAACAAAATGAACCTTGTGGCTAAGCCCACGTAGGATGGCAAACTTTCTAAGATCTTGGCAGGTTTCCTGTTTCCACTGCCAACCAAACCTCTTCAAAAGAAATGTTTCCACCCATTTCTGTTTCAGGTTATCATCATTGACAGTTTCTTCATCAGCACTCTCAGAACATGGTGATCCAAGCAATACATTTAAGCATGCTGCTACTGCACTTGACAATTCAGCAGCATCATTAACTGCAGCAACAACAGCTTGCAATACATGTTTATAGGCTCGAACAATCATTTCATGCACACACAGAGACTGTACATGTGGGAGTTTGTCTGCGAGTTCAACCTGGAAAAGGAGGCAAAAACAATAAAGATATGGCCTCGAAAATCATGCTAATAATTAAGCATAAAACTTCAGAGTGAATATAATGAAGATAACCAAAAAAGAAAACTCTTTCAATTGTCCAGAATTAAAGAGGATGCAATATGCAGACAATGAAAACCATGGACTGAATTGTGGACCGTTGACAGTAGTTGATCTTGCATCTCATTTATAATAAGCTTAATCAGTCACTAGAAATGATTGGAAAAGGATCTAAATAAGGTGAAAAAAATGTGCAAATGCAAAATAGAACAAAATCATTTATAATCTTTGCCCTTGCTTAATTTATCATCAGTGGAAGTTCCATCCAGAAATTAAATTATACACAAGGCTCTAATTTATACAGGCAGAATAATAGCCTCACCACTCCCTGACTGTTCTTCTGTACACTCCAGGTAACATCTTACAGATCAGTCAGCAAACAAAATTTCTAAAAGTCTCATATCTAAACATATTGTAAGTAAACTAGTACGAGTTATCAATAGGTTGTACAATATAAAAAAAACATCCAAGAAAATTATGTTCTGACTTCCGATATAGGCACAAAAATGTAACCAAATCATGTTTAGTTCATTTAATTGTATATTTGGGAAGGCTTAAGTGAAGGTAACATCCAAGAGAATTCTAAAGCTGTAGCATTATTTTAAGTATCTAACAGTCAAATACAAGAGCAGCCCTGGATCAAGTAACTCATCCAGGAGACCAGGACAACGATTAGTCCTCCATGCGGAAAATGGAAACAATGCTAAACATAGAGCTCCTACCAGAAAGGACTAGAAATAACTAGAAAAACATGGAGGAATTACCACTTGTCCTAGAGAGCACATCTTCAAGCCCCTTGTATGCATAAAATCAGTTAGTGTCCTTCCATCAACCGGAGATAATTCCAGAGAGGCAAAATCTGCCACCTAAACAGATGGAAGTCAAAATACACATATTAAGCAGTTGAACTTAGAGCAAGTGAAATTAGAAAAACAATAAAGAGAGAAAAACCAACCAGTTTCGGAAGGGCTGTATCAGCATAGTATTTATGTGCCATTTCAATAAGTTCATCAGGTGCCTGACAGTGTAAATGGTATAACATCAGTATGGATCATCACCACACTAGTGTTTTAGGTTATCAACTGAGTCAAATGAACCATGAGAACCTCCCATGCACTTAAAGCAACACAAGAAAGAAGCAAAACTGAATTTTATAATGATTCATATGGAGATGACCTTCAAATGAAGACCAGTCTCTGATTCTTTCAAACGTAAATATGCTGCCTCTGAAATTAATTTTTTCCACAGGCTTTCTCTCTCCGCAGCAAGTTTCTCCAGCTCCTTCTGATCAGACCCATCTGATTTCTTGCTCATGTCTAGTCCATTTTCTGCAGTAACTTCTTTACTGTGCTCATTTTTGTTGTGCTTTTCATCAATTCTCTTTTTAATTTCCTTCTGTAGTACCCCTTGCTTTCCAAGACCCTTTACAGCTGGCTCAACCTTAGCCTCCTCAGTCTTCTTGGACTCGGCTTTTCCAGACGCCTGATTTTGCAAATGCTGCACCCAACAAGCACCAAGCTCCCACCTTATTGGCTTCACAGTTTTAGTACTTTCTGCCTCTAACTTTGATATACTATCAGCCATCACTTTTCTGACCAAAGACCTACCAGAACGCAGTTCTTCTTGGTCGGTACTTTGTGATCGCTGAGGAGAAGTAGATGATGGTGATAGTGGCTTATGCAACAGCATTCTCAAACTGGTAAAAGAGCCAAGCAGAGAATGAATTATTAATCATTATGCCACAGCAGCTGAGATGCTTGAAGAAACATAGCCACTACACAAAATTTTAAATGCACTAACCTATTTACATTCAAAGCATTGGCACCACCTTCAGGTTGGTCCTCAATCTCAATGTCTTGGGGAATAGGTTTTCCCTCCCAATTCACCTCAGAAGAAACTTTCACAACAGCTGTGTAGCCACAATGTCTAACAACCACAACAGCTAGTGTAGGAGTGTCCTGGCATAATAAACACATATTTTGATCACTTAAGCATTTTTATAAGGAAAATAATAGAACTCTTAAATCGGATTATCATAGCTTCAGATGATTGGAAAATACTTACATGAACAGTAGCACTCTCATCAGCAGTAATTCCTTTGATTAAATTTCTACGGGCGAGCTCTTCTTGGGGCAATCCAAGAACTTGGCTACCATCATTCTTGCAGTCTAACTTTGTACTAGCATCAGGTACATCTTTTGAAATCGTAATTAGCAAATCTCCAATTTGTTCCTCATGTACATCAACAGGAATGGTGGGATTGCTTTGGATGATATTCTTAATAGCAGCAACAGCTTTAAAGACTGAAACGTCGACAAATAAACTGTGGAGGAGAAATGCTTTCCTGTCTCGTATTTGCCTTTCCTCTGCTGTTTTGCAAGGCATTGCTGCCAAGATTGCAAACTCTTTTGCCCATTTTCTGTGGCCATGCTTCCCATCTCTTCCTTGGCCACCTCCATTCCCTCCCCAGTTTTCATCTTCCACAGGAAGAGGTGGGAAAATAGAAGGGTTATCAGCAACCACTGGAGGGACAACCCATGTATTTGCGCGAAAACCATAAGGTAGGTTCCCAAACTGAGAGGAAATATACAAATTATACATTTATCTCCTGTTAAAGTCTAATTTGGCATGGTACTGAAGTCTAATTACCTTGTTATGTTCCGTAAAAGCTTTCATAAGAGCCTTGTATGCCTGCATAAAAGGGAGTAATTAAGTTAAGAAAGTTGACAGTGCAACTAAACAATACCCTGTCAGCAGGTGGTAACATCACATTACCACATCAAATACACGACTTATTTGCTGCAATAGGCCAACCATTGAGTGACAGCTAAGATGTCGTCGCCCTGAAGGATAGAATCCTTGTCGAGAAGCCACAATTGTCATAGGTTTTCCACTACAAACGCGGACCTTAAGATATACATCACACATAAACTCAGCTAAATTAGGCTATAAAGAAACTCTTAATGAAAAAACAAGAAACCTGCAGGTGTTTCAATCAAATAGTAAAGACTAATTAGAAAATGCTTACATCAATTTGAAAAAAATCGTCTTCTGATTTGTCCTCAAGGAACGGGCGATTAGATCTCCTAATATCTACATGAGATATAATATTAGATCTCCTAATATAGGTCTTCAAGATGTGAGTGGAAAATGTAGCTAACAAAAAAATATTCAAACAATGTTGATGGAAAAAATTGTTGTTTGACATTAATTTGGAGGTGCACAAATGATAAATTCCTAAGAATGTTATTGCTAGTTCATCCTGCTATTTTTTTTTTTTTTTTTCTTCCAAAATTAGTTCAGTCTTAGGAAAGCAATGATCAAACATGCACCTTAACACCCAATAGAAAAAGACAAAAAGATTGGTTTGTGAGTACATTCATGGGCACTAGGCACTCCCATGGCCAATTTTGATGCAATCATAATGTTTGTGCCTTGAGGTTCTCTTCAGAAGCTTACAGGAGCCTCAACATGGACTTTAAAGAGTGCAATTATATATAGTATTATATACTAAATGAGAAGCATCCTAAGCTATCCCACACATGAACCTTTAATTTGATCTCAAATAATACTTCTCCAAAAGCAAATTGGCTGCAAATCTCCCAAAATACAGAATAACCCCAACTATTTGAAGTAGAGGGAAAATAAAAACCTACAATATCTTATTGAGATTATTAGGGCTTATCATAAGGTATTATTAGACCTTATCATCTTATGTGAACTTATTAGCCCATATCTTATCTTATTAATATTAACCCTTATTAATATAGAAAAATACTCCATTTGTTCCAAATTAAGAGTAGTTTTTAGACTTTACTTTTCCATTTGCCCCAAATTAATTTGACAATTGTATTTTGGAAAAGACCCCACTATTGCTTTAATCAATTACTTTTCCATTAATCAAAAGTTAGGGACCCAACTCTTTCAAAATAAATAAAAAATGATTGTACTTGGAGAAAGGTACAACTAGTTGTACATAAATTCCCAACTTACTACTACCGAGACACATAACAAGTGTGTTCTTTTTCATCACTTTCGATTATTACATTTTTTTTTTATACTTCGTATAATACATGAGCATTGAATAGTTATTTTTATATTAGCATTGTACTTTAGGGCCTGTTCACTTCAGTTCAGCTCCAATCAGTTTAGTTCAATTCATTTCAATTCAATTCAGCTTCTAAGTTTCTTCACTCATAAAATATTCATTTCAGCTATATTCAGTTCAGTTCAGCTTCAATTAGTTTAATTCAGTTCAGCTCTAATCAGTTTAGTAAATGTGAACGGGCTCTTAGAGCAAGCTACAACTGTTTTCGATTAGTATTTTTTTTGTTTTTTATATTCAATCATAGAGGCTCACTAATTCAAATATTATTTAATTCAGGAAAGTATTTAATAATTTCAATTTTTTATTAATTTTCTCCAAACAAAAAACATAAAAGCATCTCCAATTGTTGTAGCTAAAGATGGCGCCAGGCTGTGCCTCGTGCTGAGCCCAGTGCTTTGGGGTGGGTTAGGCCCATCCCTTGGCCTGATCCATGGGCCTAACCCACGAGTTATGTGTCGGGCCAAAATTTTCAAAAGATTGGCAGGTGCCCGAGCCATGCCTATGCAAAACTTTATTTATTTTAGCTTACTTTTTGTGTCATGCCTTGTCATGTTTCTCCCAAATAAAGGTGGTCCTGGCCGGCCTACGGCTCGGCAAGCATAGTAATGTGCCATGCTGGGACTACACCATTCCTGTGCCATGCTTTTTTCATGCTGGGCCTTGGGCCGACCCAGCCTAGCCAATGCCCTCTTTAGTTGTAGACTTGTAGCTAGAGACATTCTTGTACTATCGAAAATCCCCTTCCTACCAGCTTGATCATTAGTGCTAAAAATGAAATTTTTTTTTTAATTTTTTTTTTTAATTTTTTTTTAATTTTTATTTTTTTGTAAACAAACAAATAAATAAATAAAAGAATAGTTTAGCTTGGCTTGACTAAGCTAAGGTCAGTTAACATTTACTAAACTGAACTGAAGCTGAGCTGAATTGAATAGAGTTTTAATGAATATTTTACGAGAGAAGGCAATTAGGAGCTGAAGTGAACTGACCCTAATTTGCTCGGAAAAAAAACTTGTCAAAATAAATGGTTGATACATTAATAAATGTTTTTTTTTTTTGAAAACTTAATAAATGTAAATTTAAATAACTAATAACGATATTAAATTACAAGCTAGTAATTACTAACCATTGGGACACAAAGTAGCTAAATTGCTAAACTTACTATTGGAATTTGGAATTAGTCTAAGTTGTAACGAAATAATTAAGCATTAAACAAAAACAGAGTAAAGAGAACTAACATTGAATAGGAGGAGTGAAATTAGAGAAAGAGAAGAAATCGTAAAACTGCCCCAACCGCGGCGGCGGAGACATGTTCACCTCTCCGGCCGCCGCCACGTCATCTTTCTTCTCATTTTCCTCGCTTTTTGGGCCGGCTTCCTTCTCTTTCCGGCCCAATTTCGGCCCAAATGCTGTGGTGCATGCCACGATATCCAGTAGCCGCCTGACATGTACAACAGCGTCGTTTTCCGTATAATCCTCTGTAAATAAATTTAAAAAGAAAAAGATTATTAGGTGTTAGATTAAAGAATGAAATGGTGAAATTACTAGATGATTAGATTAGAGATTACCTTCGGTGATGGTGAGATGACAAGGTTTCAGAGAAACGATTTCCACCGTATCTTTCAGCTTGGGTCCCCTCACCTGTTTTATAAAGGGTATAATTGGAATTTTAAATTTTTGTGCATTTTCTTTGTAATAATAATTGTCGCATTGTTCATCATTGTTGCGACCTCTCATAATTAGAAGAATTAAGGGGTGAGCAAAATTTCCCTCAAAAAAAAAAAAAAAAAAAAAGGGGTGAGCAAAATATGCAAGTATCTGATTGGATTCGAAATCGATTACGAATCGACGGATTCGGAACTGGAATTGGAACTAGTGGTTTCAACTCCGGGTAATTAATGAAGGAATCGGTTGCAATCGGTTTTGTTTCGGGGTTTTCTGATGTCCTGCGGGAGAGTTACAATTCCGAGACTGGAACCGGACGCCTGTACCTGCAAAACAAACGGATGCTCCGGATGATTGGAGATCCGCCTCCGACGGTCAAGTTAGTACTTGTTTGAGGAGTAATAAATGCGGAAAGTAAAGGTGGGAGATCTGGTTCCTCTAGGGGAGGAGTGATCAATGTGTTTTGGTTTTCTCTAGGTGAGAGTCATTAATTGCTCAATTCCCTTTAATGAGGATTAATTAAGTATTTATAGTCTTGAGAAGCGTGCCAATCCTAGGTTTAGGTTAACCAGGGCAAATTGGGCTTCTCTCGGACTTTGGGCCTTGGTGGCCATTTTTGCCTATTTGGCATATGGGAGGCCACGTGGCGTGGCCTGATTAGTCCATGTTGGACCTCTTAGGGTGACAAGTGGCGGACGCTGATTGGCCCACGTGGTGGACACGTGGCAGGTCCGGATTGGTCCATTTGTCATGGGTAATTTTACCCTAAACATTTGCCCCTCGGAAGGAGTTATTTCTCTTTCCAGGAGGGATTGCTCCTTTCGAAAGTTAGACCCTCGAAGCTTTGCTAGGTCGGCATCTTGTCTAGTTCTAATGGGAGATGGACTTGATTAACTTAGAAAATTTTGATACCTTGGGCGGTATGACATTTTCAAAGTTAATCAATCATAATAATGATTGCCGCCGAACTAGACAGATGCCGATTCTTTGCCCTACTATGCAGATAGCCCCTGATTAGGTGGACTGTCAACTATTGCACAAGGGGTAAGCGTTTTAGCATTATTCGGCCGTTGGCCTCTTTTGATTCAATATACTAAGTTCGGTGCTTAGTTTATTTCGTTGGGGGATGGCTGGTCGTCTGCTTTGGTGGCTGCATAGAAGCAGGCGTCAGACAGGACGTCCAACCAAAGTAGCTACGTCTGTTGGGTTACAGACGACAGCTTTAAGTATAGCCAACCTAGTAAGAATAGTGGTCGAGTACCTCTGTTTACCAAAAAACAGGCGGACTCCTCATACCTTTTAGGTTCCGTACTAAGGAGGGCGACTGGTTAACCTTGCGGTTAGTCAATCACTGCCTATTTTGTTTGAGTGGTAGGGAAACCAGGCGGCGGGGGCCGGATAGTCCCCTTGATTCGCCAAGTTTTTCTTGGCTATTAACTCAAAGGTTGTTAACCTAGCAGGAGTAGTGGTTGAGAGCCCCTGTTTGCTAAAAACAGGCGGGCGACTCATACTTTTTAGGCTCCATACTAAGTTTGAGGGAGTGACTATAAGTTAACATAGGAGTTACTTAGTCTCCGTCACACTCTAGCTTGAGTAGTAGAGGTACCAGGCGGTGGAGGCCGGCTGATCCCCTTGATTCGCCAATGTTTGTTGGCTATTAACCCAAGGAGTGGTTACCTAGTAGGAATAGGGGTTTGAGTGCCCCTGTTTGCCAAAAAACAGGCGGTCTACTCAAACCTTTTAGGTTCCATACCAAGTTTGAGGGAGTGACTATGAGTTAACGTTGGTGTTACTCAGTCGCCGTCACTCTTGCTTGAGAAGTAGAGGTATCAGGCGGCGAAGGCCGGCTAGACCCCTTGATTCGCCAATGTTTGTTGGCTATTAACTCAAGAGGTACCCCCTGCATTTATCCCAAGTAATACAGGCGGTCATCTGACTCAGATGTCAACTGCTACCACTGGTTTGGTTAGTGATAGAGTTATCCTTGTCTCAAAAACGGCTACGTGGTTGCCCTTGGGGACAGTCGTATAGGTGTCGTGTAATTAGTTTATAGAGCAATGTTCCACCCAGAAGGGAGCTGCTCTCTGCGACGAATTTCATCCGGAGGGATGCCGCCGGACGCCTGCTATGATGTTGGGACAGGTCGTATTAGTTTAAAAATTGGATCAGTTGGCTTGGCGCCTGGGCTGATCATCGGGCTTGTGGCCTTGGTTAGTTCTTGGCGAACGTAGGTGCTAAGTAAGAAGAGGGCAGCCGCTTGTTTAGGCACATGGTCGGCCTAGCCCTAATCTTTTTTAGCTAAGTATAAGGGGGGTGGCTGTGTGCTTTGGAACCAGTCGGCCCTCTTCTATGGAGAGCAGCCAACTGTATGTCCAGACGGCATGCCCCTATGGTGATAGAGTAAAATATTCAATGAAGAGTAGCCGACTGTAAAGGTACAGGCGGCATGCCCCTCTGAAGATAGAGTAAAATACTCAATGGAGAGTAGCCGACTGTAAAGGTACAGAAGGCATGCCCCTCTGAAGATAGAGTAAAATACTCAATGGAGAGTAGCCGACTGTAAAGGTACAGACGGCATGCCCCTATGATGATAAAGTGAAATACTCAATGGAGAGTAGGCGACTGTAAATGTATAGGCGGCCTGCCCCTCTGAATCAGTATCAAGTATTGAAATCATTTCAAGTGTTAGAGTAGATAGATCACTTAGCTCCCTTCCATGGAGGATTATGACTCTACTTTCTTCGAATGGGGACAGGTGGTCATGCTAAACTTGTTAATGTGGTTTGCGACCTCGCTGCTCGGCCTACACATTTGCCGCCGGTCTTTAGCCCCTTAGTGAAATTAATGAGGGTCGACTGCTTTCATAGCTACGAGACTTCGTCGTATAGGGGGCCGACTACTATTCATGCCGCCTCTCTTGCTTGATAGATTGTCACACAAATAAGTGGAGGACGGTCTTCAGTAAGGTGCCGCCTAAACAGAAGGGAGACGGTTTTCAATAGGGTGCCGCCTAAACAGCCGGTTTTACTAACCTTAGGCAAATTTTTTTTTTTTTTTTTATTTTTTTTTTACTTGCAATCATAATAATGATAATGTGCTTATGGTGACAACTCACACATAAGATGAGACTTCTTGAACAATCATGCGGCAGGTTTTATACGATATGCAAGGCGTCAAGCCCCACACATGCTTGCAATGAACAAGCAATCGACTACTCTTTGGGTTTTGAGGTCAGCTGCTTGAGCTACGACGCTTTGCATGCCGCCTGCTCAAGCTTCACATCCGTCCAAGCATGGTGCCAGCCTCCTTTGGTGGTTGATCAAAGAGAGTTGGCTCTCTCATAGCACCAAGATACGAGGGGGTGTTTTCAATAATCATTTGGCATGCCGCCTGTTGTATGATGTCGATTGCCGAGCCACTTGTATATAGCTTGCATATTCACAGGTGGCTTATTATGCCGCTTGTGTTTCTAATTCATCTTCAGTTTTTCACTCAGCAAGGAGTCTATCAAACATACGGCTTTCGCCCCTTGCTTGTGCTACTGCCGGATGCTTTAATCATAGGTGTCCATGCTCTACCTTGTACTTTGTCAATGATTTCAAAGGCCGGCTGGTTCTGCCGTGATGTGCCGGTTGGAGTTTGAGCTGCCGCCTGCTAGCCTATTTGTGAGGACCAATGAAGGTGCCATCGAAGTGCCGGCTACCTAAGCTGAAGCGTCCACGAGAAGTTGCTAGATTTTATTGCGCATCCGTTCACTAAAATAAGAGCAATAAAGGTTCTGACTTAGCAAGAAATTGCCGGTTGTTTTCATGATGATTTGCTTGATGATCTCGGCCATCCATGCTTATTATGGCTTGTCTAACAAAATACGAAGGTTGCTCTGTTTTTCTCATATCCAACCAATAAGGGCTGCCCACTTTAGTTAACCACTGACTTTTAAGTGAGCATGTGCCACTTGCTTTGTAACATTGCTAGCTCCATTGCCGGTTAGTGGCTTTCTTGCTTTCCTTGCTTAGCCAAGTTCGAAGGTTAACCACCTTACCGCCTGTTTACATGTGAACAAAGGTGTCGTTTAATAATGGCTTTGTTCATTGCATCACAATACAATAAGCCATAATGTAAATGCCGGCTAAAGCTAGGTGACTAGCGCATGATGTCGGTTGCATGCTATTTACGTGCTTGGCATTATTTAGACAAAAATGATCATAAGACTCGGCCCCTATTTAAAAAGTATGAAGACCCACTTTTGCTCATGCCCTTTCAACCAAGTGTCGGTTGTTTAAGGTGAGTCTAGCTGGGACTGGGCTTGAGTCTTGAAGAGCACTTGTGGCCGCCTGTTTTCATTAACAAGGGTGGCCTACTATTTGATTTTATTGAGCGTCTGAGCACTGAATGCCGGCTGAAATAAGAGCAATGAGGATTCCCTAACTTAGCAAGTTGAGTTATATACTCTTTGGCTCATAAATTTGGCTTGGATGATCACTTCATGCGGCTCTTCAATCACATGGATACACACTTGGTTGGACGAATGGATAACTTAGCATCTACTTGGCATGTACTCGTACCTAGCATCAACGTCAAATCTCAGCATGATATTTGAACTTAGCACGATAATTGTGTTTCATGTGCCGCATGTTTTACTATGGCTAGCTTCTTTGGTTGCAAGTGCCCCCTGCTAGCTTGAGCTACGACACCTAGATGCCGCCTGCTCTCGAATGCTTCGACCATCTGAACTCAGCCAAGCCGGATGTGTTTTAGAGCCGCCTCCTTGCTGTGTTGCTAGGACTAGACCGGCTGTCTATAGACATACAAGGGACTTGCTGTTGCGTGCATACACATGGTGGCTGTTTCTTTACAAACAATAGCAATGTGTCGTTTGATTCTTGATGTTTACCCATGATACTATGAAATTTCAAAAGGCACTCATTTTGAGCTTACATGGTGCTTTGGTAAGGATGCCGAGCTGCTCTTCTCAATGGAGCTAACTTTCAAAATTTTATTCGGCCACATGATGCCGTATGATCAGCTTGCCGCTTGTTTTAATTATGTTTTGATCGTGTTGGGCATTATTTAGACCAAAGTGATTCAAGACTCGGCCCTCATTACAAAACATGAAGACCCATATCACCTCACGCATTGCTTGATGCGTTCGCTGTGGATGCCGCCTGCTTTCATGAAAGACAAGTGGTTTGTTGGATTTACTTGATGGCTAAACAGCCGGTTTCAATGCTTCCCATACATAAATACAGCTGCCTAGCTGCCTATTTTTTACATACACACGAACTCATTCGTCTCGGCCTTTTGAGTTGCTTGTTCTTGAAGTGATCAATCCGGCTGTTTGGTGGCTCGGATTGAGCTGGCTGTTTAGGTGTCGCCTACATTAGCATGGCTAGCTGATTTGTCATGCTTCGTGGCTAGGACTAGGCCGGCTGTCATCTGGCCGCCTGCTTCCTTGGGCGAGACGCCAATGCCCAGCTTTCACAATAAGAGACTAGCACATGAACAAGTTAAAGCATTCACTCTCATGGCCAATTATATTACTACGAGCCAAGCGCTACTCCTCTCGGCAGGCCGAGAGATTTTTATATGTGCGAGTATTTTGGCTATTTGCTTTTGGAAGAACAAGCTGGAACCAAACTCATTTGTATCAAGTATACTTGGCATTATATTTTGAGCAAAAACCTTGCGACTGTACCTTGATAAAACATCATATAGAGCCGGCTGTTTATGTGAGAATGAGGGCTGCTCTTATGGTTGCCGCCTAAAAGCTCAAAGGCTCGACGTTGGCATGCCACTACTGCACTCACAGTCGGGCCTTTATCGAAGGAAAAACAGCAGGCTTCCTAGACATGTAGAACAACCGACCGAGGAAGCTGTTCGTGACAAGCATCATGGGAGCCGGCTATGTATATAGCGATGTGGGCTGGTAGTTATGACACTACTTATGCCACTTGATAATATCAAATGCTAAGATTAACTTTGTAGTAGGTTGCCACCTAAGGCTCTTAGGTGGAGAAGCTTGACCGCCTGACTCTTTGCATTCGGCCGTATGACGCCTGCAGTAGTTGGCCGCCTGGCCGGATGCTCGGAGGTTGGTATATTGCCGGTTGTACCCAGTAGTTTCATGCGAGGCGCATGTAACTTCAACTGGGAGTTTTTTGATCTGGCCGACTGTTCCTTTGGTGGAGCAGTCGCCTTTTTATTGAGAAGCTCTTGGATCTTTCTCTTGAAAGTACTCATGAGAGTCATGAGTTTTGTCCTAGTAATAGGAGCAGATCCTTCGGCCGCCTGCTGAGTCAGATGTTCCCGTTCCCTCCTTTCGGTAGGACGGGTGCGCCGGGCCCTTAGGGTGTCGTCTGAAGCTGTGTGAGCTTCAACTTTAAATTCTTCCTCAGTATCATGGTCCGACTGAACTTGAGGGTCGTCTAGGGGACGCCTCTCTTCAGGAGTCGGTACAGACGTGGATGCCATCTCAGAAGTACTCTCCCCACAGACAACGCCAAAATGTTTCGGGGTTTTCTGATGTCCTGCGGGAGAGTTACAATTCCGAGACTGGAACCGGACGCCTGTACCTGCAAAACAAACGGATGCTCCGGATGATTGGAGATCCGCCTCCGACGGTCAAGTTAGTACTTGTTTGAGGAGTAATAAATGCGGAAAGTAAAGGTGGGAGATCTGGTTCCTCTAGGGGAGGAGTGATCAATGTGTTTTGGTTTTCTCTAGGTGAGAGTCATTAATTGCTCAATTCCCTTTAATGAGGATTAATTAAGTATTTATAGTCTTGAGAAGCGTGCCAATCCTAGGTTTAGGTTAACCAGGGCAAATTGGGCTTCTCTCGGACTTTGGGCCTTGGTGGCCATTTTTGCCTATTTGGCATATGGGAGGCCACGTGGCGTGGCCTGATTAGTCCATGTTGGACCTCTTAGGGTGACAAGTGGCGGACGCTGATTGGCCCACGTGGTGGACACGTGGCAGGTCCGGATTGGTCCATTTGTCATGGGTAATTTTACCCTAAACAGGTTTCAATTCTAAATTTTTTTAAGACCCGGAACCGATTGTGTACCCGGTTACCCACTTATCCTATTTTTGTTAAACTAAATATATTTTAGGAAATTTTAGATTTTAACACCTAACAATAACCCGAAATTGGTTTTTAACACCACAAAAAAAAAAAAAAAAAAAAAAAAAAGAAACATAACATTTTTAAGAAATTGATTTTACCACCACTTAACAGATTTCCTCCAAGAATCCGTTAAGTGGGGTCCACACTGCCACATGTCGCTTGTTGCGTTGTTTGGTTAAAAAAATAATAAACACTTTAAAACCCTACAGTCATACCGCCACCCAACAGTCGCCACCACCACATCCACACCCCACTCGCGTTGCTTCAACCGGGCGGCACCAAACCCACCCTCCTCCCAGCCCCGACCACCGGAGCCCATCTTCCTCCCATGTCGCAACCGTAGCCGAAACCCTACATTCTAAAACATCCACAAAAATGGCCGAAATCGTGGTCGTTTTTTGGGGAAAGGGGGTTGCGATTTGGGGCTGGTCGACGTTTAACGCGGCTATGGTGGTTACGATGGGGCTAAGGATGAAGTGTGTCGGTGATGAGGTGCGGGTGGTGGTTGTTGGGTGGCCGTTGGCTCTGGTGGGTGAGGTCAAAGATCAAGGAGGTGGTGGTGGCGTAAGGATGGCTGGGTAGTGTTGGATTTTTTTGACCAAACAACAACCGACACGTGGCATGCAGGCCTCACTTAACAGATTCATGGACGGAATCTATTAAGTGGTGGTAAAATCAAATTTTCGAAAATTTTATGGTGTTAAAATTAAAAAAAAAAAATTAGGGGTGTTAAAAACTATTTTTGAGTTATTGTCAGGTGTTAAATCTAAAATTTCTTATATTTTAAAAAGCAAAAATATGTTGAATGTATCTAGTTAGTAAAATAAAAATATATATTATTAATACTTAACATAAATAAAATAGTGTCATGCATATATAACTATTTCTTTCAAAAAAATATAAGTCATAAACGCTAAAAATAAAAATGGATTCAAATAAGTACTGCATTATAATTTGTACTAGTTTAGCACTCGTGCGATGCACGAATTAGAATAAAAAAATTCAATACAATATAAAATAATAAATTACAAAATGTGGGTTTTTGGAAAGAGAAATATCACTAATAAACTTTTGGTTAATTGATGTTCACATTTTAATTTATTTATTATAAATTATTTTCCTAATGTTGAATTTGGAAGGAGTAAAATATGATATGAATGATGTCATAAGCAATTTTGGAGGGAAAATTTTTCATGAGAAACTAACATGTGTACAGTGGTGATGTAAGCAGTTTTTATTTTACTTATATTTATAGATTAAATTTTATCAATTAAGTACATCAATAGGTACCTGGTAGTTCCAATCTCAATTCCTAAATTTCAGGACCCGGTTAAAGTGGTTCCAATTCCAAATTTTAGGACTCGATCCCAACTAATTTCGGGTTTAGTTTCTAAAATTTTGACCGGATATTCGATTTACTAACCCTATAATTAATTTAAATAAAAATTAAATTAGTCAGTTCTAAATTTAATATGTAGTACTCCATTGCTAATTAATGGTTTAATACTAGTAGTAGCGAGTGTGCCACATTGCTAATGCTAAGGCCATACTAGGCCATCAAGATGCCTAAAGCATGTCGTGGACAAGTTATACCAACCTCTTCATATTGAATCACAAGATGTCGACACAAGCAACCGCAATAGAGTAAGGTGGGTGGGCGGGTGGGCGAATGGCCTTGGTCTTGTGACTTTGTGAGTATGTGACAAGTTTTATTAGCGTGTGTGACATACGACCTCCGTTAAATTGTAATTTACTACAGTTTTTAGTTGACTTCAAAATAATGATACATGTAATAGTCAAGTAGAAATTTTATAAAAGTGGAACATTATGGAGTCATTTGATACAAAAACATAGGATGATAGGATGTGTAAAAGTTAGAAAGATTTTTACAATAAACTCCTCTAAGTAAGGGTGTGTTATCTTTATACAAATAAATTCGACATGATTATCCCTAATTTTCATGTTGTATTACTGATGTACACCTTACTAGACCTGGTTATTCGTTACTAGCTTTGAATATAATTTATTAACATAAACATATAATACACCTTATTTAAGTACGTAGAACCACTTGAGGATTTTTACTTTCTATAATCAACCTAACTACATTTACTATTATGATATTTGATAAATTGGCTTTTTGGCTTCATAATTCAACCAAACAACTATAATGCATGGAGTATAATCTTATATGTAGTAGAAAAGGAGATTTTCAAATAGGCTTGGTTAATCCAATTTTGTTTGAAAAACTTATACATTGTATTATCTTATCTGTACTTATATTACTTTTTTTATTTTTGAGATTATACATTTTAGTTAATAGTAAAGGTACTCAAGTCATACATTATAATATTATGAAAAAAATAGGTGATTAAAAAAGTTATGAATATATGTTGCATATTATTTAGCTAATTATTTAATTAAATTATGTTGGACTTTTTTAGGTAATAATGAAATGTATTATTTTTTTTTTCTCTAATCCAAGCTTGATCAATTTTGTAGTTCAATTAACAATTGAATATATAATAAATTTATATTTATTTTTTTTGTAAAAAAATAATAATCTCAAACTATAGGCAATTACCCGATCATCACTCAAGCCAATAACTATGTAAAATCACAAAAATAGAGTATATAGTATGCACAATACACTAATGAAAGTTTCGTTAAAATAATTAAATGGAAAGGTGACAAATAAAAGTTCAGTCATATATTTTAAATGTTGTCTTTATTTTGAAATAAATGGAGTTAAATAGTTAGCTATTGGAGATCTAACAGCATAACTGCACTCTTTTTCGTTTCCACACAGTTGCATCCATTTTCATTCTAATTGCCCTTATGATAGACAAATTTTTTAAATGATTGTTCAAGGTGGAGTTATTAATTAGTCATTTAGTGATCTACGTATTAACAACCAACCCACATTTGACCTACTTTGGTCTATGACGTATATCATATTCCTATATCATATTTATGCATTCATTAATTAATATTTTGTCACACCAAAAGGTATAGTAACGTGTTTAAAAAAACATCATATAATTAGACTTAATTAGAAGATACTGTTCCTTTTATAGTAGCTAGGAGGTTAAATGGCCTTATTTAATGGCCGAGTTATTATGTGATAAACTATTAGATCATACACATAAATCGTACAAAATAGTAATTAATTTTTGCGAAAAATTGTATAAAATTAAGATATCGTCTCTATCGTGTATAATAAAGCTAATCATGTTCAAAATCAATAAAAAAAACCAACTTTAATTTATAAAGAGTGTATATTTTGTTGTGTACAAAGCCTTATTAAACGAGTATATATATTGTATAACATGCTTAACCATGCCCCAAATTACATGTAGAGCGAGTGATTTCTATGTAATTTGAGATGACTAAACCGTCCGTTAATCAATAACGGCCGACAATAGAAGAACAAAAGAAGAAAAAAAAAATAGAAACAAGAAGCATGGTCCAATAAGGAGAATGTAAGTAGAAAAAAAAACGAACCTCGTGAGATAGAGAATAATTGGTTAAATGACATGTCTCAACATGCACTGCTAACAGCTTTCGCACATCCAAAATCTTATCAGTAGATATCCCCTACATCCAAAAGTGCCCACACAAAACTTAGCGAAAATCTCATCCTCTAAACTATTTATTTTTCAAATTTCTTTTAGCAAATCTTTCTAATAATTTCAATATATGTTGCGTATATAACGAGTTTATTGTATTGCAATAAAATAGAGCGAATATGTACCTTGAGAGTAACTCGACTATCATTTGGAGTGTCAACTTTTACTTCAATCACCGTTGGTAAAACTGTATATTTTTTTTTTACAATCAAAAAAATTTAAATTAGTTACGTTCAAACTCATACAATAGTAATAACACAAATGAAAATAAGTAATTTCTAGATACTATGACTATATACATGTAATGCTAAATGGAACAAAATCTTAATTATTTACGGAGTATATTTCAATCATAACAAAATAGACTTATTTTTAACGTTCAAACAGCATACAAAAGAATATTTTTTACGTGACGCAACCAATTACCGTTCAACTAAATATGACTTTTAATATATTATTATTTTAATTCGAAACTCTACAACCTTCGATTTTTCCTAAGTTTGTGCAGTGAGAGAGTTTATAAAATATTGATGACGTGATATAACTGTTGATTTATAAAAACTCCATTTGAATATAGAAATAAAAAAAAAAATTCAAAAATAAGCTAACTAAAACTTATAAAGTTATAAAGAATTCATCAATACCTTTTTCTTCCTTCTTCTTCTTTTCACCTTTAGCCTTATTTTGCTTAGCCTTACTAGCCTTTGGAGCCATATCTTACAACCTCTCTTATCTCTCCAAACTCTCTCAATTCAACCAATACTCAAGTTCATAAAACAAAAACACAAGACTTATATTATTTATTTGGAAGCTTATCAACAAAAACCATGCATTGAAGCATATATAGCTAGCTCGATTGTTGGAGGCGAATTTTCGAGGATAACAAATGTACTTATGAACAACAATATAGTGAAAAAGATATCATAGAAAGAGTAAGATATATAAGCAAGACATGAAGCAATAAAGGAGAGAGAAGGCTAAAGATAGAAGCTAAGATAGGAAGATAAGGTAAGAGTATGTATGTAACGAGAGAGCTAGCACTTTGAAGTTTAAGATTGGTGTTGTTTTAATTGGAAGAACAAACAAAACTAAAATAAAATGGTGGGAGGATGTAGAGAAGGCCAAATTATTAAGGACCATACAATATAATTTTATATTTTCTAGTTACTTTTATACTTAGAAAAAAAAATAGGTGACACAAAGTTGAGACAACATTCACATTCTATCTTTTTGACGGCTATCATTTTCATGTATGTTGTAGTTGGATGGGTCACAGTTTTTTGTGTGAAGAAAGTTTTGTCCAATTTTGGGGGTGGTACTTTGGTCTTGGGATGATTATTGGGTCATTGGGAGCAGCGGCTTATCAAAAAGGATTATCTGGATAGTTTCTAGCCTGTGGCCTCTTAAGTGTGGATGCCATGTGGCGACGAAATTTTAATTAGTGGTCGTGAGAGGATTATTAATTATAGAGTAATATCGCTTCTTTAATTTTTAATGATAGATAATGTTGCTATTTAAGTATATGTCTTTGTTAAACAACCAAATCAACCAAAAACTTATACTGATGGTTGAATTTCAGGATCGATTTAATCACATGGATGGTCACGCCTACTTATTTGAGTCTTTTGAGTGTGAAGTGTGAATGCAGTATGGGCCCCCTCATACTCGGCGCAAGATATTCTACGTGGGATGGATGAAATTTGAACTGATGACCTTTGTGTCATACTGACACTTGATAGTTGATACCATGTTAAAGGACGAACTCAATTAAAAAGTTTAAGTTGATAGTCAAAGCCTAGGATGAGATTTATATACTCTATCATTCTTTGATGTGTTGTAAAAACTCTAATTGTGTATAACTCTACTTTACGGAAAATCTCTACTCATGAGTCTTGCCATAGTATTTGTTTGAGCCTATTTTTTTAGGCTTAACTAGTTAATAGGCCTTGGGCAATGCCTCGAAATACTACATTAATTCCATGATTAAAATCGTTAATTATATTTACTTTTGACTAAATAACGTATAACATGGTATAGCTTAGTGGCTGACAATATGGTTTTGAAACTTGAGGTCTTGAGTTCAAACCTTATTCAATCCATAATTTTAAACACGTGAAACGCCTTTTAAGATTCATCTCTAACTTTGAGGTTTTAATACTTTCAAGCCTAATTATGCAATCTATATTATTCCTCAAGGTCAATAAACTCTTTCTTAATTTGTCCACTTGTTGCACATTGTTGGAGATTGAATCATGTAAATTTGTGTATGTTCTTTATTTTTGCTCTCCATTATTGTTTGTTGCATGAGAGTAAAATAATATAAACTAGATGAAGCCCGTGTGTATATCAAAGATTCTTCAAGAGCCAATACAACACTACAACATTCACCTTTAATTGCTCATTTACCTAAGTTTACTCCATTTTTACTTCTTCCAAAGAGGTGTGTTATCGATACTAGAATGCTATACATAAAAAGCATTTTAAAGAAAGTGCACGTGCCATGTGGCACTCTCCTCTAATTGTTTCTAGGGTTGTTCACTAATTTAAGAACGGATTGAACCAACTTGGGCCGGAACGAATACATGAAATTTGAATTTCAAGAAATGGAGATGAGACCCGGACCGAAATGGAAAAATCTATCCAAAACCAGAATTGAACCAGTTTAGACCAATTTAGAATAATTTTTTAATCTGTTCAAAAAATCCAAATAATTTTATCGAAAACTTAAAAACGAAAAAATAGAAGTTTTCCCAACTTATTAAGGATCATCTTAATCATTTATAAAGAAATTATGCATAGTTTAAAGCAAAAGGTTGATCTGATAAAAAATCGGGTTTTTAAAGGGTTTTGAACTGGACTCGGACCTCGAGGATGCAAGGGGCGATATTTTATGACACCGCACCAAAAGGCCTTTCTCATTTTTGAGGAAGCTCGTGAACATACTTTTTAGTTTTCACTTACACTTATCTGACTTTGATACATTCAAGAAGGTCAAAGAGTTTTAGGTAGGTCGAAGGATCAAACAATGAGGATGGATTGATGGAAGACTTTAGCCCAAGCTAAGCAAAAGTGACCATGACTTATGGTAATAAGTTGAAAACAAATTACAAGCACAAAGATAGTTTTACCCATCAAAGTTGAGTTTATAACTAATGTAGAGGCTTTTATAGACAATCAAAAGTTCAAAACCACAATCATTAAAGGTAGATATTTGTTTGAAGAATCATATTTGAATTATCTTAAATGAGGACGTCCATTATACATTCGGGTGTATCTAAAATTAAAACAATTCATTTCACAAAATTTTTTGCAATTTTAGGTTAATACGTAGTATATATTATCTAATCGTAAAATTCATTCCTATTACTCTGTAATTCAATTCGAAAATTTTGTTCTTGCACTCTAAAATCATACATAGTAATCCGGATTCAAAATATGAACAAACTCAAGATAGTCAAGAGTAAAATCCTATGTAGAGTTGTAGGCATTGTAGGCAATTATACACTTAGATAAACAGAGTAAAAACCATTACTCCCAAAATTTCTAACACTTCTAAAACCTCAAAAACCCTAACAATGGCGGTTCTCCAATCTCAAACCCAGCAACACCAAAACCTTCAAATTCATCGTCTACCTCAATCCAAATTCATCGACGCAGTACGATGGTTACCCCCATTTTCCGCCTTCGACAAATTCGTCGTTCTCTCTTTGTTCGACCCCAATTCTTCATCTTCAACAATTGAACTCCACTCTCTCGATTTCCCCAATTCCGAAAACCCTAAACCCATTCTCTCTCCTCTCTCTTCTTCTTCCCCTTCGCTCTCTAGAACTTCCTCTCTCAAAACCTCTCGATCCCTAATTGCATTTTCCACATTCTCAGGTTCCCTCGATTTTCTCTCTCCAAATTACTCCTCTTCTGGGGAGGTAACCCTTGATTCGTCGCTTTCTTTGCAGGATGATGAGTTTCATGTTGGACCCATTTCGTGTATTGATGTTTTGGAGAGAGAATGTGTGAGTGTTGGGGAAGATGGGAGGGTGAATTTGGTGAGTTTTGGGGGTGGGAAGGCGAGTTATCGTCGGGTTTTCGATAGCGATGGGCTGGTTTCGTATACCGCGGTGAAATGGGCGTCTCCCATGGAGTTTGCTACTGGTGGGTTGGGGTGTAGTCTTCAATGGTGGGATCAAAGGAGGAAGCCTGGTGAACCTGCATTGCAGTTTAAGGGTAAATGGTAAGAGAAACCATTGTTATTCTATTCTAATTTTTGGATTATACTTTGAAGTTTTAATTTTTTGCTTGATTGTTGGTTGTAGTTTAGTGTTGATCATTGTTGGCAGTTGGTATTTTGGTTGTTTGAAGTGCTCTCGCTGTCCATGTAGTTACATCATTAATATTAGTTTTGTCGTCTTCAGAAATCCTATGACTATTGTTTGGAATGGTGATACTTTTTTCGGACATCCTGTGATAGTATATGTTACTATTGCTTAAACGCAGGAGGAAGTATTATGGATTGTTTTCTTTGGAGTTTGGATCCCTTTTATGTACTACGTAATTTATAATCTAGCTAGGAACTTGGATGTGGTTTAGTGATCAGATTTTAGTGTAAAAGGGTTGTACTAGTATTTGCAATGGAGCAATGATCAAGAATAAGACTCGAAGTATTTATTGGATTTTGAATTTTTGATGATAAATTTGGACTCAATTGTCTTTTGTGCTGTCAGTTGTGAGGCATGTACAGTTTCACTGATCTAAATAGGAAGAGAATTTGCAATGTAGTTGATATTAGAATGTTCAGGTGAATGGCAAGTTACTCAATATTGATGGATAAGGGTTATTAGCTTTTTGATGGAAAAGGGGTGTGATCAATTTCATGTATGGGACTTGTCCTTGAATTATGGAAAATTTCTAAGGCGCTGTTATTAAAAACATGAAGGATTCCTGGTTTATCTAGTTTAAAGAATTTTCCTAATCTGAATCAGGCGAGAATTTTTTATGGACTTCATATTTCTGAGACTACAAGCTGAAGGTGATTGAATTATTATATACTCCGTAGTGAGTAAGCCTGGAGATTCTCATGTATACATGATTGTACTTTTGATTATGTTAGGTGATCTTTAAGGAAGTGTAGATGTTGAAGTGCCTTCATTTGTATGGTTGTTTGGCAGCAAAGCTTAGTTGGGTGTGTAAAAAAAAGTAAGCTTGTTATTCTCAAGGACTCTGTGACTGGTAATTTTCATATTCTGATGAAGTATGAACTATGGAAGTTACACAGAATGTATGTGATGATTATGGTCATATGGTGTGGATTGTATATGCACATGGCTCTTGAAGTGGGCATGCTAGTAGAAATACTGTAAATGTCAAATTTTTTTAAAATAAAAATGCTTCCTCTGTTTTTTATTTACTTGCAATACATCTCTGGCACACACTTTAAGGAAGATATTAGACTAAGTAAACGGACAAGCTAATTGAAATAATTTGACCACTTATAAGACGAAGGTTTTAAGTTGTTTTTGTTTAAATTTTATAGCTTAATGTGTCTGTTAACCTTTTCAAACCGCTTTCTCAAATAGCGTGTTAAGAAGGTGTGTTACAAAGTATTAAAAAAAAAGGAAGTATATATTATCCTTATGAGCTAAGTTTTCGCGAATGTTTGAATGAATTTCTGAGGCATAATATTGTAGGTCTCAGAATACTGCTTCTGGAGTCGTGCATTCCATCGATATTCATCCGTCAAGGAAGCATACCTGTATGGTAAGATGAACTCTTCTTCTGTTGCTGGTGTAGCAAAGTTTTCTTGTTGTCTTCACCTGTGGATACAATAGCCTACTATATCATGTCATACAATGATGTACTATTTAGCTGGCACCTTTATTTATGACTTGGAATCTTGGATTGGTGTGGTTTCTTTTTCTGGTCCGAGGGGAGGTGTGCCAAAATTTATGCTACTTTGTCTGTCTTCTGTACTGTCTTAGATTTTCTTTGAATCTGGTTCTGTTAGACCTTGATCTGAAAGGCATTGTTAGACCTTGATCTAAAAGGCATTCATTATCTAGTAACAAAGTAATTTTGAAGCTTTGATTTCTTACAAATGCTGAAAGTTATTGCATGCTTGTAGTATTTTGAATTTTGTTATGATGGAACTTTGTAATTTGGTTGTAGTACATGTCCTTCAATTGGAGATGGCTATTGGCCTATTGTTGAATATTCTGGCTGACAGCTTCTAAGGCTCGCTATGATGACTTGTGACTAGGGGTCTAGGGGAGGCATTGATGGGAAGGAGAGAAAATGGGAACTGTAAGTGTTAATTTTTTTGGTAAGAAAATAAATTAAAAATAATAAATAAAAAAAAGTCATGTTAATATAAGATAAACAAGGAAAACAGCATAAGGCCATAATCTGCTATATATCTGAGCTTTAAGATTAGACCTCCATTGACACTATGCACTGAATTCATGGTGTATAAAAATATGTGCCAAATTGCTAAGATTATGGGAAAAAAAGTTCTTACTCTTTCTTTTGCTTGACCGTATTAATCTGAATAGAATAACTTAGAGATTTTTATTTGTTCATATGCGTATAGTTAATTCAAGCATACCTTTATTGTCCTGCCTTTATTGGTTTCTTATCACGTAATGTTTGAAGGCAGGAGGCTCCTCTGGTACTGTTTTTGCTTGGGATTTGAGGTGGCCACAACAGCCAATTATTCTCTCTGGAGTTGGGATTGGCGAGAGACCGTCCCAGTCAATTTCAGAAAGTGAAGTGTGGGAGGTACAGTTTGACTGTCACTTGCAGTCGTCGAATACTGCCAGTGTGTCCTCATCGATGTTGCCTGTAATGATGTGCTCTGAAGAGGGAGTACTTGCTGTCCTTGAGCCAGGTATATAATTAATTTCCTGAGATTTGGTCATTGATGTGGTATTCTGGCCTATTACTTCATTCCTTCCAGTCTCAAAATCCAGATTTCATCTTTAATCAGCTTTTTGCAAGTTTTTCTCCTAAAAATTTTGTAAATAGAATTGAGGTTTTGAGGGATATATGATAATAAAACTGCTTTTGCCCCTAAATAACAGGCCAAATTTCCATTTTTTATTTATTTATTTATTTTTATAGTTTAATAAAACAAGCCAATTTATAAATTCATCAATTAAGAATTCTAAAGAAGGATTACTTTAGTATGGTGTTGTTAAAATGTCATGGTGAAGGTTAAATGGATAACTATGGTATAAATTCAAACCATTATATGAAGTTTCCAATTAAACGCGATCTTTTATTTAGGGATGTAATTCAGCTTAATTTCAAGTTGATAATTCTCTTGAAACTTAAACCAAGGTCTGATTTTCTGCTCCACATGTTTAATAGGTGCAGAACCGATTGAACTGTTGGAAGAACCCTGTGCCATCAACAGCTTTGACATTGACAAACAAAATTATTCCGTAAGTGGGAGCATTATATGCTCTTGAAATCGGTAACCCATCGAACATATATTGAACAACTAAAGTTTACATTACCGTAACCCTATTTTTATTGTCTTGCAGGATATCATATGCAGTTTGGAATGGGAATCTGTTGCTATACTTTCAAGGTCATAATGTATTGTAGGGTTTTTAGAGCACTTGATCACAGTTGAATTTTGCTACAATTATTTTGTAACTTCAAGTACCAACATGCGCCTTAATATGTGACTAAGTGAGGTTATATTCTATTGATCCGTGTTTGATCTGCTCAATTTATCTGTATAGTTCTTGACAAGCTCTATTCAATCAACACTATTGTAGTGTCTGTTATCTTGATTCTTCTGCAAAACTCAGCTATTGTGAAATTCGGGAGGCATGTATGACTGATCTCTTTCCCAAGCTCTTTAGAGTTTTATGTTATTGTAGTTTGAGAAGATATCTTGACCTTAGAATAAATCTTATGTCTCATATCCAAATAGCATAAAGAAATGGCAATGAAACCAACAATGCATTTTCAAATAATCTAAAAATACTACGTTGAAAATTTGTAAATCAAAGTTTATAAATTGGCACTAGACAATCATCTCTAACAAGAAGAAATTTAGGCACACAGTTGAAGTGAAAATAATGTGCAAATCAAAGTTTATAAAATGGCATTAGACAATCATCTTCAAGGAGAAGAAAATTTAGGTACACAAATGAAATAACATTATGTATACATGTAATTGTAAGGGCTAATTATAATAAGTACATTATTGAAAACTTTCTACTTGTATATCACTATCTATATACTTGTATTTTCTTTTAAAGTCAATAATTGGTAAGTATTCCTTCCGTCCCTTAAAGATTGTCTTATATTCTTTAAAATGTTCCTTTGGTTGTCATTTAACTTGTATGGTTTGTTTCACTACTTGCTCTCTCTAAAGCTTTACTCATGTGCATAATTTTACCAAACCACGTGCATAACTTTGTCCAAATCTCAATAAAATAAAAGTTGAGATATGAGACAATCTTTAAGAGATGAAAGGAGTAGTCACTTTATTATCATCATACATAATTACATGTAATTTAGTTTCAACTATCAACATGTAGTATGTTCCCATACCCTATCATTAGGTCTTGCATAATTACATAATTACTCATGTGCATAATTTTACCAAACCACGTGCATAACCTTGTCCAAATCTTAATAAAGTAAAAGTTGAGATATGGGACAATCTTTAAGAGATGAAAAGAGTAGTCACTTTATTATCATAATACATAATTACATGTAATTTAGTTTCAACTATCAACATGTAGTATGTTCTCATACCCTATCATTAGGTCTTGCATTCACAAATAAACTTGGATCTTGAATTCACTAACAAACTTTTTACACTATTTTTTCATTTTTGATGAATTATGTCCAAAAAAAAATATATGTTGTATAGATGCTAAGTTGTGTAATTTTAAATTCTTATAACTAACAACAATGATGTACTTATTTTTTTGAGTAAGATCATTCTCTTATGGATTTATCTTTGCAAAGTTCAGTTTAATTTACTTTAGCTTCGTTCAATTCAATTTTATTCAGTTAAGTTTAATTCAACTACAGTTTATCTAGTTGTTTTGTTTAATTCAACACAACTCAACTCCGTATTATTTTTAATTCAATTATGTCATTTAATTTAGCACAACTCAATCATGAAGTTTTGTTTGTTTTTTTTTTTGGAAACTTTTTGAAAACATGAAGTACTCCATTCAATGGCCTAATTTGAAATTTTTGTCTTTCGATTTTAATTTTCTACTGTATGACATGGACATACAAATAACACGTAAGCATCATCATATCATCACATATCATCGATCTATCCTGTAACCACAAACACAACCTCCATTACTCTCTTCAACCTCAAACTCTCTCACTTTCTCTCTCCTCTCCAAACTACTGCGACTGGCACAACGATAATGGCAATGGCTTCCGCAACAACAACAACAATTCTCTCACTCAGAACCCCATATTTCTCTTCTTCCTCGAGTCGAAGCTCTGCTGCTCAAGGCATTTCTCTTACGCATTTCAACAAACACTTTAAGAGCACTCTCAATCTCTCTTCTTCCCACAACATTTCATCTTCTAAGCTTCAACCCATTATCCTCCAGAATAAGAGAACCTCCACCGTTGATTCTTCTGTGTCTACTTCTTTCACTGTTTTTGCTGCTAAAGGGTACAAGATGAAGACCCACAAGGTCAATTCTTTCTCTCTTTTGATTATTTTTTCTGGGTTTGGTTTATTGGGTGATTTGGGGTGGTGGGGTTCTTTTTAATTCCCTAGTTTTGTGTTTTATTTGGTGAATTTTGTATTTTTTTTCTGGAATTTGGGAATTTGGGTGGTTGATTTCTTGTTCAATTTATTAAATTTGTGTTTGTTTTTGGTGAATTTTGAATGATTGTAGGCCTCAGCTAAGAGATTTAGGGTGACTGGAAAAGGAAAGATTGTGAGGAGGAGAGCTGGGAAACAGCATCTTCTTGCTAAGAAGAACACTAAGAGGAAGAACCGTCTCTCCAAATTGGTATTCATCTCTCCCTTATTATTTTGTTAAGATATATTTAAGCAATTTTGTATTATGGGTATCTGAAATTTAAGTAATTTAGATGAAAGTGGTTCTCTGGTACTCATATGGTCTGAAGTTGTATAATGTTATGGAACTTGAATTATGGCTTATATGAACATAATATGGCCTCTATCCTGACTTCCTGAGAGCGTGTCCATTTTACACTCGGGTGTGCTTAGTGCTGTAGGTAATCGCAAGTTTATTAAATTATGCTAAGTTGGATGTGTAGTGAATTTTGCATCATTGTTGTGCAAAAGCTTTATGCAACTAGGGTGCGTCGAAGCAGTCAGTTTAGCATAAGAGCAAGAAATGATGGCCGTGTTTCATTATATGTGACCCTTTTGTAGTTTTGTATGCTTTCTGCTTAGAAGCTGAGTAAAGAGAGATAGGAGTACTAATTTATAATGTCATTCTGTGTATAATTGATGCTCAGTTTTCGAGTCTTACATGGGATAACAGAGAGCTAATTATCTTAACGGCCTTTTCAAGTTGATGTACCTTTTTTTTTATATATATATATACTACGGATATTTTCTTTGGAGGGAAAATTTAGCTTGAAGGTTAACTGTGTGCATAAGTTAAAGCTTGATAAAGAGTTAAGGTCTTCCTAGGAGGTGGGGAAATGGTAATTTTACATTGCACTAAGACCAGGGAGTCTTACAAAGAAAATCATGTCTTTATAACCATGGAGCTTGGTATAGAATGACTGAAGAAAGGTAACGTATGAATTTCTTGTGATGCCTTATAATGGACATTTATATGCTTCATGTAAGGTCTATGATCGCAAGATTATATATTATTCATTATCATTACAATTACTTGTACATCGAAGTAGGCTCAAACCATGTAGGTTGAATGAAAGAATGAGATGATATCAACTTGGGTAGGGTCGTAGGGATAAAAATTATCAACTGATTTCCATACCTGAGAAATGATCACTTTGGCTCTTTGAAAATGTCTTACTTAGATGTTTGCCCTCTACATTAATCATCATTATTCATTGTTTCCAAGGTTGTATCTCTTGACAAAATTTACTGTAGCTGTTGTGAACTTGGGATGTCTTTCCATCTACAATTTCCATGCTGTGTTGTTGAAACTAGTAAAAACAATTTCAACCTTTATTCATATAATTTGGATTTTTCATATTAAAAGATACAGTCTCTTGCAAAATCATTGAGAGTTGTTATAAGATACCCCTAGAAAAAAAGTAAAATTCACGCTAATTATTGTGAGTCTGTCATGTGCAACATATATTCATGCCTTCATGGAATGTTGATTTTGGTTTTCTCTTGCCGAGTTGCTGAAACTAGTAACTTTTCCTAACACTTACCCTTTTATTGCTTTATACTTCGTTCTCCATAGTATAAAATTTCAGTTACTTGTTGATTTTGCTCTTTGTGCTTAAATCTGACTCTCTTCTCGCTGAATTAATGCTCAGGTTCAAGTTGATCGGAGTGATTATGACAATGTGATTGGCGCTTTGCCATACCTGAAGGTAAACCGAAAAGTATAGTGGAAGCAACATTTCCATCCCCTGATGAAAGACCAGCAATTTTTCTTTCCCTTTTTTGTAATATTCCAATCTGTTTAGCAGCAAGCTTTTGTTCTAGCTAGTCAATCACATTCAAGCTATTTCTTTTATATTTCCTGTTCTCCTTCGGCATATTCTTGTAACTAAGTTATTGTTCCAGGAGCAAGTTTTTGTGGCTAGTTCATGAAAAAAGTTGTTCATGCCTATATCAAAATGAATATAAGAACATCAATAGATCCCCAATATTAGAGAATACACTCTTTGTTTTCTCACCCCCAAAGTACCTAAATTGCCATTGAGCCATTCTTAATGATGAGTAATAGACCTTGGTCCTCCCTACATGATCCTTCTTTGAGTAATATGTTTATTTTAAAATTAACTATTCAAATAGGTAATAAGAACGAATATTGATGATTTTTTTTATTACTTTTGTCTCTAAATAATTGCCTTGTATCATTATGGTGTAGAGATAGACCAAATAGTCGTAATTGACAAATGATTTAAATAAGACTCGATCCACAAAATCTTACCAACTGATCTAGTTGTGAAATTTACAACCACATACCAATACTGTGCTTTCCAAAACAGTCTCGGAATTCATAATCCATATATCATGCATGTACATATATAGTCATGTCATTGTTAATATTTTAGCCCACTAGACTTCCATCTTTTAGATGTAATTAATCCTTCAAATCATCAATGTAACATATAAACTTTTTGGCTTGACTTGTACACATGCCGACAATGATCTAGATGGGGGTAGCAAACATGCAAAAAATACTCCTTACCATGGTATTTGAAAAAAGGCGGCTTATCATTTCACACGCAAAACGTTTTTCTTAAAAACATCTCATGAATAACACGGAATACGTAGTAATATTTTGTCACATGATATTTACATTTGACATGACATGACATACAATTGGTGTCCTCCACATCAATACACAAATAAGGAAAATAACTAAAACTAGGATCCACCAATAACTTCATTTGATTAACCCAAGTTCAAATTTAGCTCAACCCCAAATTAATTGAAGCACACCTTAGCTCTTTCGTTTACTTGTTCCAATCTATTTGCAATAACTCGTCATTTTTTCTAAATGCTTAATTTGAATGTCCTATGCTTAAAATGTAGTCAAATCCGGCAAATATGCCAACTAATACAAAAATGCTTGTTCTTTTAACCATTTTTTGATGGGTTTATATTAAGCCAATATTTCAACTCTTTTCAATCTCCCTTGTTAAAAGGGCCAGGAATATAGAGCTTACTCTAATGATCATTTCTCTCCGATTTAATGGGGATGAGCAAGATATTGTTTCTTCTTGCTCGCAAAGTATTTTAACCCTAGGGAATTTGGATGTAGTACAAGTTTATGAATTTTTTTTTAAAAAAAAGAAAAAGAAAAAAAAAGTCGCGATCTTTCCTTGGAAAAAAAAAAGAGCAATTTCCCACAATAATGCTAGAATAAAAATAAATTCCCTTTATGCGTCGATTTGAAAACTAATTCTCTAAATACCGTCCATGTAGGATCGATGTTGGGTGTGTTTTTATTCACCTTAAAACCGCTAATGACAATAGCGGTTATAGCTTAAAAACCGCTACTGTCATTAGCGGTTTCAGAAAAGAGACCGCCTGTTTCAATAAACAGGTCTCTTTTCTTCCTTTAACTTTTTAAAAAAAAGTAAAGAGGAAAAGAGACCTGTCAATAAAAAGATCTCTTTTCTGAAACCATGTCTTAGCCAATAACAGGAAAGAGAACGCCCACATTATTACTGTTAAGTTCAAAGAGACCTAATTTCATTAATAACGGATCTCTTTTCTTTTTTTAAAAAAAAGAAAACCAAAACCGCTAACATTGCTAGCGGTTTTATACAAACCAATATGGACAGTATTTTGGGAATTTATTTTTAAATGGGTGTATATTGGGAATTTGTTTTTGTTTTAACATTATTGAGGGAAATCGATCAAAAAAAAAAAAAACCTTACAACTATTAATGCATGGTTCAAAATGATGATAGAATAAAAATTAACATTTTAAGTGATTGTAATACTAAACACAGATAATAATATACTTGGTTCGGTAATAATAACGAAAGAAATAATGTTGATTTCAATGATACTTTCATAGAAATAATAAAATTTCATAGTGTCCGTGTTTTTTTAAAGTACATTTGATGCACGATGACACGATACCTATACTAGTTAACAAAAAAAGAAATGAGGCAGATGACTTAGTGACATAATCTTTACCTCAAAAGTTGGAGTATTTGGTTTATATTCACCAACATTAAAAATATTCATAAAAGCATACAAAATATAGAGATTTTATTTAGCTATATTTCGTTACTTCTCATGATTACCATATCTAGCTTCCATAACCCGTCAGGAGACAAAAAATTACTAACTAAAGACCACTTTACTTTTCCAACCTCACAAATCATATGGAAAGAAGTTTTAGTAGTATCTACACGAGGAGCATTAACCTAAAACATTCAAAAAGATGAATTTCAAGCTACAAAAAATATAGCGATAAAAGAGCATAATGAAGTCTTAGTATTGTCGTGGCAACCCACGACATCTCTCCATGTCCAACCCCTCTATTCCATTGAAACATCCCAAAACTGCGATGTTTTCCAAGTACTTTGGGATAGGCCAGTCTATTCCCTTCACGCTCATTGCATTTGTTGGGATCAAATTTACGATCTTTGATCAGAAACTACAATTAATAATTTTTTATCATAAACAATCATTGATAATCTATCTATAATAAAAAAAAAGTTACACAATCACGTGAGTTATTAAATTCTTTTTACTGTATATTTATTAATATTAAATTATTACAGATATAAATTTTACATATACAGAAATGAAGATAATTCAAAATTTAAAAATTATGATTGATTGTCAAAAAAAAAATCCATTAAATAAGTCTAACATAAACAATCTTTAAGTTGCTAAAAGAATAACATAAATAAATCATTACAAAATCAATAAATCCAAGTAAATTGTACTTCCATTGTTTCCCATTTATCCAACCATTTGACAACTAAAACAAAAATAACTGATCTGTCACCTCATTTTTCTTCTCACATTCCAATAATATTTAGGGTCCCACAATTATCCAAATTACAACTATCCTAAAATCCCCAAAACACCCTTCCCTTCCCAAAACCATACCCTAAAATCTTTAATCCCAATAAAGGGTATATTAGTAATTTCACCACCATATCCAACTTCACACGTGCCTAACATCACCGTTCAAACACCCACTGAAATTCCCAAAATACCCCTGCCACTACCCACCTGACTTTCCGTGATGGATAACGCCACCCCATATATAAATAACTAAAAAAAAATGAAAAATGAATAATCTAGGGTTTACAGATTCTCTCACCTAATTTTAATTTTTCCCCCAAATTTTCGACGATTTTGTTTTGTTTTCTCTAAGATTCCTTACGATTCGTGGAACTCGCCGGAGATTTCGAATTTCTTGGATTTTGATTTCTTCAATTTGAATTTGATTTTGCTTTGATTTTGAATTTTTTGTAGATTTTTTTTTTTCATTTCAATGGTGCATTTCGAGAGTTCCGAGGATCGTCAACGGATTTCGCCGCCGTATGCGGCGGCGAGTGTCGGAGAAAATTCTCAGGTGGTGAAAGTGGAGATCGAGGATTTTTTGGAGGAAGAAAATGGACCCTTCAATAAGAAGCAGAAGAAGCCTCAATCTTCGTGTTCTGATCAGGTTGAAATTTTGGTTTTATAATTCATTTTGAGATCGGATAGATTTTTTTGAATTGGGAAGTATTAATTAAGGTTAAATTGAATGAATTTGGTCAGTGTTGTAATTGATTTTAATATGTTTGTGTTTTTTGTTATATTGGGTATGATTTGTATGAATAATTAATTCATAGATTTGGGTGTTTTTATTGTGATTGATGATGTGCTATTGGTGATTTGGCGAAATGATTGAGCTAATCCGATAGAATTTGTCGATTTTTCTTGATTCCGGTCTGAGTGGAGGAGGCGGGAAGATTAGATTAGAGGGTATTTCACATTGTCATATATTTGATATGATTAGTCAGGTATAAAATCATACAAGTATTGTTAATGGGGAAGGTTGTGATTAGCTAATCATGAAATGGTATGCTTTGATGATGAGTCACTTGATAAGCCAAGTGATATAATGATTGAGTTAATCTGGTAGAATTAGTTGATTTTTCGTGTTTCGAGTGTGACAGGGAGGAGTTGTGAAGATTTGAAAAGACGATAATCCACATTGTCATGTTTTTTGTTATTATTATTAGTCAGGAGGAAAACCACACTGTCTATGTGGAAAATCATGGTTAGCTTGTTATGAAATGTTTTACTCTGATGAGTCACTGGATTAGCCAAGTGATACGATGACCGTTTCCTTCTACTGATTAAGACATTGATTGCTACCATTTATGGATGTTTAGGAGGAGACTTAATTTGGGATTATTGAGTAGTTGAATTGGGATGGAACAAGGATGCCTTTATCATCTTGCTAATGCATTTAATTTGGCTTTAACGAATTCTCTACTCAGACACAGATGTCCCCAGTTTTACCATGACTGTTTGTTTAGTTGGTGTAAGATGATTATAGTCATTGCTAGTTTAGTACTGTGTCTTAGACATGTTGGCTGGCTTTTTCTTGACTTGGATGACCTGATCCGGTCAAATCCGTTCATTTACAATTCCTTTGCTCTCATGCCCCAATCCAGACTTTCCAAGTGAACTTTATCTGAAAAGGATGTCCCTGCTCAAGGTTAATGTACTTCTGTCCAATTTTCCTCTGAAGCTTGGACCCTCTCTCTCTCTCTCTCCCCAAATATTATCTGGGATGTAGGGAATATCTCATTAGAAATTGAACAAAGTCAGTATCTTTAAGTGACTAATGATGGTATTTAAGTGGAAGTGGTGATTGTTGGCATTTTTTTCTTCTGATTTTTTGTAATTGATTGGAATGTGAAATGGAAGATCAGGTGGGAATGTAATATGCTGCATTTTCATGCTTATAATTGAGAATCAAACATAATTTAATTTGAAGAATTGATAGGAAAGTACAAGAGTTGCATGTCGCTGACTCTTTTCCTCTTCTTGTTCAAGCTAACATGTATCGGAATGAAAACTTTAAGATAAATTATAATTATGATGAGAAGCTGTAAACTTGAGGAGGGAAGCTGTAAACTTGAGGAGGGAAGTAAAAGATAATTCAAGCTTGTGAGTTGTAACACCAAAGATTTCATCATAAATCCAAGAATTGTCTCTTGCTTGATGCTTTTAACAATTAAATATGGCCTTCAAAAATCATAAATTTGAAGGATTTACTTTGGAGGATAGTTGTGAAATTTTTTAGAGAGAGAGAGAGAGAGAGAGAGGCTTATTGATTGCATGGGGATGTGATATTTGGATTTTTAACTCTACCTTTTCTGTAAAGGAAAAAAAAATAAATTATACTCGTTAGATCCTGTCATTTATGTTTCAAAATTAGGGTTTTGCCAGTAAATTTAATGAAAATATCATGCCACTTTAAAGGGCTAATTCCCAGACCATGAACAATGTGGAGAAGATATTGCCTGGAGCCATGAACAATGTAGAGAAGATATTTCCTTGAGCCATGAACAATGTAGAGAAGATATTGCCTTATGCCATGAACAATATAAGGTAAGGAGGAGAGGGAAATAGAAATGCATATTGTTGACTCTTTATGAGAGAAAAGGAGGTTTTTTCTTTTTTTTTTTTTTTTTTTTTTTTTTGAGATGGAACAGAAAAAGAGGATATGAAAGGTCTTTATATTTATTTATAAGAATCTTTAAGGATAAAATATGGAAGATCTTTATAAGTTAATAATCTTAACTTTTGCTACATTATTAATTTATAATTGAACGATTTGTTTTCCTTTTAAAACAACTAATCTATTCTCATCCTATTCTTAGTGTGCATAGGTTTGAGAAAACATTAATAGAATGATAGGTGGTCACACATTTTATATGAATGTCTTCTTATTCTTGAATATATCAAATGTAGGCCTGTAGAAGAGGGGGGGGGGATTTGGATTCATACTACCAGTCTACCAGATGACCTTTCACCTTAAACTGCAATATAGATATGCCTTTGGGATCTACTTTGGTCTTGGTGAGACATTGTTTCACTACTCATTGTAGTACTTTTAACTCCGTAATTCATTTGAACTCTTTACCATTGAGCAGGAGGTTGAGTGTACCATGTACGTAATAATTGAGTAATGGAGTGCTTCCGAGGATTGCTCATTAATTCTTGCTAAGTGGTCTGTTTAATATTCCTGTTCTTTATCTCTTGCAGTTCTCTTCTGGAAATGATACATTTCCTGCCCCATCTTCACAATACAATCCACTAGAGGAACCTAGTCCATTGGGTTTGCGGCTGAGAAAAAGCCCTTCACTTCTTGAGTTGATCCAGATGAGGCTCTCTCAAGGTAAATATTCTACTTTGGGATCTGCACCCAGTGATGATTCGAAGTCTCGAGAGAAAAATAACACCAAAGGCAGTGCCCTTCCTTCGGACAAGCTTAAGGCTTCAAATTTTCCAGCTTGCTTTCTGAAGATAGGCAATTGGGAGGTAATGAATTTTCCTTTTTTTTCTTCTCAGTAACTATGTATTTTTGTTTTACATGTGATAGTTGCTAAAATTTTTATATTATGGCAGTATATTTCTCGATATGAAGGAGATCTTGTTGCAAAATGTTATTTTGCTAAGCATAAGCTTGTCTGGGAAATTCTTGAGGGAGGCCTTAAGAGCAAAATTGAAGTTCAGTGGTCTGATATAATGGGTTTGAAAGCAGACTTTCCGGACGAAGCACCTGCTACCTTGATTGTTGTGGTATGCTATTTTGTTTAGTGCAATATCAAAAACTTTTTATCTCCATGTGTATTATGTAATCTATCTATCTGCGATTTCATAATTTTGCCTCTAGTTTCTGACGAAGGCTTCTGCTGTTCTTACTCAGTTGGCACGTCAACCTCTTTTCTTTAGAGAGACAAATCCTCAGCCAAGAAAACATACGCTATGGCAGGCTACTTCAGATTTTACTGATGGACAGGCTAGCTTGCATAGGTTAGCCATTGTGTTACTTTAATTGAAGCATTGTTGGTCACTTGGTCTTATTCTTTGATAAAACGATTTTTGAGTGATTGAAATTGTTTCATGAGTTAACTAACAAGTATATACTTTGTCTGTTTCTTTTTATTTGCTGGCATAGAGTAATCACATACTCTAATTTGACTAGATTTGGTGATTTATGCTGAAGAAAATAATATTACAGTCATGTGTGATTTTGTTAGATTCGCACCATTCGCCTCAATTTATACTTTGATATAGTAAAATATTTTAAGTAATTGAAGTAATGCATCGACAAGCTTGAAATGATTAGTGTTGCAAGTAAAAAGAAACAAAGGAACTAATAGTTATCTAGACCTAGAATTGCTTGAATGTTTTGCTGATCCATTACTTCCAACAGAATCTCTTGCTTCAGAGTAATGTTTGTTTCGTGATCTTTCCTTGCTGTATAAATATTCATGATGTGCTGCTTCCATTAACTTGTCAGTTTTGGGCCTTGTGGTTGGCATTTTTAAAATGAAACTTACACTAAATGGGGATAGACCTGTTGTAATTGAAGAAATAAAACTGTAGTAGGAAATTAGAATGGGAGGTAAAAGAAAAAACCATAGTTTGCATGCTGTTGATAAAATGTTCTGTTGTGTTCACGTAGTCACGTGTTCCGTATTTGCTAAAACTAACAAAAACAACAATAGAATAAATTTCCGAAGGTGTTAATAGGTCTGGTCATTATGCTGTATTATGCAGAAAGATACTGAAAAATTCACTGATCATTGTATTAGTCAGGGATCTTAGAAACTGATTGACCACATTAATGAGACTTCTGACCTGATTATTAGTTTGGGAAAAGCTGAATATTATCTGCAAGCTTTGCTCTGACCAGCAGATTTTGGGCTTCTTTGTAATCATAAATTGGTATTAAGACTATTAACATTGTAAGATATCTTTACATCTTTGTTGGAATAAACACTACGGACCTGTACTGCTCTTAGTTTCCACTCATTTCTCAAAGCTTGATGTATTTATGTGCAAGGAAATGATGCTTCTGCAATTAGACATTATCTTCCGTAGCTGTCAAAAGTCACAGTTATTCTAGTGTATAGCTTCCAGTTTTGTTCCTGATTTGCTTGATGATAGTATTGCTTTAGCTTTTAGTATAACAAACTGATGAATTGACTATCTATTATACTTCCTCCCTTAAATATTTATGGCAACAAAGGAATATTTTATATCTCACAAAAAATACCCCTTTGTTGCAATTAATATTTAATGGAGGAAGTATTATAATATTCATTTTTCTATATATACTTTGAAATTGAATAAGGTTTCGACAAACACTGCTTTTTCTTAAAATTGTGTAACTTTTTAGGTTTATTTATTTTATTTATTAACTTCATAAGTATTTCAACTAGGAAAGATATAATTTTTTTTTTTTTGGCAACTGTTATGTTTCAGGAAGCATTTCCTTAAGGTGCCCTTTGGTCTATTAAACAAGCATTTCGAGAAATTGATTCAGTGTGATGTGCGTCTTAATTTCCTGAGCCGGCAACCAGAATTAAGTCTAGATTCTCCGTATTTTGATTCTCAGCCTCCTGTTTTTGACGACTCGAATGAATCTAAAAGCCATAGTTTGGATCAGATTGAAACCAGCAGAGGACCTAGCATCTCAATCTTCGAAGATGTTGGAACACCTTTATCCCAGTCATCATCTCTCTCAGTCAAACAAGATGATGCTCTTCATGGAGCATCTGAGACTCTGTCACGTGAGGCTACTTCCCCAAGCTCAGGTATCCTTTATTGTTGCAATGTCTGCTGAGATTTAGAACACCCTTGATGATGATGATGTGTTTGTCTGAGTTTGGAGATGGTGTCAGAAAATTTTACATGGATTTCTCAACAATTTTCCTGCTAGAATTTCCTTTTCACCCCTTTCTTTGTACATTTTTTTGTCGAATTATTGTGGGACCTGCCATTTTATTTTACCGGATGAGGATTTATTTTTCCAGGGTTTGGAGGGGGGGGGGGGGCGTAGATAGACCTGGCAAACTGACCCATACCGATATGAACTGATCTATGATTTAATGTCTAATATGATTGATTTAACGTAATGAAGACTATTGGCAATAGAATTAAATATGATTTGGCCTGAATTGACTTGAAACATATGCAAACATGATTTGGTATGATCCATATTGAACCAGATCTGAACAACCTGTTTGCCACTTCTTGGTGTGTAAATTAACCAATTTGTGGTTATGATTCCTTTTTTAAATAGTCCATACCATTTAAATCCTCTGTTTTAATCTGTGGAAGTGCAGCTCTATTTGTGTGTCTCATAGTCTCAGCATACTCTTACTGGCTTCCCGATTGCCTGTGGCATTGTGCTGATCCATGGAAATTTTTAGATATTGCAAATTTGCAATTGTCTCTGTTTGTGTCTTCTATGCTTTCTGATTCTAACTGTCATCATTAGTCTTGGAAATTTTTTTCCCCCTATTGTTATTAGTTTTCATTCTGATCACATATTCCATTTCAGTGATGGATGTGTGCGTAATGGAAGTTAGTTCGAGTAGCCAATCAAGCAAACCAGAGGGATCAAAAAGCGTTGAACAGCTAATAATGCAAGGAATTCGTCCATCTATGTCAATGACTGACCTTGTGAATCATATTGGAAATTGCATTACGGAACAGCGGAGTTCTGAGGATCCTAAGTTCACAGAAGAAGGATCTAAATCCCATAATAAAATGATCGAGGAAATTGCCCAGCACCTGCTCGGTGACGTTCAAAATACACCATGTTCCGATGAAAAATTTCTTATGTCAAGGGTCGACTCTTGGTACTCTCTCATTCAGAAAGATGGCACCCCTATTCAGAATTCTGTTACTGAAGAGGGAATGGATGGAAAAGCCAATGACCATGAACCTGAGTTACTGGATCAGAATACAACTGCTGCTGAAGGCTCTGTCAGAGATGGCAGCCAGCAGACACTAAGTATTCCAAGAATTGATTCTTTTGGGGATTTGCTCCACCATCTTCCGCGGATTGCTTCACTACCAAAGTTCTTGTTTGACATATCTGAAGATGGGGATAATCAAGGGAGATAGACAAATGAGAAGTGTATCTTATACTATCATTGCTTATGGGTATTGCAGATTTCTTACGGGGTTTGACAAATGAAGTGATTTCCTGTTATTTGGAATCTGAATTCCAGATTGCACCCCAGATTTATTGGGATTCAGAGATTTGGGTTGATGATGAATCCTAGTATATAACTGTATAAAATGAACCACAGATGGGATAGGCTATAGTTTCTTTCTTAAGTTTCTTGTCTGCAAATGTTAATGTAGTTCATCTTAGTACTTTATTTCTTGGAATCTCAATTGTGATTCTTGGTTTAATGAGCATTAAAAGTTCTGGAATATTATGCTAGCTTTCTCTCTTGATTGTGTAGTTTTCGTCCCTTATTTCGTACGTCAATACACAGTTTTTATTTATTTACTTTTTTTTTTAAGTTGAGAAAAAGAAACATTGAGAAGCCCTCTTTACAGGGGAACACACATGATTTGTGTTCGTACAGAACATTTGCCAAACGCGGCTAGCATTATGCAAACCCATGGGAATTTCATCTTCTTCGCCAAAAATTTTAACGTATTAAATCTTACAAATTAAAAGTTGATAACTGCAACAATCACATAAACTATAGAATAATGCTGAACAAGGTTGAACAAAGAGCACATATTATTTCATACTTCGTATATCTTATTTATTGTAACATTCAAAAGTCATCAACAATACCCAATATGAAAAATATTGCTGTTTCTGGTTAAGTTTTGATGAGCCTGGGACTACACTGCCTCTTCTAAAAAAGACTATGAACAAATTTTACCAAGATTGACAAAAATGGTGCAAATGATCCATACTAAGACATGAAACTTTCGCAAAAAACACAAGGCGGATCTCCCTGCTGCCCTTCAAGTTCACCGAGATTCAGGCAAACATAATGGAAGGAATGCCCACAAGACAGGATTGCTACGACAGGTATCGTAGCAAACTCACCCTCGCCGTAGTAGTCACCCTCACTGTCTGGTGCAACCCCCAGGTCCTCCTCACACAGAGAGCAACAAACTCCAATTTGGATATCAGGTTTGTTATAACCTGTACATGCAGGAAAAAAAAATATATCATCAAAATACGAATTACATGCCAAAACCAAGAAGCTTTGGGGATATGATGCAGGTTAGGAGTAAGATTTGAGGTTTAATCTAGGTCCAAATTTTCCAGGCCTACAATTCAGGTAGCTTTATTGCTTTTGTTTGACTTAAAGCCAGACTTGGTTTTTTCAAACCTACTAGTTCAACTACAATACCACACAAGGCACACATTATTCTCGGAAGCATAAGGTTAAGAACAACAAAACTTAGGATATTTCACAATCCCTATATATTAATTCTGACAATGCAAGAAGGGAGTAGACATACCATCCCATTGTATATGATACCGGTAGCTCTCTGATTCCAACCGGTAACTCTCTGGTTCCAAATGTAATTTGCTGGTAGAAGCTTGATGTTCAGTCTTCTTTTTCTGAACCTGTTTCCCTTTAGAAGATTTTTCTTTAGGTGAAGGTTCCTTTCCTTCAACCTGTTTTTGAATTGCAGACTTCTTCGACTTGCTAGTGGAAGGACTTGAATCAGTCAATTTTGAAGACTGTCTTGTGGTAACACCAGGAGGCTGTGATTGCTGCCTTTTTGCTGAAAGCTTCTTCTTATCAGTGGAATCCAGTCGAGCCTTTTCCCTCCAAACCTGCTGAGAAGATGTGATCTTATCTTCTGTTTTCTTAGCAGGCGTGTTAGGCTGTTTTCCAATCCTAGGAGTATGAGTCACCTGGGCTGTTTCCTGTCCACCTGCTGATACACAATCTAAATGCATCAGTGAGAAGTATCACAAATATTTAAAGAAAAATAACCAAACACTAACATTGTTAAAGGGTAGATTCTGTGAGCTAAAATTACTGATACTGTCGCATTAGACTGGAGAAATAAAGTGTAAAACATTAATCAATTGATTAAAGAAGCAAAATTGCCACCTTATACTACAGATTTTCCAACACATTATATCTAGTTATATTGTAGACTTTGGCAACCTAAATATCCACATTAAAGGGAAATCTTAAAGCACAAAATGTTAGATTACTACCTCCTGCTTCCTTCTGTGCTAAACTAGCTGCAGTGTGTTTAAGGTCTCTCGCTTTCCAGACAGTAGAGGAAACTGTTTTTGTTCCAGATTTCCTGGGTGCATTCTCAGTAACACCACCAATAGCAGCTTTTTTGGCAGCCCCTGAAGCCTCCTCAGACTTCTTTTTTTTATTTGAACTGCATGACACAGGAGTGGGACAACTTTTTACTGCTGTATTTTCAGAGAATCTTCCTGAGCGTGTTTGTCTAGGAGTACCAAGAACACGAGCAGCAGACTGTCTTTCTTTTCCAGCTTCTTTCTCTCCCTTGTTGGACATGGTATCCTGAATTCCTACGAATGCAGGGCCTTCGACTCAGAAGGGGGCAAAAATATCACCCAAAGCAGCAGTTTCCTCAATGCTCACTCATTTGTAAATTTTGACAAACTGCAACAATAAGAATCTGCAATAACATTAATACTTGTACCATACATCCAATCCAATATTACCAAAAATTCTACTCCGTGCCAGCGTGTGCTGCGCGCACACGCAGGCGTGTAACACTATGCTAGATGCTCTCAGATGCATTTAATAATTACCCTTTACACGTTCTTGTCAATCAATCATTGATTGATGATTATAATCATCTTTCCATGAATCACAAAGTAATTTACAGAACATTATTCTGTCAGAAATTGTATATTTTGTGACATTATTGATAATTTCTTTATTACTTTACACCCTGACAATTAAAATATTGCAAGAAACTCTTATTTCTAATAATTAGACATAATGATAAAACTATTAAATTCCACTCGATATTATAACCCAATCTTTAATTAACCTAATAATTTAGAAGGAAAAAAAAAAAAAAAAAAACCCAGAAAAATTCAGTAAATATTTCTATAACCCAGATAACATAATAATTCAAATAGCCTAAATTCAATTCAAAAACAATAAAAGCAGAAGGAATTTATTGATAACCAGATAATTAAATCGTTACAAAAAAAGCTAGAAAATTGATGATTTAAACCAAGAAAACAGTAAGCAAGAAATCAAATTCAAAGAAATCGAAAAACAAAATAAAGATTAATACCTGATTAAGGAGTAAGAAAGCGATTGATTGAAGGGAAAAAGAAAGTAAAAGCGGGTTAAGGGAGTCAGCGGAGGCGTTGAAATTGAAAAGGGCGAAATTGGAGATGGAGGGAACCTTTTTAAAGGTATCGGTTAAGTCAGTTAGGCTTTTTTTTTTTTTTTTTTTTTTTTTTTTTTTTTTTTGGGCTATTCAGTGTTCAAACTAGAGCTGTCAAAAGTTGACCCAACTCGAAATACTGATTCAAATCTGATTATTAACCGATCCATCTGAACTCAAATAAATGGTGACCCAAACCCGACATGACCCGACCTGAAACCAACCCTAGACCCGAGTTGACTTGAGTATGTGAGACCTAAACCCGAACATGAACTGACTTAGAGATGACTCGACCTGAATGTAACCCGTAAATTATTGACCTGAACCTAACACGAAATAAACCGAAATTGATCCAAACCCGTTTTAACCCGTCAAAATCCGAATTTAACCCGACTTGTTACTAACATGACCTGAATTCAACCCGATCCGTTCCTAACCCGACCCGAATTTAGCCCAACTTATTACAAACCCGACCCGAAATCAACTCGACTTGTTATTGACCTGACCCAAATTCAACCCGACTTGTTATTGACCCGACATGAATTTTACCAAACCTATTACAAACCCGACCCAAAAATTTAACCAGATCTGTTACCTAAGTCGACTCAAAATCAACACGACTTATTATTGACCTGACCTAAATTCGACCCAAACTGTTCCCGACCCGATTTCAAATCACCTTAAATGCAATTTAGACCACCTTATTATTGTTGATCAAAACATTTTGTGTGGGAAGACCAAGTCGGTCCTGGCCGGCAAAAGAAAAGAGTATCATCCTCAAATTTAAGAGTTAAATATACTCCGTAGTATATATTTGTTGAATAGTCAAAGGAAATAATTATCTTCCTAAATTATAAACTATAGTTCCCTAGTACATTGCCATATATATTATAGTCAAAGGAAATAATTAGCTTGATAAAAATGATAATAATCTATTTATACTTAGTTGAACCCGAATATGATCTAACTTGGAAATGACCCGACCTTGTTGTAATTTGTAAATTATTGACTTGAACATAACCCGACTTGACTCCGAGAATGACTCAAATTGGAATGACCCAACCTGATTATAACCCGCAAATTATTGACTTGAACTGAACTCGACTTGAACCCGAGAATGACCGACTTGAAAATGACCCGACCTGTTTATAACCCGCAAATTATTGACTTGAACCGAATCCGACTCAAACCCGAGAATGACCCGTCTTAATTCTAACCTGCAAGTTATTGACTTGAATGGAACCCGACTCAACCCGAGAATTACCCTAACCCGTTTTAACCCGAATTAAACCCGACTCTAATGTAACCTGACCTGTTATTAACCCGACCCAAACCCGATAAGATGTATGACCCGACGTGACCCGACTCAAGCATGACCCAACCCAAACCTGACCCGCATAGGTTATGGAATTAATCCGAATTAAACCAACCCGAGTTGACCCGACCCACTCTTACCGACCCAAACCCGACCCATTTACCCAAATCGACAGCTCTACCCGAAACCTCCTAAGTTTCTCAAAAAGCGTGGATATAGCCTTCAATTTTGGAATTTTTTTTACTTTTTTTCAACGGGAAATAAAAATTGCCGAAATATTTACCAAGATCCTTAATACCATCCGGGAGAACAATTGGCTAGGTGGAACCATTCAATTTGCATTTAAACGACCAATTTACCAGTTTACAACTTGCACCGATTTCATTAACTCAAGCTTACCACGAACATTTATGACAACATATAATGATCACATATGGATCCAAACGACATTATATGACCCCGAGATGTATCCCCTAAAATCTCAATGCTTTTCGACACCAGGCCCCGAAACATTCAAAATTTCTCAAAAAGCGTAGATATTAGCCTTCAATTTTGGATTTTTTTGATTTTTTTCCGCCGGATTTAAAAATTGACGAAATATTTACCATGGTCCCAAATACCCTCCATGAGTCCAATTGGGTGGGTGGAACCATCAAATTTGTCTTTAAACAACCATTTTACCGATTTACAACTTACACCAACTACATTAATTCAAGCCTACCACGAACATTTATGACAACATATAATGATAATATATGCTTCCGAACGGCATTATATGACCCCGAGATGTATCTCCTAAAATCTCAAGCCTTTTCGACACCTGACCCCTAAACCTCCGAAATTTCTCAAAAGCGTGGATATTAGCCTTCAATTTTGGAATTTTTAAACTTTTTTTCGTCCGGAAATAAAAATTGTCAAAATGTTTACAATGGTATCTAATACCCTCCGAGAGTCCAATTGGGCAGGTGGAATAATTCAACTTGCATTGAAACGGCCAATTTACCGGTTTACAACTTGCACCGATTTCATTTACTCAAGCCTACCATGAACATTTATGACAACATGTAATGATCATTTATGGTTCCAAACGGCATTATATGACCCCAAAAAGTATCTCCTTTAATCTCATTTCTTTTCGACATCGGGCCCCGAAACCTTGAAATTTCTAAAAAAGCATGGATACTAGGCTTCAATTTTTAAATTTTTGACTTTTTTCGCCCATAAATAAAAATTGTCGAAATGTTCACCATGGTCCATAATACATTCCCGGAGTCCAAATTGGTAGATGGAACCATCCAATTTTCCTTTAAACGACCAATTTACAGATTTACAACTTGCACCGATTTCATTAATTCAAGTCTACCACAAACATTTATGACATCATATAATGATCATATATGGTTCCAAACGACATTATATGATCCCGGGATGTATCACCTAAAATCTTAAGGATTTTCGACAACGGGCTCCGAAACCTTCAAAATTTCTCAAAAAACGTGGATATTAGCCTTCAATTTTGGAATTTTTTGACTTTTTTGACTCGGAAATAAAAATTGTCAAAATGTTTACTATTGGTCCCTAATATCCTCCAGGAGTCGAATTGGCTGGGTGGAACCATCCAATTTGCCTTTAAACGGCTAATTTACTGGTTTATAACTTGCATCAATTTCATTAACTCAAGCCTACCACGAACATTTCTGAAAATATATAATAATCATATATAGTTCCAAACGACATTATATGACCCTGAGATGTATCCCCTAAAATCTCAAGGATTTTCGATACCGGGCCTCGAAATCTCCAAAATTTCTCAAAAAGCGTGGATATTAGCCTTAATTTTTGGAAATTTTGACTTTTTTTGCCTATAAATAAAAATTGCCGAAATGTTTACCATGGTCCCTGATACAATCCGGGAATCCAATTAGGTGGTTGGAACCATCCAATTTGCCTTTAAATGGCAAATTTACCGGTTTACATCTTACACCGATTTCATTAAGTTAAGCCTATCACAAACATTTATGACAACATATAATGTTTATTTATGGTTTAAAACATTATTATATGACCCCAAGATGTGTCCCTAAAATCTCAAAGTTTTTCGACACCAAGCCCTGAAAATCCGAAACTAAAAAAAATTCTTAAAACGTGTGGATATTAGCCTTTAATTTTGTAATTTTTAACTTTTTTTCGTCCGAAAATAAAAATTAATGAAATATTTACCATAGTCCCTTATACCCTCCGGTAGTCCAATTAAGTGAGTAGAACCATCCAATTTGCATTTAAACGGCCAATTTATCGGTTAACAACTTGCACTTATTTCATTAATTCAAGCCTACCACGAACATTTATGACAACATATAATGGTCATTTAAGGTTTCCAACGTGATTATATGACCCCTAGATGTATTTAATAAAATCTCATTTCTTTTTATACCTAGCCCCGAAACCTTCGAAATTTCTCAAAAAACGTGGATATTAGCCTTCAATTTAAGAATTTTTTGACTTTTTTCGTCCGGAAATAAAAATTGCCGAAATGTTTACCAGGGTCCCTAATATCCTCCGGGAGTCCAATTGGGTGGGTGGAACCATCCAATTTGCCTTTAAACGACTAATTTATCGATTTACAACTTGCACCAATTTCATTAATTCAAGCATACTACGAACATTTATGACAACAAATAATGATCATATATGGTTCCAAACGACATTATATGACCCCGAGATGTATCCCACAGAATTTCAAGACTTCTCAACATCGGGCCCCGATATCTCCAAAATTTCTCAAAAAACGTGGATATTAGCTTTCAAGTTTGGAATTTTTTGACTTTTTTTCGCCTGGAAATAAAAATTGCCGAAATGTTTACTAGGTCCCTAATACCCTCCGGGAGTCCAATTAGTTATGTGGAACCATTCAATTTTCTTTTAAACTAACAATTTACCGGTTTACAACTTGCATCGATTTACCGGTTGACAATGGCCAATTTAATTAACTTGCACCGAACCCGACTTGAACTGAAATTGACCCAAATCTGTTTTAACCCGTCAATACCCGAATTTAATCTGACTTGTTACTTACCCGACCTGAATTCAACCCGTCCCGTTCCTAACCCGTCACAAATTTAACCCAACCTATTACAAACCCGACCGAAATCAACCCGACTTGTTATTGACCCGACCCGAATTTTACCATACCTATTACTTACCCAACCCAAAAATTCAACCCGATCTGTTACTAACCCGACTCGAAATTAACACGACTTGTTATTGACCCGACCTAAATTCAACCCAAATTGTTCCTAATCCGATTTCAAATCACCTTAAATGCAATTTAGACCACATTATTATTGTTGATCAAAGCATTTTGTCTTGGGAGACCAAGTCGGTCCAGGCCAGCAAAAGAAAGGAGCATCATCCTCAAATTTAAGAGTTAAATATAGTATATATATTTGTTATATGGTCAAAGGAGATAATTATCTTCCTAAATTATAGACTATAGTTCCCTAGTATATTGTCATATATATTATAGTCAAAGGAAATAATTAGCTTGATGAAAATGATAATTATCTATTTATAGTTAGTTGAACCCGAATATGACCTGACTTGGAAATGACCCGACTTGATTGTAACTTGCAAATTATAAACTTGACATAACCCGACTTGAATCCAAGAATGACCCGACTTAGAAATGACCCAATTTGATTATAACCCGCAAATTATTGACTTGAACCGAACCCGACTTGAACCCGAGAATGACCCGACCTGATTATAATCCGCAAATATTGACTTGAACCGAACCCGACTCAAACCCGAGAATGACCCGACCTGATTCTAACCCGCGAATTATTGACTTGAATCGAACCTGACTCAAACCTGAGAATGACCCGACCTGATTCTAACCCGCAAATTAATAACTTGAATCGAACCCGAGAATTTCCCTAACCTGTTTTAACCCGTGAAAACCCGAATTGAACCCGACCTATTGTTCACCCGACCCGAATGTAACCCGACCTGTTATTAACCCGACCTAAACCCGACCCAAACCCGATAAGAAGTATGACCCGACTCAAGCATGACCGAACCCAAACCTGACCCGCATAGGTTATGGAATTAATCTGAATTGACCCGACCCGAGTTGACCCGACCCACTCTTAATCGACCCAAACCCGGACCGTTTACCCGAATTGACAGCTCTAGTTCAAACGTAGGTTTACCTTTTTCCTGTAAATAAAAAAAAAAAAAAAAAAATTACATAGTTTTTACTTCTTTATTTCAATCATGTGGGGGCTGGTACATGATAATCTGTTCTATACACCCGGGTGTACAGTATATCTGGGTTGTTTACTCATTAATTTTTGCTCATTTTATAAATGAGCAAAACCATAATGAGTTGTATATTAAAAATTCTACTGGTACATAAGTGTAAAATACATCCTGGTTGTCGAATGCTTGCACGTGAAGTTATATTTAAAGGTGTCAAAAACCGACATGATTTGAAAGATTTAGTCAAAATTAAATAAGGCCTAATATGGTTTGACCCGAGAAATCTCATATCCAAACCTAACATGAAATCGACCCTAAATCAACCTGAAATTGTTTTAGTCCAATAATCTATAATACTATATTGCCATATTGGACCTCTTACAATCCAATAATTAAGATTGTTAAGGAAATTGTTTCAAACCCGAAGTAGAAGTATATCAATTTTTAAGTACACTAACGTATATAATGCATTTTTATACGAATATGAGAAGGAAAAAACTTGATCTAAATAAATGCACAAACACCCTTTCCACTCTTGAAAGAAAGGGGACAACGTTTTGCTTCAATGCTTAAGGAAAATATCACTATTTTTTAATTTGTTTAAGACAATGTTTGGGTTGATAGTGTTGTTAAGATAGTTTTTCCTAAGAATATAAGAGTTTTAGAAAAGTTAGAAGATGAAGCTTTCAAAATAGATATGGTATTTGGAAGGAAATAGCTCATCTTTTTCACTTTAATTTCATTACAGTAATCAATTTGGAAGTTTTTGGCATCTTTGGAAAAACTAATTGTTAATTGTCAAAGTAGTTAGTGTATAAAAATTTTCATGGCTACCTTGACACTTGCAAACATTTGGAAGAATTAACTGCTTTTTACCAAACCCAAAACATAAAATCTTACTCTAGAAGTAATATCAAACTACTAAAAAAGTAAGCAAGTTTAAAGTTCTTTGAAGTATTATTGTTATTATGGCTAGTACAAACGTGTTCAACTCATGATAAAGAAAAAAAATAAAGAGTTGCAAAATCTTTAGCTAAACTTGCTTTTGCAAGAAAAAGGTGAGACCAATAATAAATCACTTTGAGCATAATTGTTTCAAAAAAAAAAAAAAAAAAAAAGGAAAAATTACTTCTAATACACCAATCTTTGCCCGGTTCTCCTAAAATACACCAACCTTTTGATTATTCTAAAATAAACCAACCTTTATACCCCTTCTTCCCAAAATGAACCTAGCAGGTCACCCATCCGGTACAACCAGTTACATATGCTACGTGGCATTTCATAATTGGTTTTTTTGCTTTTTTTTTTATACATATTTTAATTTACCAGCCATCACCTTCTCTCTCTCTCTCAGTCTCTCTTCCCCCATTACCACTTGACCACCATAGTCACCACTCAATAGACCCACCAGCCACCACCATCCTTCTTTCTCTCTCCTTCCCCTTCCCCTTCCCCTTCCCCTTCCATGGCCTTCCTCCATTACCAGGCCACTTCACCTCCCCTTTAACTTACCCACCAACAACAACACCTCTAGCCACCACCACCAACACCTTCAGCCACCACGAACCTCCAACCACCACCAAACACACCTCCAGCCACCACGTCTATCTAGCCACCATGAATCTCTAGCCACCACCTCCATAACAACTAACTAACTAAGCACAAACCTCACAACCCATGTCGTTTATAACCACCCCTTCCACCACCTAGGCATGCGTAAGCCACCCCATCCTCACCACCACAAACCTAAAAACCCCACATAACCACCGCCCTTTGCTTCAATCTTGTTGTTGTTGCTGTCCATATCTCCTTTCTACCCTCAATTTTAAAAAAAAAAAAAAAAAAAAATGGATCTAATGATGATTTCGAAGTGGTCGGTTTTTTTTTTTTTTTAAAAAAAAAAAAAAAAAAAAAATCTGAAATGGGGGATGCTTTCATGTGGGGGAGGGCTTGTGTAGGGAGGGCGGGCAAGGGGGCAGGCTCAGTTGGGTTAGGGGCGGTCTGGTGAAGGTGGTGGTGGGACGAGTGTTGACTTCAAAAGAAATAAGGGGAAGATAAAATGGAGGTGGAGCTTGGGGTGGTGGTAATGGCTGAAGATGATGGCAAACGGTGGGAGGAAGGAGAGAAAAAGGGATGACCGCTTGTTTAGGTAACAGTCATTTGGGTTCATTTTGGGAAGAAGGGGTATAAAGGTTGGTTTATTCTAGAATAATCAAAAGGTTGGTGTATTTTGGGAGAACCTGACAAAGGTTAGTGCATTAGAAGTAATTTTTGCAAAAAAAAAAAAAAAAGTATGAAAGCTTGGCTATCACCATAGTTTTATGCAAGTTCGTCCTAGTTTTATGCAAATAACACCCCAAACCCACAACCTTTAGTTTATGATCTGAAATATGAAGTTACACAGACGACGATGATATTTATAGTAATTCCGTTGCATATCACCAAAAAAACACTTATACGAACTTATCTAAACTTTTTTTTTATTATTTTTTGGATGGAACAAACAATTTTTTTTTCGGCTATTTCACCAAATGCCACTGAGAACTTTAAAAATTCACCAAATGCCATCGGACTTTTCAGAATTCACCAAATGCCACTCAGTTTTTAAATAATTCACCGAGTGCCATTAATGACTAACGGTGGCTTAATCATTACACATGGCAATCGATTATTGGTTTAAAAAATATAAATAAAAAAAAAAACTCTAAACCCTAACCCAACCCAACCCCACCACCGTAACCACCTGCCCAAGCCAACCAACGGCCCAAAGCCAACCGCCGGAACTCCTTGACCTCTTGCCGGAACCCTCTAACCTTCCGTCGGAACCCGCCGGAACCCCTGACGTCTCGCTGGAACCCCTTGACCCCATCAAAACCGTTGACTCCTCTTAATCCCCCGAAAAACCACCCCAACCACCGCAACCATCTCGCGCAATGCCCAAAACTCTGCCTACTCGACTCCAGCACCCACACATTGACCCACAAAACTCCGTTTACCCGACGACCTTGCGCTGATGCCCAACCCAACCCCCGCAATGCAACCAACTCACGTACCAACACGACGCATCACATAGCCACCACAACTGACCATGGAAACCCAGAAATCCATAATAGAACCCGACTGTGGAAACCCTTCACCCTCAAACGACCGAAATCAACCATGAAATCTACAATGGTCGATTTTTATGGCCGATTTCATCTTTCAAGGGTGGAGGATAGGAGGAGTGGTTTTGCGCGGTGGTTGGAAAACGCTGGGTGTTTAAATCAAAGCTCATGTTGGTGGTATTTGGGGTCGAGCAGGTTGTGTCAGGTGGAGTGCTTAAGAGCCGATTGACCATTTTTTTGTGGTTAAGGGGGTGGCCGGCTGTTTTCCGGCAAGAAAAGGGGAGGGGGCTAAGGTTTTGCGGTGGTGGGAAGGTGACTAGGAAAATTTTGGGTTTTTTTTTGTTTTTTTATTTAATTTTTTTATTTTCTTTTAATTTTTATGACTTAAAATAAATAGACTAATCATATCATGACATGTGTCATGATTAGACCCTAATGACTAACGGAATTAACGGCCGTTAGTCATTAATGGCAAATTTTTAAAGTTCTTAGTGACATTTGGTGAAATAGCCGTTTTTTTTTCAAGAAGAAAAGAGTAGAATCTTGAACCTGATAGAAATAAAGATCACTGAAAAAAACTAATACTTTGTACTTAGTACGTTCAGTGCACAGTTCTATGCTAAGTAACATTATTTACAAAGGTAAAAGTCTAGACCAAAGTCAGGTTACCATTCAACTGTACAGGAAACCTCTGATAAAGACGAGGGATATAAATGTTAAGTTTCATAATATGATACATAATTTACAGTTTCTATTTTTTTTTTTTCTTTTTTATTTTATTATCCCTACTTCCATCATGTCTGTTAGGATTATTGCCAGAGATCAGGAAGGCACTGGCGAATGAATGGTTGTATCCGGTAGCATAGCAACTGTTACGATGAAGTATTCACATCCCACAGGGAGATGAGTAGCTAAGGTGTCAGATGATGATGATGATGATGATGATGATTTCAAGCAGTCAGCTTGATCTCCTCCGCTGTTTTGTTCGTGCCTTGGCACACCTGAATGTGGCTTCACAACACGTCGCTCTATATGGACAATCTGTCCGATAATATAGGCAGGTCGATTAGGAAGATGATCAGTGAACAAGGCAACAGATTCTGGAGATAGAAAATAATTGGGGCAGTTCCGGCTTATTGCCTCGTAATGCCCTGATGAATTGAGGATGAAGGCAGCAATCTCATGAACCTCAAAACGGCAAAAAGAGATTTTTTCCTTATTTGCCTGTTGAAAGGGGGAAAAAAATTAAGACATACTCTAATGGAAAAATCAACAGTTAAAACTTACTGCCACAAGATTCAAGAATAGTGTATCTGATTCTCCGATAACCATAATTGTTTTTTAGGGAACTCCAGATAACCATGATAAATTTGCCCATCTTTAGAAAAAGAAAAATGAAAAAAATAAACCCTAGAATAAGCTAGACATGTAACATGGAGAAGCTGAGTGCCAGACACTCAACCTGGCCTACCTGTGTAACTACTAATAAAGCAAAAAGGATAGTGTCTGCAATGAAACTATGAAAGTAATCAGATGGTATGTCTGATTCCTCTATGTTTCAGAATTATATATCCTGTCAGCAGTCAACTTTTCAGAGCACACGAAGGAAAGCACTTGATGGTGCAACATTCAAAATTGCAACTTGTCACAAAAACCCAAAAGACACAATAGCAATAGGCAGGTCAAATTTTGTAATAGTAAAATGGTTTTACTCTATAGTTTATAAAGTTAGCATCACAGTTAACTTTATAAACTTATACCCAGTAACTGCTTTGAAGTTATATCTCACATGCATTGCAAGGAAAGGAGACAATAATATTTTCTTCCATTTTTTTCTTCTTTTAGGAATAACCATCAATCTCTTCTAAATTGACTTCAACTTGAAAGTCAGCATACTCAGCAATGTTCAGTTAAAAGTATTTGATTGCAATGCAATGGATCAAATCTCTAATTTAGTAATCCTCACTTCTAAGTTCTAATTGTGGAACATTAGGTTGAGCCCATGCCAACTCGGTGAAGGAAATAAAGAATAGCCTCTCTTCAACTACATAGGTCATCCATTTTTGTGCATCCACATTCTAACCAATCTAACTTGATGTAAGGAATCTAGAGAGGGGCAATGGGTAAATGGTATATGGTATGGCTGTATGGTATGATAAAATCATGATCTGGAAAATACCTGTTTCTCATGTTGATGCTTTGTGTATAGTGTCTTGACCATTTCTTTCCTCTCTTCCAAATCTTTTGAGAGCTGTTTGTTTGCAGCTTCAGCCTTTGAATACCTATCGAGCAGCTCAGCACGCTGCCTCGATAAAATACCAACTTTATCAGCGAGGACTCTTATACATGCACGGAACTCAACATTACCATCATCTTCACCATCACTTGCAGAACTGTGTGATATTACAATTATAAACTAGTCAGCAAAGGATAAATTCAGTAGGCAGTTAGGAAATAAGTACTTAGCAGAACATGTATAAAAAAATTATAATGCAAATAATCATATATAAACAGAAAAAAACTCTCTCAATTGGTTCTCACCTGGCAAGAGATTGAGCTAAAGAACGCAGTGAATCGGCAAAGCCAGCAACTCCTCCAGAAGCATTGACACAAGACTTGAGTCTTTCAAAAAGGCCACGCATTTTCACAGCAGATGCACGCAGGGTGTTGTATTCTGAAGCTCTCCGGTCAGCAGCGCAAAGATGAGTTTGAGCTTCTTGCCTAGCTTCATGCAGGCAGTTCTCTAGGTGAGCACAATTCATCTGTGGACATCCAAGTTAAAGAGGAAAAAGTTTAAACAATAAGATTAAGAATAGGGCCTTCGATGCATGTTGGAAATTTATGTCGTGTTATTTGTAGAAAACGTAACCTGGATTTTCACCCCAAAAAAAAAAAAAAAAAAAAAAAAAAAAAGTAATCTGGACTAAGCCACAAACGATCTTACAGAAAATTCTTAGCGAACGAGAAATAATGTTTTGTTTGTAATTGAATTAACAAGCAAAGTAGAAAAAAAAAAAAAAAAGTAAATATACAAGCATATTTGAATAGATCAGGCAAATGTAAATATTGTAATAGCTATACCTGTGATTCATCTAGAAGCTTCCTGCTATTCTCCAACTCTACGCCAAGCTTGGATACATCCTCCAAAACAGATTTAAGCCTGCTTTCAGTTTCTGTCAGTTGATTTGCCTTGTCCTCAAGTGCACTTTGCAGTTCCAGCACAAGATCATTATTGACCTTAGCAGCACTCAGACTAAGGTCAGCAGGAGCCTCAGATGGTAAAACACCCAAGGAACTACTAGTGGCAAGCAGCTGCTCATCTCGCTGTGGATCCATCATAGACGAATCTAAATGAGGATTCTGGATTCCAGAAGAGTCAGTCATATTCTCGTCTACTTCCTGGGCTTTGCTAGTCATCCTAGGTAAAAGTCCATCTTTTGCATCAGCTGGGTTAGATGTACAAGATATCTCATCCATGAGATCACCAGATCTATTAGCAAGTTGTCTCTCCCCATGATCCGAAATTCCTGACCTGCAATCATCTGATTTTGATGAGTAAGTCGCGTCATTATTGCCCAAACATTTCCGAGCCTGCATATACTGTTCGGACAATTGCTGAGCCAACTCTTCGATCCTTTTTTCATATGATTGACACTGCTGGTGTTTGGCCTTCAACATTGATTCAAGATGTTTTATGTATTCGTCTTTCTGCTGCAATGCTTCAGCTGTTTTCTCAGCAGTATTTTTCAGCAAATTATCTATTTTACTATCATCTAGTGAGTCATATTCCACTTCAGAGCTGAAAGAACAAATTTGTGCAATTGCTGAAGCAAGGTCAGCTCTCAGTTTAGCATTTTCAACTTCCATTTTACTGGTTCCAGCAACATCTACCAAGTCACACACATCAATGTCTTCATAATTTTCATGAGAAATTATAGCCTGTCTTTCAACATCTCCTGAATAAGAACTGCTGTTGGACATAGAAAGCGAGGTCCTAGAAGATCCTGATTTTTCACTCTTGAATGGTAGTCCAACCAAAGACTCGGGTGCATAACAGTCAATATCCCTGATGTCAATATCAAGCAAGCTAGTGTCAAAGGGAACAATATTCACATCACATTGGCTAGGAGTATCAAACAATCCAATGGCAGCTAATACATCCCTTGGTATAAATGAGCTTTGTGCCTTCAAAAATTCCTCTCGTCTCCTCACCTCATCCTCCCTCTTTGTAGCAAGTTTTTCAGCCAATTGTCCTGCCATGCCCATGTAAAGCTTCATTGAAGCCTTTCTCCTCACTACTTCTGCTAGACATGATCTATAAGCAGGGCCAATACCGCGAACTATCTTTAAGCCCTCAAAAACAGCATCCTGACGTTTTATTGCCTCTGAGAAAGCATTAAATTGCAAACGAACATCTTTTATGGTATGTTGAATATACGCAATCTTTTGCATGTAACTGTGAACAAAACTGTTCATTTCATTCTTTTTAGTTGTGCAGTAATCAAGTAGATCCGATATTGAACTGTCACAAGCCGTCATCTTTGGAAGATGATTTTTATCATGGACATCATACATAGGACCCAAGGCAGAAACTGCATCATGAGGCCGGAGAGAAGAGGACATCTGGCTTGATAGACAATCATCCACCAATTTCTTGACTGTGCTAACATCCTTGCTGCAAAGTGGAAAAAAAACATCATTTGGACTCAGAAATCCTATAGCATAGCAAAGGGCTACAAAAAAACATATTAGGCTTAAGACATGCAAGAGACTAACAAAACGTACATCAGTCAAATTCAAGAAAGATGGTATACAGCCTATTCAAAATCAATGCACACAATAAATAAATAAAACGATTCGAAATCCAAGAAGCATACAAACAAAAACCTCATGTAACAATAGGCAACATGGCAAATCTAAACAAAACACATACATGACCAAGCCTAATCATCAGCCTACCACAAGAAACTCCTAAAGTTCTAACAGCAGCACATTCTAAAAAGGGTCACATGCAAACAAACTTGACACAGCAATAATAGAGAGGGACTTTCTGTAAGACCCTGGAATGAACTAAAAGCAATTGGGCTGCCCTTTTGTGAAATAAAAAATATTAAACATTTTGATGTGACTTAGCTCATCTATGGACGGGGATAACAAAAAAAAAAAAAAAAGGTGCACTAGTGACTGCCTGTTATCTTGAAAAATGAATTCTAGGGACTACCAAAGTAGTATTCTAAGACTAATGAAAGCAGCAACACCCAAGTAAAAAAGAACGTGAGTTTTACAGCTGGTTCTATATGAATAAACAAATCCCTTAAGGCAATATTCTGAACGCTGCATCACAAACACGGTAACACCCAACAAGTGTTATTCCTTCATCCCACAAACCTCCTCCCAAGTTCCAATGCACCAAGATTTTCTAGAACCTTCCTAGCTTAGCCCTTACACAAAAGAAGAAAAGGAAAAAAAAAAACCTCTTAATCCTCAGCAACTTTCAGCCGACATATCAAGCATCATAAGAAAAATTTTACATAAGTATTGGAGATGGAAAAGGTGTGGAATACTAAATTCAGAAGCTGCAAAAATAAAATAAAAAAAAATAAAAAAATAAAAAACAAGAGAGATTACTAGATTGTTGTTGTCAGGATTTCAGAAGATGCATGTGGCGCAATACATACTACGTATGTTGATATGAGATTAACAAGAGAAAGGAATAAGTCCACAATGAAGAGGTCCCCAACAAGGATGGAATGACAATTTTCAAATTGAGGATAAGAAGGAGAGCAGATAGCAATGGTTTGGCCATGTGTCCGACACTGGCTTCACATAGCACCAGTTCATAGATTTGAAAATTGCAATATAAACAATATTAAAAAGTTGTAGGGGGCAAAAGAAGACCATAACAAGAGTAGTAAAAAGGACATGAAACAAATAGGTCTTCAGAATGATACTCCATTTCATAGGGGGTAAGGGAAGAAGAAGAATACATATGTAGAAACTCAAAAGGATGTAAACCCATCTTAGTACTTATAGCCAACCCCATCCATTAACTAAGAAGGTTCTAATATCGTTGTAGTTATTTACATGCAATAAAAATTGTGAATTCACCTTATGACAATCATAAGGGATCTACAAGGAGAAAGAAAAGATATAATAAAAACTCCGATGTCTAGCACTCACAGTAGTGGCATACCCGCAGATAGCAAAACACGTAATCATTCGCACCACACATGACTAAACCCTTATTTTTAGATTTCATCCAAGATCTGCCAATAAATCTTATCACAATAACACCAAAACCAAATGACTTTGCTTACCCAAAACATGAAATGATCAACATCACATAAGACTAGATAATCTTTAGTTAGACACTTCATTAAGAAACCACTCACAAACCTTATTAAGTTATCTCAAGAACTAGATTTTAAAATAACAAATGAACACATCTCTTGATGTTTCTGCTGCACTTACTATTTTTCAAGGGAAAAGTCAAAGTTGTCTCGTAAAGTAGGTAAACAAATTACCACAAGATTCCAAACTCCAACAAAATCCTCCTTTCTTGCTACAAGGATGACAACAGTATAACACCTTAAGGGGGCGTTTGGTTCACGGATTATAGGTATGAGGTATGGGTTTAGAATGACCAAAACCCATACCACATGTTTGGTTGTCAAAAATATGAATTTTAAACCCATACCTCAAACCCATGAGGTATGGGGTTTAGAAACCTTAGGGGGGAGGTGGGTTTGGCTCATTCCATTCCATTAGGTTCAAATACATGAAATTAAGGGGATGATATTCCATTCCAGAATTGAACCAAACACATGGTATTAAGTATCAAGTTCCAACCCGATACCACCTTAACCCTATTCCTGATTCTAAACCTATACCACTCTGCGAACCAAACGCCCCCTAAGAGTATGAACATCAAGGGGTATTATCCTCCTCTTAGCACTCTCTCTCCTCAAAAAGTGCATCCTACTTATTTAGAAACAATCTAGAGGATCCTCTAGCAAATAGAGTCAGGAAAATTCCTCCTCCTAGCAAAGGACTGCACTTCTGCTCCATCACATACACATGCAGACATAGTCCCAAAGTAAATACTGATTTGTTTATTGTGCCCCTTTGAAACAACACCTTTATATTTTTCATCCTAAAGTGCCATTTTATTTGATATCAGTTCCCTTGTATTAAAAAAGAAATCCCTCCTTTATCCCCAAGTTAATATAACTTCACCTAACTGGGAACAACCTATTCACCTCACAGCTCAAAGTAAGCAGTTACATATAGATGCACTATGGTAACCAAACATGGTTGGATTGATTCCACTTGCAATTTGGTGACAAACTTTTTGGGGGGCTTGTGTAAAAAAAAAATTAGAACCTTCACCTTACACCATCCCACAACTCCAAAATGCAATCATTATAAATGTTAAAGACTGAACTCATAGATTCAACTCAAAAAGGAGGGCCTAATGACTTTAAATGGACACAGATATTAAATAATGATAATCCTTATTTGGTATTATCCTTCTTAGCTAGAGTTAGTAAGAAAATACTATGTAACATATATATACAATCCCATAAAGAGAAGAATAAAATTCCTCTAATTAGAGCTGGATAGAAGCAAAGTTTAGCATTAAGGATTCCACCCTATACAAGGTCCACAAATAAGATCAAGAAACAACACTTCACAATGCCTAAGCATCTCAAAGGAAAAAAACAAAGATAACAATAAATACATATATATATATATATATATATATATATATATATATATATATATATATATATATATATATATATATATATATATATATATATTATCATCCACATGGTTCAGCAGCCAAAAGAGAAGCTATTGGGCATACCACCCCCACTATGCCAAAACAAAGTCAGAAGGACCCACAACTTGGTAATATCTGAGACTGTGGAAAAGATTCTGAATCAAGAACTTCCAACCGATGGCAAGAACTAAAATGACTCCTAATAAGAAAATGATTTGCCTCCTATATTCACCATTCCTCTAACTAACCTCACCTCACAAGAATTTATAATGCCAATGAGGAGCCTAATTCCATCTTGTTCCATGCTCATCTTAGTTTCCCAAAAAAAATAGCCATGAATAATGAGCATAGCGAATTTCGCAAAGCTCTCTCAAACTCTACTACCTCTCGTGTATCATACAAAAAAATAGAGCACGCTTGCATGCCCTTTTGGTTAGAAGGAAGGTGTTAGATAAAATAAGTTCCCATAACTAGAAAAAGGCTAAGACTAAAATTCTATCCATGATTATAACAACAAAGCCTTAGTCCCAAAATGATTTGAGGTCAACTAAAATGAATCGTCATAAGGAATTGAACAATATAAAGAAAAGGACATAATAAAATCATGATTTAAAAACAAAAAATCTGCAACTAAGTTAGATCTGCCCGTCTCAAGCAGATAAATCAATGAGCTTGTAGAAGTTTAAGTAAAATGAGTTCTTTGAAAACTACTCTTCTTAGTGATTAGATGACAATGCTGCAGCCTTTCTATTCACACTGCATCAATGAATTCAAACTACATACTTGTACAAACAATCTTCAGGCTCATAGTCAATCATTTAAAATATAAAATCAACAAGTAATCAACAAAATTAACAACAAAAACCAATAGATTAGCAGAGAAAAGAGTAATCAGAAATGTAGTAATGTAGCATGGCAAATATATAAATCATAGGGTATAAAAATATAAATGATATCATCATCCTATGAAAACCACTTGACCAAGAACTAACCTCAAAGATTGCATAATACTCCGCTGTTCATTGATGTGGCAACATTGTTCCTTGATCATCAACTCTAGATCCCTGATTGGCAACGAAGCTTTGCTTGAAAATAGTTCTTCAACATCATGTTTCAATTTTCCAAACACGTGCTTGAATTGTGAAACCTTGTTCTCAAACTGCTTGTGAGAACTGTTACAGTTATCCACCCATTTCCTCAAGTTTTCTTCTTTTACAAGGTCCAAGAGACACTTGCGAGAGGAAGTTTGTAGAGCTGGGATAAGTTTGCAAGATCTTAACTTTTCGATTTCCCTAGTAAAATTCAATAACAGATCAGAATGTGTACGATGCTGCTGGGAGTAACACTTCAGAAAATCCATGTAGTTTTGATTAAGAATCCTAAAAAAGTAATCCAAGTTACGCCTTGCAATCTCTATTGCCCTTTCTTGCACCTTCTGCTCTCTCAGAAGCCTCTCACAGATTTCAAATTTCTCAATCGTCATAGAGTATATGGCATGCCCACAATGGTAATGGTATCGAAACTGCCGCTCATAGGAAGGCAACGCTTTGAGTGCAGGATCGACAGCATTATCCAAAGGGTGAGCATCATGGTTTGAAGATGGTGGAGTTGGCTCAGGAATGACATGGATTTCTATTTGTTCTGGCGGAGGACGAGCCGCATTGGCTTGCAATCTCGCTTTGTTGAAACAGAACACCTCCTGCTCATCAGATGGAAGTTTATATGCTCCAAGCACCTCATTAGACTCCAACTTCATATCCCCACACAGAAGAAGCTGATCACCAAATTGAATCCCTGCCACTGATTCAATAAACTTTTGAACTGCCTCAACAACAGTGGAATCATCACATTCGAGCTCATATGAATGGCCATTTTCGGCAATGTGGATCAATAGCTTCCCCTTAGCTACATATCCACCGGTGACATTCGAGCTCATCTTACCCTCACAACGACGAAAACCCTCTATAAGACTATTCAGCCCCTAATTACCAAGCTAATTTGCACCAACCTCTATATAGAAACCTCCCAAATGTTCACAATAACTTATCAGATAACCCGATGGAGCGAAGCGCAAACCAATCAAACAACTAAGCGCAACTCCAAAATCACTATAGTTCTTGTACTAAAACCTACCTAACCCTAAAATTGGGCAGACAAAACACAAATCTATGAGCAGAAACCTTGCTACAACTACAAGCAATTCAAACTCCGTATCTCAAGCAAAGCAACAATCAGCAAACAAAAATCAGCAGAGTTTCAGCGCAACAGAGAAGAATATCACCAATTTAGTTCTGAATTCTCAATACCCACCAGATAAAATCAAGAAAACAAACACACCCATCAACAATTTCATAAATAAAACCCTAAATCATCAAACACCCACCAACGAATTTGTCAAAAAAATCCCCAAAATCTTAAACACCCATGAACAAATTCAACAATTAGATGTCAATTTCACAGTCAAATAAACAATTAATGAACTCAGATCGTCAATTCCCTACCAAATTAAGCAGAGAAAATATCTAAAAACAGAATTATGGGAATTAAGAGAAGAAAATGAACAAACAAGAAAAAGGAACTTGCCCCAAAAGATAAAAGTTATGGAGGAGAGAGAAAGAGATGGACAACAAGGGTTTCACGTAACCTGGGAATTAGGGTTAAATAATTGACGAAATCACAAAGATTTTGAAGGGTAATTTGATTAGGTCTTCTGTAATTCTACGTGTGATAGGAATAGGAGTAACAAGATAATAATTTGATTAAAAAAAAGGTTTAAAATTATAAAAATTCCACTCTTTCTGGAAATACCGAAGCTTCGGCCATAAGTAAGAAACAAGAAACAAACAACAACAACTGGGTATGTAGGAGAAGAACTTCTCACTTCTCTCTCTCTCTCCTCTCTCTCAAAATTGATGAGAGAATACAAACAAAGTATCAGCTTTATCCATTTCAATCATTTCTGTATTGTTAGTAACACTGATCGATGCATGATTAATTATAAGTTTCGAATAAATTGTTACTAGTGAAATTTATATAATGTTTTGGATTTAAGAGAATATGTTGTTAGTATCATCGGTCAATTAGCCATTGTAATAGCCTAATAGGGGTTAGATGGACAAATCACCTCGTTCTCAAAAATATTTTGTACCGTTTTTTAGATGTAGCAACAATTATCTTCAAAGTATTAAGAAAGTTTTACAAATTTTGTATCTTAGGGTAATCCGACATCTCTTATTTTAGGGTCTGGGGTCTGTTCATATTTACTGAACTGAACTGAACTGAACTAAACTGATTGGAGCTGAACTAAACTGAACTGAACTGAACTGATTGGAGTTGAACTAAACTGAACTGAACTGAACTGAACTGATTGGAGCTGAACTGAACTGAACTGAAAAATTAAAATGCATAAAAATATATGAAAATGTTTATGAAAATAAATGATAATATATATAGTGGATTGTGAAAAATATAAAAGTGTTTTAAAAATAACTCTGTATTTTAAATAATTAAATTTTTGTGTATTATATTTAAAATATATATATATAAATAAAAAGTATTCTTCAATATTTTACTATAGTCAATCGTTGCTTGTTGTACTCTACACAATTTTGTTCGTTTACATGAACTAGGGATTCCATTCACGCACCAAGTTGAAGTCATGGGACCAACAGAAGATCATACTATGTACGATGATAACAGAAAAGCAGCTATTGATATTGTACGAAACCAAATAACCGATCAGATATGGGATTCAATTCAGAGGAATGCCGAGGTAATGGAGCAACTTAATGAAGAAGAAGAAGACGAAGAACTAACCGATTATGAAAGCTAGTAACTGTTGTATAGTACTCTCATTTTGTCAATGAGTTCAACTATAAATAAAATAAAATAAAATAAAAAACATGTGACCATTTTGAATGATGAATATAATTTAAAATAATAATAATAATAATTATTATTATTATTATTATTATTATTATTATTTTATTATTATTATTATTGTTATTATTATTATTGTTATTATTATTATTATTATTATTATTATTATTATTATTATTATCAAAAAACAAAACCTACAGAGTCACACTACTAGAAATAGGCTAAATTCCGACGGAAAAATTCCGTTGGAAACACCCTGAAATCCGTCGGAAATAGGGTTTCCGACGGAATTCCGTCGTAAGAGGTTGTCGGAAAATATGTTGTAGGAAAAATGAACTTTTTCGACGAAAATTCCGTCGGAAACACTATTCCGACGGAATTATCCGCCGGAAAAATATTTTCAGGTACTGCAACAATCCGTCGTAAAATTCCGACGGATTCAATTCCGTCGAAAATTTCCGACGGAATTTCCGTCGGAAATTGCTTTTATGAAATTTAAAAAAATACGCCGCGCCACCACGGGCACGGCGTATCACCACCTCCAACCACCAAAAAACCCAACATCCACAACCACCAGAACCACCCCACCACCCACAACCACCAGATCTACCACTGACAACCACTAGCTACCAACCCCCCACCACCAGCCCCTAACCCGATCCACCACTCACACCCACAACCCACCCATAACCCGTTTCACCAGCCCCCCTAACCCGATCCACCACCCACAGCCACTAGAACCCTAACCCGATCCACCACCAACACCCACAAGGCCACAACCACACCCATTAGAACCCTAACCCGATCCACCACCCACACAAACACCCACCAGAACCCTTACCCACCTAACCGACCCCCTAATCGAACCCACCCAAAACCACCCACCTAAAACCACCACTACCGGCACTGAAACAAGCCAACCACAACCCAAAAATTAAAAAAAAAAAAAGAATCCCGACCCAACCCCCAAAATTCAAACACCAAAATTCAAAAAAATCTGATAAAACAACAAAAAAAAAAAAAATTACACATACCTTAATTCGACATAATAAAACTTTAAAATTGGGTTTAGAAGGCCAAATTCGACCACAAAAACTCTAGATCTAGAGTTTTCATGGTCGAATTTGGCCTAAAAACCTTTGTTTTCTTCATGAGGAGAGAGAAAGGGCGAAATTGGAGGAATTTGTTGTTGATTTTCGTAGTCGATGTTGGTGTTATTGTTGATGTCGGTGCTGGTGGGTGGTACTGGTGGTGGGAGATAAAGAGGGGAAAGAAGCTAAGAGGATAAAGAAGGGGGAAGGAGAACGAAGAGGAGAAGGAGAACGGGGATGGAGATGGAGAACGAAGAGGAAAGAGAAGAAGAAAGAGATTCAGAGAAGAAGAGGAGAGAGCAGAGATTCAGAGAAGAAGAGGAGAAAGCAGAGAAGGAGAGATTCAGAGAAGAGGAGAGAGGAGAGAGAAGGGGAAAGAGGAAGGGAGAAGGTCAGAAGGGGCGGAAGAGAAGATTAGGATTTAGGGTTTTCTTAAGCTTTTTTTTTAAAAAAAAAAATAAATTATATTTCGTTGGCAATTTCCGACGGACTAATTATCCGTCGGAAAATGTAATTTCCGACGGAAAAATCCGTCATAAAAGTGAAAATTTCCGACGGATTTTTATTCCGTCAGAAATTTCCGACAGATTTACGATGGAATTATCGACTTCGTCGGAAATATCCGACGGAATAAAAATCCGTCGGAAATTTTCACTTTTACGACGGAATAAAGTGTCCGTCGTAACTAGTCCGTCGCTATTTCCCTGTTTTCTTGTAGTGTCAATCAATTTACAAGAAATTGGTAGGGAGCCGAGATACAATCTGGGCCCCCACCCCTCTAGCTATAGCGAACCCGATCCTGCTGAAGATGTGAGCAGCTGCACGAACACCAATATCCTGAGTCTTAGCGAACGCCTGAACCCGCTTCAGCAATGCAATAGCATCCTTCTCTAATTCCCCCAACGAAGAAAAGGAGAAAGGAAGAAAACCATAGCCAATAGCCCTGCAAAATATTATTATTATTATTATTATTATTATTATTATTATTATTATTATTATTGTCGTTGTTGTAGTATGCTAAAACATCTAAAACAAAAAAAATTAACAACTGAGCTGAACTGAACTGAACTGATTAGAGTTGAACTGAACTGAACTAAAATAAGTAAATATAAATAGACCCTTAAAGTGAATATATCAATATACAATTCATGTGAGTTTGTGGGGGTGATTTACATACTATTGTACTCCTTTAATACAATCTAATTTTCACGTCTCTCTCCTTCCCCTCATGTTGCAAAATATTGTATCTAGAAGAAAGGAATTATGATTTTATTGGAATAGCAACCAACACTAAAATGATACCAATGTCTAATGCATTGGAATTTGTTAAATATATACGAGGAAGCCTCATTTAATCAATTTGATAAACAAAATGGCAAAATGGTAAATAAAACAACATAAATACCCAGTCATCATGGCATTTTCGTAAATATATCAACGTGGGACCTATATTTAATAAAAATTTGTTGATTTATTTATAATTTTGCCATTTGGTAAACAAATTTTGTTTATCATATTGATAAACTTGTATTTTCTCTATATATACATCCGAATGTGTCGTTGATATGTCCATTTTATATAGTGTTTTATCCCCGTCCCTTGGTCGTTATTAGTAGTGTTTTTGGCTCTTTCGGGCCACTTTTATTACTAATTTGTGTGTTCTAGTGTTTTCGTAGTTTTAGTTGTATTTTACAGGAAATTGCACTCTTGGAGCATTTTCCCGGGCTTTATTGGATCGACTACGGAAGCTAGAAGGACACGACCACTTTTGGATCCCAAGACCGGTGAGAGCCGGTGATTAAGGGCTCGGTAATCGGGATACCGAGGTATATGGACCGAGTGATCAAGACCCTAAGTGGATATCCGGATTGGGCCGAAGAAATAAGCCCAATCGAAGCTCCGAGCCTCGAGGTGAAGCAAGGGCCCAATCGGGCAGCTTAGCTCGATCGGGCAAGGCGCGCAAGAGTGTGCTGGTGCGTGGCCAAAGGCGTGCCCGATCGGGTGAGCTGTTAGCCCGATCGGGCGCGACTGTGGAGAAGAGCAGTGCAAGAAAAAGGCGCGCCCGATCGGGCGCGTGTTTCTAGAAGAACTCTTTTATCGAGCAATTAGTTTCTAATTAGGAAGTTGTTTTAGTTTTGTTTAAGTACGTTTTAGGACGATTAATTTCACTTACCTTCTTTCTTAGATTTTCTCTCTCTACTTAGTATTCTCTTCTCTCCTTTTTACTCTTTCTTTACTCTCTTAATGATTCTCTTATTATTCTCTCTCTAAACTTTTGTTCTTAATTCTACTCTTAATTCCAGATTACTTTTTGGTAACAATTTCTTCCCCTTTAACTTCAGTTATTTTATTTGCTTCCTTGATTATGCTTTTATTTATTTATTTGATTAGTTTAGATTTAATTATGTGTGAGTAGTTTTATTTCTAGGGTTTATGGGGATCCTTAAATAATATGAAGGGGTAATTTATTGTTATTAATTATCAATACTAGATTAATTTCCTATTGATTGATTTAATGCTCTGTGACTAGATTAGGCCTATCTTTTATGCATGAGTTTGACAATATTGATTCAAGATTCGAGAGATGAGAATTAATGTTTAGGTCTAGTTTCAATAGGCAGATTAATTTATAAATGGTTAAGTCGAGATTCGAGAGATGAGATTTAATACCGGTAGATTAATTCTGTGATTGTAATACGTAGCGAAAGCCCTTTACAATCTGGTTAATTGATGCATTGATGATTGACTATTATTGATTATTGATATTGCATGATAATTTCTTGTTGGATTGTTTTAATGTTTTACAATTGCGGCTTGTAAAAGTATAGCAATATTAAATTGATGAATCGAGCAGATATTAATTTGATATTAAAGGCTATTTTCAATAAGAACTTAGATCTAGTAAATTGCGAGAGCCTCTTAGATCTTTGTTGATTAGTAAATTGCGAGAGCCTGTTAATCATGTTATTTATGCAATGTCAATGATTGATTACTATGTTTTACCCTGGAGTATTATTTATTGGTGAACCTATGCCCTAGATCCTTTCATATATTGTTTTCTTCCTATTCTCAACCTTAGTAGTTTAGTTCCTTACTTAATTATAAATATTGGTTACTTAAATAATTTAGATTATAATAATTAATTAGGAGTAAAAAGACTTGTTTCCCTGTGGAGATCGACCCTACTTCCCTATCTACTTTAGTTAGAGGACTTAGGAATTATTTTTGATTAGGGGATACGAATTTACCCTGTCAAAATTTGGCGCCGTTGCCGGGGAGACAGTTTTATTTTTATTTCTGATTGTTTTTGTAGTCTAGATTATTTCTCTTTTGTCTCAGAGAGCGTGACAAATCTCATATTTGCTTCGAGTTTTTGTTTATGCCCATGTGTTCCAGATCAGGTTACATCCCATTCGATCCTGAGATCGAATGTTCCTTCCATAGACAGAAAAACTTCTACAAGCAAATCCTAGCGGATTCTGGTGATACTAACAATAATCACCGCGATCCTCCAACTGATTCCAGCGATTTAGAGGCATCATCAGACACAGAATCAGAGATGACGGCTCCAAATAAGCTTAATGATTATTCACAACCAAAGCTTACGGATTTTCCACATCTCACCCCTACTCCGGCTCTTGATGGGGTTCAATTTGAAATTAAACCTCAATTTATAACGATGATAGAGAGGAAGCAATTCAGTGGAGCCAAGGGTGAAGACCCGAATCTTCACATTGCCGACTATTGTCAATATTGCAACACCATCAGGCAAGCCGGGGTCACTCAAGACCAAATCAGGGAGATTCTCTTTCCCTTCTCTTTAACTGGAAAAGATAAATTGTGGTTTAATGGCTTAAATAGAACTACACTTGGTATAACTGACTGGGAAACTCTTGTTTTGAATTTCTATAACAAGTATTATCCTGCAGAGAGAACAACAGTACTACGGAGTGCGATTCAGAACTTTGCCCAAGAAGCCGATGAGTCTTTATATGAGGCTTGGGAGAGGTTCAAGGACCTACAAAGAGAATGCCCTCACCATAATTTAGCACAATGGCAATTGATCCAAGCCTTTTATAACGGCATTAGAAATTCTTCTAGAATAATTTTAGACTCTGCAGCTAGTGGGAGATTTATGAATCTTAATGTTGATGATGCGGGTCAGGTTATTGAAGATATGGCGATACACAATTCCCAATATGGGAATCCCAGAGGATTTGCTAACAAGGGGAAACATAGTGTCGACTCTGTATCCTTTTTGCAAGATCAACTGACTTCTATTTGCCAAAAATTAGATAATCTGAGCACTGCTAATGTAGCTAATGTTTCTGCGATTAATAATAATTCTAATGAGGCTTTCTGTGAAAATTGTGGTATTGTAGGTCATTGGGAGCAGGATTGCAGGAGTTCCGTGGAGCAAGTTAATGCCTTCCAAGCTTATAGGCAGAATAACCCATACTCTAACACTTACAATCCTGGGTATCGGAATCATCCATACCTTTCCTACCGGAGCACTAATGTTCAAAATCCACCACCACAAGAACCACAGGCGCCACAGCAATAGCAGCAGAAATATTATCATCCCAATGCTAGCCAGAAGAATCAACCACAACAACCCCCCTCATCTTCCGACCCTTCTCTGGCGGAAATTAGAGCAATGTTGGTCAATATGCAAAAGCACATGGAGAGCAGAGATGCGACAATTGATCAAATTCTAGCGCATAATAAAATTGTAGATAATCAAATTGCGCAACTCTCCGCTACTCTACAAGCTCGCCAACAGGGAGCCCTGCCGGCACAGCCGACTAGGCCTACGGATCAAGCATTTGCAATTACTCTACGGAGTGGTTCAAACTATGAAGGGCCCTCTATGCCCAGAGTTGATGAACTTGTTTTATTAAATAATGCTAATCTTGATTCCATTAAACCAAACAATGTAGTTGATAGCCCTGCAGGGCTAAAGGATAATACTAACATATCTAATTCTACATTGCAGGGTACAACTCCAGCGAAGGTGGCTACTCCAGACAAGAATAAGAATGCTCCAAAGCCAATCATCAAACTTCCTTTCCCCAATCGTCAATTGAAGACAAACTTGGATAAGCAGTTTGGTAAGTTCCTGGAGGTGGTAAAAGATTTGAAGGTAACAATCCCCTTTACTGAATTAATCACACAAATCCCCTCGTATGCAAAATTTATGAAAGAAATATTGACGAGAAAAAGGTCTATTAGTGAGGTAGAGACAGTAGCTTTCACTGCAGAGTGTAGTGCCGTACTTTAAAAAAAGTCTCCACCTAAATTAAAAGATCCGGGTAGTTTTTCTATCCCTTGTCATATTGGCAATCTCTTGATTGATAATGCATTATGTGATTTGGGTGCTAGTGTTAGCGTCATGCCATTATCTGTGTGTTCTAAGTTGAATATGGGTAAGTTAAAAGCTACCAATATAACTCTACAAATGGCCGACCGTTCTTTCAAATACCCCTTAGGTGTTTTAGAGGATGTCCCCGTTAGAGTAGGTAAATTTTATATACCTGTGGATTTTGTTGTTTTTGATATGGCTAAGGATATGCAAACCCCAATTATTTTGGGTAGACCATTTCTTAACACTGCAGGAGCAGTCATAGATGTAAGAAGTGGTAAGTTAACACTATCAGTAGGGGACGATAAAGTGGTTTTTAATCTGAATAATGCCCCTAAATGCTCCATGACTGAGGAGAAATGTTTCAGTGTTAATGTGGTTGTAAATTATTCTAACAAGCCCCAAGCTCTTGGAAAAGATCCCTTGGAGGCGGTATCTTGTGTTGCATCCTTTTCAGGTGAGATAGACAAATGGCAGAAGGAAGTCGATGCAATAGAAAGAGCACTCTACAATGTTGGTCTTGATTTCGAGGGTGAACAAGTGGAACCGATCGAGCAAGTTGTGCGAATCGAGCCTGAGGTAAGTGTTCCGCCAGATCGAGTTGCAAGTGTTGAACGCAATGACAATTTGAAGCAACATTCGATCGAAGAAGGGTTTTTAGTGCGTAGCATTGAAGAACAGTCGTACAATTATAAGTATTTTGTTCTTATTTTTATGATTATTTTTCATTTAATCATCAAATAAAGAGTAAAAGCTAACATTGATTAATTGGGTGTACGAATGACAAGGGCTGTACAGAGTGCGGTTTAGACCACAAACCAAACCGCAATTTTACTGTTTGGTGCGGTTTCCAAAATTATTGAGACCAAACCGCACCGCAAACCGCACTTTAATGCGGTTTGCGATTTTTATACTATATTTTCATTAAAATTATATAAAAGAACTAAAATATATGAGCTAATTTTTTACTATTAGTTAAGTAATGGTTAATAAAAAGAGTTTAATATTTAAATTATCAACAAATAATTATAATTGAAAATAAAAGTTTTGTTTTAAAAAGAATAATTACAATTTTAATAAAATACGGTTAAACTGCAAACTGCACCGCACCGTGCGGTGCGGTTTTTTAAAAGTGCGGTTTGAAAAAAATTACAAACCGCACTTGTGGTTTGGTGCGGTTTATGATCCAAACCGCACCGCGAACACCCCCTATGTACGGTACGCCCGGGACTCTGAGAGTATATAAGAGTCTCTCCTCATGCATAGAAGCTATATCTAACTAGTAGATGATTTAAATTACGATGGTTGTTATAGAAATAAAGGTTCACAACATGTATGAACACTTAGTTTCAATAACACATACATAATGACTTGTTATTATAATTATATGTTTTCAATTAGGAACTCCATCCCTAAGTATCCTATTAGTTGAAACAATGACTCTTTACATAACAATGGTCTACAAACAACAAATTACAAATTTACAATCACAAATATCCTTACTAATTTTTTTAAATATAGGTTAATTTGTTTATTTACCATGTACATACATCAATATATTTCAATATTTCAAACATGAGTTAATGATGAATTTTTCAAGTTGTCCATAAATTAATACAATAGTATCTTTTACGAATATATTTTAATCCTTTTCTACCAAATCTTCATTGTTCTCACAAGAAAATTTATAAAAAAACACCCTCATTACTTTACCTTTAACAATGATGTATGCATACCATAGATCAAAAGACTAGTTCTTCTTTACCTTTCAATATTATAGGTAACTCTTCAAGAGTTTTGTCGTTTACACCATAACTATTTTTATTTTATGCTTATCATTGTTGCAAAGATGGCTAATAGGGAAAGAAAAAATTTTGCAAACCAAAAGGATGACAAAATAAAACTAAAAATCATGCAAATGTAAATATATGTGTAGGTAAATAAGGAAATCAAACTTATGATTTATGAAGAAATCCACATGCACGAAAAAGTCCAATTATTGAAGAGGACCACGTAGAGTAGCATGACAATTATACACATACAAGAACATGTGATTACAGATATTAATTTGTGTTTTAGTGCTAAAATTGTCATTGTCTTTTTATAACTTTCCGCAAATGTTTGTTTGATTTTATACCCCACTTGAGTCCCAATTGATAGCTATTTAGGAATCTCATAATAATGTAGATTCCTAACTAGCCTTACGTTTCAATGTTTCATGCATGTTCTTCTACTTTAAGATTTGTTACATATACATGACATATCAATATATCATGCACTCATGCTAAATACATGGTGTGATATTTGTTTTTTTATATATATATTGAGAAATTACTTAACCATCTTCAAAATTCTATTTTAATGAAAGCAACTTAATTAAGTAGTTAAAGACTTGAGTTATCCCTACCTAGCGGCTTATTGAATGTTGGTGTAGTGGTGATTGGGACTTCGTTTGATAAGTAGAACCTATGTTCGATTAGCCTAAATGGTAAAGCGGGTGGAACACACACAAAAAAAAAAGGGTATTTTTAATCCAATTTTGTTTAACACTCATTTTGTTTAGAACCTATGTTCGATTTATCCCTAATTAATCCAATTTTGTTTAACACTCATTTTGTTTTCTTAAAGCTATCTAAAATTTTTGTTCAAAATCAATATATAAAAAGGTATTTTTAAGGCCTGTTCTATTCACCTTATTTTAACTTATTTCAAGTGTAATAAGTTTAGATAAATTTGGATCAAGAAGATTTTATATCCCTTTGCTTCCTAAGACTGTTTGCCCCCCTAACATTCATACTATTATTCTATCCACTAGGAATTGGGAGGCCCTTCCCTTCCCCATCTTCCTGTGTAACCTGGTTCTTTCCCGTGATTTTCTTATTACGTTGGCTCTCGATATCATGTTGATGAAACTATCCTAACCAAAAGTGTAAGCTGATGATGGTTAAAATCCAAAATCGATTTAAATACTCTATCATAAAGAAATTAAATAAATTTGTGATATTTGACCGAAGTTTATTTCATGCAATTATATATCAAAAGGGGCTTTGTTAAATTCTTACCAATACATATTTTCATCCTATATATAAACCTTATAAAATTTTTAGCAATGCATGATTATTCAAAAGTATAAAACAAAAATAATTAGTTAGAGATATATTGGTCATAAACATACCCCTATGACGTAGAAGAAAAAAAAAATTACATGCAAAAAAAAAAAGTGTTAATCTTATACTCTATATGAAACGTCAATCAACATAATCTTGAGAGAAGACTATTAACTTCTTATTTATCTTTCTTTATAAACCAATGGCTATTAAAAAAAAGTGTTTATAAGTATATGTGTGTCAATTCTTTAATACAATAGAAACATTTCAATTCATTTCACTCAACTTTTATATTTTTATTTTTTTGACAACAGCAAATTAAAATCCTAAATTAATTATAAACTAAAATACACATTAGAACATTAGGGGTGAAGCCACATAACAACTTTCTATTCGGAAGCTATACAATTTCGGTGGGATAAGAAACTCTTCTTTTTTAGCTACTCATCGTGCAAAACAAAGAGTTAGTAAAAAACGAGGAAGTTAATTAACTTCGTAGAGAATCATTTTTCCTTCTAGCTCTGGAATGACAAGAGGAAACCAATAACATCAAATTCTGAGAAGAGGAAATGTTGGGGCTTGCAACAGACTTCAACAAGGAGCAAACTGGAGCAACTGGAAGGGGAACCGACGTACTTTCACACGATGACACTTGATCAACCATACCTATAGTCGAATCTTCTTATGCCAAATTTGGAGTTGTTTCACACCTATCATGCCCTTTCACAGGGGGGTGACTAATCTCCATTGGTGTAAAAACTTCTTGAGCTTTAACACAATCCATCTTCTTTGGAGGATCGAGTACTCAGATGCTAATAAAATCCTTAATGGAAGAGCAATAGTAGTGTAGTGTTCGTCCTTTAGAAATCGCTCCATACATTGTTGGAGTGAGATGCAAATAGGAAACAATATGTTCTCGGTTACAAAATCAATAAACTGACCCTGTAAGATTTGGGTTTTTGGTTTCTGAAGTTGACTTCAGATCAGAATTGTTATCAACAATATTGGGCCTTTGATCTTGATCGATATGGTTAAATGTACCCTTCTTTGAATTCAAAGATTTGCCAGCAATATCCTTTTCCTTTTTGGTGGCATCTTTTACACCAATACGTACACCTACGAACACAATCAACCATCTCCACCACCATACCTTTCCTTTATTTCTTTTCCCTTTTCCCCCTAACTTTCTATGTTCTTCTTCCTTCCTAATTTTAACGTTATCTCTAAACACTTCATCCTCTCTTGTAATTTCAAGTGCCTTATTAACAAAATTCGAAGTCTAACCCAATAAAGAGGTCACCTCCTTGAGTTTTTGTTGAAATTCTTTGTTGGTAGGATCAAACCTAATCACTCAACTTTTAATAGTGCACTGTTTATTGATATTAACATTGCTTATGATACAACAGTAATTCAAGGCCATCAAGAAATGAGTAAACTCTTCAATTATGCTTTAAAACTCAACTTAGATAAATCATATTTCTAACTTGGAATGGGGAATGTTAATTTTGTATTTTTATTCATTAGTCCATTTGTTGTTTGCTAATTTCCATGGCATAGTTTATTTTTTGAAACTCAAGTAATAAAAACATGTTATTCTATACATTCCAATTTACTTGGTTCATGGTCATTTGTACAGATTTTACGCAAGTGAAAAAGTAGAGAGAAAACGTAGGGCTTAACTGAAGTGAAAAAGTATAGAGAAATTACAACTGAATTGAGACACCCACAAAGTAGTACTTGGACTAGTTGTAAGAATTGTTCCATAAGGATGTGATTCTTGTGAATTTTGACTTCAATCCCTAATAGAAGCAACTTGAATGTGATGATTTCCTTATCTTTTTCCCATTCTCAAGGAGTCTTGTCTGATAATTTTTGAGCTGAATTGACGTGTGAGAGGTTCTAGTCTGATGAGGAATTACCCCACTGGTAAATTCAATAATTATATAATATAAAATTATAAACCCATCATTTATGTATAGTTATAATTCTATTAATTGCCCCATCCCCATATATGCATTGTTAGTAATCTCATTTGAACTAGTACATTTGTCATCATTGGGTGGAGTCGCATTCATAATTCCAGGGCCAATTGATCCTATTGAAAATTGAGTAAATTTAAATTTATAATGTACATATTTTCAAATTTTATTTTTATTTTTTTCTTATAAAATTCCTTTTATCCCGAATAAAGTTCATCAATCTTATTTTAAAACTAAATATTATTTTTAAATCCGTCATTGTTCCATTTATGTTAGTAACATTATTCGAATTCGCGGACACTTCCGACACAAGTGAAGTTTGAGCAATGACTACAAGATGAGGTACCAACACCGCACACGAGAGCAATTGTGATAACTCATATGGGCTTCGCTGCCTGCCTTCCCACGCTGCCGCCCAAAACAATTGGAATATTAGTTCCCAAGTATTTGTCATCATATAATGCTTCAACTCAAAGCAACGTATCTAAGTATGAAGTGCAATACAAAATAATGCTGTCAAATTTACAATCTTAATTAATTGTTAAAGATTGAGTACACTACTATGGCGTCTAATTAATGTTGCTTATTAATTTGGAATTTGGATATTACCCTTTATATTACTCTTATGAAGTAATTAAGGGGAAAAGAGAACTCATTTTATATAATTTATTTTATTGTATAATTTTGTAAAGTTGTAAACTTGTAATGTTCAATTTGCTTATAAGTTAGTTATAACTACCGTTTAAGTTACAATGTTTTTTTTTAGAACATAGTTGTATTCATTATAAAAAATTTGTCACCTATGTCGATTTATAAAGTATTTTGACATGAAGTACTGCCCGTAGGATTAGCTTAATCCTCCACTTTTTTTTTTTTTTTTTTTTTTTTTTTTTTTTAATAAAAATTTCCAACATCGCTGGCAGTTTTCTTTTAATAATTTCTATTAAACCCTCAAGCATTTGACAATCTAAATAAAAGAGGACAAAAATCAATAAATGGAATATAAACCCTTCAACATATATATTTGAAGTTTAAACCAAACTCTTATGGAGCGTTTGGTTCACAAAGTGGTATAGGTTTGGAATCAGGAATAAAGTTAATGTGGTATCGGGTTGGAACTTGATACTTAATACCATGTGTTTGGTTCAATTCTAAAATGGAATATCATCCCCTTAATTTCACGTAGTATTTGATACCTAAGGGAATGGAATGAGCCAAACCCACCTACCCCCAAGGTTTCTAAATCACCCCATACCTCACGGGTTTGAGGTATGGGTTTAAAAATCATATTTTTGACAACCAAACATATGGTATGGGTTTTGGTCATTCTAAACCCATACCTCATACCTATAATCCGCGAACCAAACACCCCCTATACGAGTAAGAACCGATCATACTCGAATAATTTATACTCCCTCCGTTTTTAAATACTTGCTCCATTTCTCTTGGATACACATGTCAATGCTAATCTTTGATCACTAATATATTTAATTACCAATAAGTATAAATTCTAACAATTGAAAATTAATAATCTAATCATTGAGATGATTCTAATAAGTACCCACAATATTATATTTTTTCTTATGTATAAATCACAAATAATAGTCAAAATAGGACAAATGAATAGTGCAAAAAATAGAAATGAAGCAACTATTTATTTTTAAATACTTTCAAACCCATGACTCCATGCAAACAAAATTTTTGATTTGTTATGAAGTAATCAACTTTTAAACAACATGATATGCTAATTTACATCATTGCATGAACTCATACATTATTGTAAAGATTGAAAAAGACTCCATTATCTTAATAGTATCACACTCCCACCAACCACAAAATCACTAAACAATTTGCCCATGCCGTCTATGCCTAATATCTAGCCCAAAAATCTCGGATGAAATTAAAACTAAGTACTCATTTTGAACAGAATTAACCAAAAATCAAAGTAAAATGAGATATTTCAGTCAAATTTTCTCTCTTTTTCTTCACTTACTCATTTTCACTCTAAATCCTCAATTGGGTATTAGCGGTTTTCCAAGTTCATCATTGGACCCACTTACTCAACAAAATTTAGACAGAATTCATTATCTTCCTGGCCAGAATTTTGATGTGGGGTTTTCACAGTTTTCTGGGTATGTAACTGTTAATGAAGAATATGGAAGAGCACTGTTTTATTGGTTCATTGAAGCTGTTGAAGATCCTTCTTCAAAACCTCTTCTTTTGTGGCTTAATGGAGGTTCAATCTTGTTTTTAACCCTTCTTTTATTTAATTTTATTCTGTATTTGGTGAATTGGGAGTGGGAAAGGGTAATGATGTAGACGGGATTCGATCACTAGTTTTGAGTATCACTTTGGGTGACTTTTGCTAACTAATCTAGTTGACATTGACTTTGATTTTATTTGTTATTGCTTGAAACATACTGGTTATGATATCGAATTTATTTTTTGATTGAAATAATTGTCATTTAATTTAGTATGGGTGGCTGTCTTTTGGATTGCATTTTAGTCTTGAAATGTGATTATTCAAGTATTTTGAATTAATGGTTGTTTGTTCTGGTTGATATAGATTAAAATTGGTGAATTTTTGGACTGTTTTTTCTATAATTTTTTTTTGTAAATATACTTAGAATTTAGGTGTGTTCATTGATTTATTTGTTTTTCTATATTAGCTGTATTTTGGATTGCATTTTACTTTGTAATGGTGTTTTTTTTAGCAAGTTGATGCTGTATAGATTGGGAATTTGAGTTAATGGTTGTTTCGTGTAGGGCCCGGATGTTCATCCATTGCCTATGGGGAGGCAGAAGAGCTGGGTCCATTTCATATTGAGAAAGATGGGAAAACACTTTATATGAATCCTCACTCCTGGAACAAAGGTATGCAATACTTTAATGGATTTGTCAATGAATTCATTTCTACTCTTATATTTTTATGTAATTGTATGGTTGAACTCTCTTTCTACCATTGACTCAAATGCTCAAGTTTCTTTATTTCCTCTAATATTGGACCATGAAGAAGGAGTTCGAATGGATGAAAGAAAGTAGGAAAGTAAACACTTTGTATATGATATTAAAGTTTTTGATTTGGAATTAGAATTCAATGAAGGAAGAGCTAATTGGAGGGTTACCAAGTATATGCTTCGAAACGTTAAAATCAAAACTATCTGCTGTTGATATGGATAATTTGGGAACTACACGTTTCACAACAGTTTTTTTTTTTTATTCATCCTGATAGAGTATAAAAGCTCTAGTGTCTCATCTTATCCTTCGGGTTTGACATGGTTTGATGTGACATTAAATCCGTTGTATTAGCTTTTCTAGTGGACTTAAGTTTTTTCATCAGAGAGATCACACAAGATATCTCAGTAAAAATAATGATAACAGACAAGTAAGAACTACTCAAAATCCAAATCAACTCATTAAATTCATTTCTCAGTATTCTCACCATAGACTCAGAGAATACATTTTTCAATCTTGACTGAAAATTAAAGCGATGTAATCTATATTTTTGAATTTGGGTGGCAAAGTTTAACACAACACCTTGTATCGTTTGGCTATGTTTTTCTAAGTACTTTTTTATGCAAAATAAGATCTTTAGTTTAAAGGAATAACTGACCTGCATAACACAAATTTCCCCCCATTTTCTTGACACCCCCTCTCTCTCCCTCCCTCTTTCTTTTTAATCATTTTGAGTTATCCAATCTTTTGGGTAATTCTGTATTAAGTTCAAAGTGTTATTTTTCTAATTTCTTTTTAAAACCTAACAAAGACAAGGACATACTTTCCTTGCCTCTAGAAGTTCTTCCAGTTTTGACTTTTGTTTGTATGACAATCACTGTCCAAGTAAGAAGAACTTTTAGAGACAAAGGGTGTATCTTATTAGGACTATGATGGGTTGAGTGAACTTGTGATTCTTCATGTCAAATTCATCATATTAGGTTTCTTCTTGAAATCATTGTAATTCTGAGTGGTCAAAAAAATCAGCAGCAAACAAGTTAGAGAATATGTTACATTTCCAAATATGCTTTTTACATCTTGTCCTATGTCTAGCAATTGGTTCTGCAGGGTAAATGCCATGTATGTCATTCAACACTAATAAAGAGATCAAGATTGATAATGATAGGCCTAATGGGCACCTATTGCATCTGTAAATATATTGATTAAGCTGTAAACAAGTTCAATTTGTTTGTGTTCTGGTTAAGATTGTAATGGCTAGATTTGCTAATGTTAAATGTATGATCATTAGGAACAGGTACGGTCTTGTGCTAATTTGATCTTGAAGGGGGCTCTTTTTAAAACCATTTGCTTTTTATGCAGTTGCCAATATTTTGTTTCTGGATTTTCCTGCTGGAGTTGGCTTTTCATATTCCAACACTACATCTGATTTGCTATCTCATGGAGACAAAAGAACTGGTATCTGCTTTTAACATATATGACGTGGACTTATATATATTTTAAAAATAGAATCATTTATGGCTGTAGACTGTTCTTCTATGGATTTCAGCTCAGGACTCCTTGAAGTTTCTGCTGGAGTGGTTCGAACGGTTCCCACACTATAAGGGGAGATAATTTTACATTTCAGGAGAGAGATATGGAGGTATTCCTTAAATATTTGTTTTGCGTTGGATTAGTTATTTATTTGTTTTTTTTTTTCAAAATATGTTGTGTTTCCTTTCATTCCAAATTTTTATAAATACGTTTGACAAGTTCCTGCGATGCTTAGAAGCCCCCTTTCTCATACAGAGGAGAGATTCTTCTTTAGGTTATCTAGAATCTGGATCCTGGATGTTGTGTTTAGTGCTGTGATTTTTTTTTTTGATGTGTAGCTAGGTAATTTTCAGTGACTCAAAATATTTATAACTAAATGGCTTATATCAATTAAATATTATCTTACAAGCTTATGGGTACATTTGTGGTCAGTCCAATGTCAAAAGCGACTGTTTGCGTAGTGGTGCTTGTTAAACGTATACTTTTATACTGGTAGGAAAGACAGAGGTTCAGATGGTAGTTACGGTGTAGTTTAGATCATCTATTAGACATATTTAGAAAATTGGTGCTTGCAGAGTTCCCTTCACCTTTTATTGCAGAGAATGATGTTGTATGTTTTACAGGACATTATGTGACCCAGCTCAGCCAAGCAATTGTAAGGCACAACTTGGCAAATACCAAGAAAACGATTAATCTTAAGGGTTATATGGTATGTTTTCCTCTCATGCGAGAAACACGAGCTTGTTATGGCTATCTGCAGAATACTTAACTATCTTTTTATTTATATGTGTTTCAGGTTGGAAATGCCCTGACTGATGATTTCTATGACCACCTTGGGGTTTTCCAATTTATGTGGTCATCCGGATTAATCTCTGATGAAACATACAAGCTGCTTAACGTATTCTGCGACTTTGAATCATTTGTACACTCATCAGACAAGTGCAATAAAATACTAGATGTTGCTAACAATGAACTTGGAAACATTGACCCATATAGCATCTATACCCCCTCTTGTACTGCAAACTCTTCGTTACCTAACAAACTACTGAAAAGACTGGTAAGAGCTAAGTGGTATTTTGGCATTTGTTTTAATCCTGCAACATTTTTTGTTTGTAAAATTAGCATGTAAGAATGTTAATTATTTATCTAATTAATGCAAAGCTACATACTTCCTCCGTCCTTGATTAAAAGCTCAATTTATCTCAAAATTTTGCTCCTATTCAAAAGTCCCGTTCTGCTATTCCTAATTCGGGTGGGCCCCCGAATCCACTATTTTTTTTTACTCACTTCTAACGAACAAACCCCTCTAACCCCATTATTTTTTTGCTTACTTCCTCTGGAAACAATAAACTATTCCCACTACCTTTCTTTTGTATTCAATTTTAATCAACAACACCTCACTAACACTCGTCTCTTAAAATTGTGTGCCTATGAGAAATGGGGATTTTATTTAGGGATGGGCGAGTATTATTGATGGGGAGGTTGGCCTTCAGTACTTGGATTAAATGGGGATAATAACTTAACATTGTGCATCCACCTTGTATCCTCTCTGAACTATTTAAGCATTGACCTTCTAAGATTAGAGTTTTTTGTGTCCTTGGACTTGAGCCGACATAATGTCAGCTAAGACCTTGCTTTCTATATTGGCTTTTTAGTTCTGTGAAACTTGCTCTCTCTTACTATACTGACTGTGCTTATTAATTATCATCTTGCTGCTTGGAGATCTGATCTTTTGAGCTAGTTGTGCATGCCTTATTGAGTAACAAAAATTGTTGTTAGCTTCCGTTCCAATATTATATTCAATCATATCACATTGATTATCCATTTATCCTACTTTCTGATTTGGGGAGTTCAAATTGACTGTCTTTTATGTCCACTCTTTGACTGTACAACTAATGGACTACTTTATTAGAAAATATGCCTACTTATTCTTTTTCCACTTTTCTTGCTTTATATGAAATGTTAACTAAGGTTAATACTCTAATATGTAGGGAATAATTTCAAGTTTTATAAATCTAAAAGTTCATCCTTGTTTAATATCTTTGTTGATTATTCATGATTGGGAATGGTATTTGCTAGATCGGTCACACCAATGAAGCATATGATCCATGTAGTGAGAAGCATTCAGTTGTATACTTCAACAATCCAGAAGTTCAGCAAGCACTACACGTTAATCCCAAGTTTGCTCCTAAGAAATGGGAAACATGCAGGTAGTTCTCCAGAAATAGGCAATTGACCATTTTGTCAGATCAAATATTATAAGCATGGTTTAGCAGGAATTTTTTAGTGGCCACCTATGTGCATGATAATCTGGCTAACCTGGCTTTCCGCTTCTAGTACAGGGTATTCTGAGCAGATGATTTTCATTGAGTAAACTGTTGCTCATGAAAAGATATTTGCGACATGACTTGATCACAATTTTTTTGGAAACAGGGGCTGTTTGATTACAAAAATGGGTTTGATTGGAGATAAAAAATAATCTAACATTGCTTCTAGCTCTTGTGCATTTTTTTTTACCTCAAATATAAAGCTCATGTATATTTTTATGCATTAATTTAGTGTGATAATTTTGTGGTATATCCAGTTTGTTCTGGAAACTATATCATATGTATGTTTTATAAATCCTTCAGGTTTGATCTCATTTCCAATATTCGTTTATATGATAACGTGGCAATCTTTAGATAGTATCCTCACACTCTGAACTTTGAAGTTTTTTAGCTAATAATTCTGCCTTGAAGCTGTAACACTGATATCCAGAACAATAATTATATTTTCCAATGATTTTCTCTTGATCATCTTCGTTCGTATTCTCCATCCCATAATAGAGTTACTAGTTGACTTTGACATGATTTAAGCTTGCGAAACCCAGAACAGTAACAAGGTACTTTATTGTTGGGTGGAGGGAGTAGATATCTGCTGACTGCTATTTAATTGTTGTGCTTGTACCCTGCATTCCTTTACATCTATACACTGCACCAAATGGAGTTGAAGTTACCAGTTGCAATTTAATGCCACTCAATATACTTTTTTCCTTCTTTGTGTCTTGCAGTGAAATGATAAATACCAACTGGAAAGATTCATCGAGCTCAGTCCGTGACATATATCACGAGCTTATAAATGCAGGACTTCGAATTTGGATTTTCAGGTTTTAATCAGCAGACTCTATCTTATCCTGTATTTGGCTCTGTATTTTTTCCTTTGTGCATGTGTGTGTGTGTGTGTGTGTGTTTTTTTTTTTTTTTGGGGGGGGGGTTTGGAAGATCACTGAGTTCAGTCCTTGACATATATTATGGATGTGGGAATTTGAATTTGGATTTTCAGGTTTTAATCAGCACACACTATCTTATCCCTTATTTAATCCTGTAATTTTGTGTTTTTTTTTTCCGGGTGGGTTGGGGGGGGGGGGGGGGGGCTCGGAAGATCATGAAACCATTTTTTGATGGGTTTGTTCTAAGTGTCAAAATGGTTAGAATATACTCCCTTTGTCCACATACAAATAATCTTCTTGTATTTCCTTTTAGGATGTCCACAAATAATCTTCCTGTATTTCCTTTTAGGATGTCTTACAAAAAATCTTATTGGTTTAAACTTTAAAATATTTTTTTTTTCATATTTAACCCATGTGAAGTACACACTCTCTGTCCCCATAGCCCACCCTACTAAATTCCTTAATAAGGGTGCCAAAGCCTAACAGGAAGATTTTTCATGGAAAGAGGGAGTATATTAATATATGTAATTTGTATATATGACCTTTTGGTCTATTGTTGAGCATCATTTCCATGTTTTTTTTTCATTATAATTGATTTCCCATTATATTAGAAAATTATTGATATTTTGTTTGTAAAAGTTCAGAAACTGACACGTACTTTGTTGCACATAACACTCGTGACTGGACTTAAGTCTGGAGTTTATTAAGTTGATGTTATAATTAGGATTTGGGTGCACATATATATTGGTGATATGTGCACATGAGCTCCTTCATAATGACAGCCAATTGACTGGCAGGCTCGGTGCATCAGCTTGTTTGTGTAATTGAACCAGTGACCGTCAACACTAAATCTAGTACAAGGGTTTTTGTGGCAATGGTCAAATTAGGACAACACCCCAATTAGTCTTTTTGTTAAAGCATATGTTACTATCAAAGGGCTGGTTGTGGTTTGCAATTATTTTTCTTAGTCGATTTTGTCGTTTGCAATTATATTTTCTGTATTGCTCTATCTGTATTATAAGCATGTTGATTGTAATTGTATTTTTGTTGACATGAAATGAGCTCCAATGAAAAGCAAATAATATAGCTTTTTTATTTTATTTACTCAATGCAGTGGTGATACTGATGCTGTAATTCCTGTCACATCAACAAGATACAGTATAGATGCTCTCAAACTTCCAACCGTTAAGCCTTGGCGTGCCTGGTATGATGACGGACAGGTAATTTATTACACTTACTGTAGAAGCTAAGACTACTTTCCTATATTATCCTCGGTTTTACTGTCAGCTTTGTCTTATTACTCTAACCAAAACTGGTTATGGATTCCTCAAGTCTAATTTATGCTATGATGCATAAGCTATGCTAGAGTTTGCGTTTATGTTTTGTGCATATACTTATTCAAGTACTTATATAATTGTCATTTATTTTCTATTCTTTCCATTGCAGAACTTAAATCGCTCCTAAGATGGTTAGATGGAACTTGTTTATCAAACTCATATTTTACTTTTTGCAACTTGCAGTCTTATAAGTTTAAAATTTTAATCATATGCTGTTCTGATACATAATTAATGGAATAGTTGTTTGAACCTCACTAATATAGGCTTTTGGGAAGGAAATACTGCCTTAATGCCTTTTACTTAGCTCAGTTTCTTAGTGTTTAAATTACCTTTCAGATATTTTGCTTTAAATTCATCATCCTAGCTTGAGTTTTTGACTGATTGTTTACATGGAATTTATGTACTCGAAAAACCTCAATTTAATCATATGCTGTTCTGATACATAATTTGGTTTTTCTGTACTCGAACAGGTTGGGGGATGGACACAAGAATACAAAGGCCTTACATTTGTGGCGATGAGGGGAGCTGGCCATGAAGTCCCTCTACATCAATCTAAGCTTTCCCTTATACTGGCCAAGTCCTTCTTGTCTGGTGAATCGATGCCAGCACTGCATCAAGTCAGTGATTCTTAAACACAGCATTCTGTAGGGATAACTATTAGGGGTTGTTATGATCAGAGAGTTGAAAGGATCTTAACTCTTGATTGTCTTTCCCATTCTCGAAACCCCTATTTATATGCACTCTAGATTTAATATATAACCTCAATGGGGTCAAGAAAATTCCAATATTCATACGGAATAATACTTCACCCGCTTACGACAGTGATACTGAATATGTGTATGTTTTAAAGTGCTGTTTGGGGTACAAACCCCTTGTGTACATGTTAGAGCTTTACTTGGGTTAATCTCTGTTTTACCTTGCTTTGTTTGAAAAGTGATTCTCATTGCAGTGAGAACTTGGGCAAATTGCTGGACTTGATTTCTCTTGCGAGCCGTAATTTTTTTTTTTAAATTCACCTGAAATTCAAAACCAAACTTAGCTTAAAGAAAGATACATTCCTTTTGTGACATTTAGGTCTGGAATATCATAGACTCACACCTGCATTGATGCATACATATCCTTAATGTTCATGTATGCTTTAGATTGCTTGTTTAATATCAAACTCGAGGTTAATACACCTAGAGTTGTAATGCTCGATAAAGGTATTGTCCAATTGCTTGATAACGCTTAGCCTTGAAATGATGCTAATGTGTACATTACCGTGATTAATTAGTATATGCTTCTTCTACATAAAAATCTACATATATGAGTACTTTTGGTTAGCTTCCGATACCTCCCAATGAAGATCCTTGACTGGAAAGAACTGCGAAAGCACTTTAAGGGGACATTATTTTCTGACTGCTTAAATGACTCGAAAAACCTGTTTCAGTAATCTAAGTAATTTAGCTTTGATCATATGACATAGGATTAAAATCTTTGGGAGAAGGAGGATTGAGCAAAGCCAAGGGTGCATGTCTCATAAATTACAATTTTATGGGTATAATATGCCTCTCAATATTTGGCTAAACTACTTGTTTTATTGTGGACATATTGATCAGACAGGGGGCTTAAAGTACACTGTCGGGGATATAACAATGGGACTCCTTACTCTATGCTGTCCATGGTTTTCCATCCAAACCAGCGAACCGTATGTATTTTCTGACTTATCAGCACTCTTGTACTTGATCGTCATAGTATAGCTCTGCTTCTCATACCGTCTCTTAAACACCAATGTTCTCGGGTACACCCTCACTTGAGCTCCCTTAGGTGCGGTTATCAGTGCCTTGTATGTTGTCATACCATATCTTCCTACATTCGTTACAGTCCTATGAAAAGTTGTAGTAGCAGTTTTTGTGTTGTTTTCATAGTAAGCAATGAAGGATGGGTAATTGAGGTCATTTGATGGGGTTGAGCAGTGGTGTTTGTTTGATCTTACTATGCTCATCATTTGGTTTCTTGTAAAATTCATTGAACAAAGGAGGTTTACGTAGTCTTGTGGTGCCAAGTCGTAGACAAGCCCTGGGTCAAGTGCACGGTTAGGATCAATCTGACCTGATCCCATGGCTAATGGGGAAGCAGGTGCAAGGTTGAAACCATTGTCCTTGATAGCACTGCGAGTGTTATCAAGCGGGTCTGCTGTTGTCATAATTGCAGACCTGATAGCAGCAGGGGTCCAATCTGGGTGTGCTGCCTTCAGAAGGGCGGCCACTCCTGAAGCGTGTGGACACGCCATTGATGTTCCTGAGATCAGAGCATAGTCATTTGACAGTACTATGTTATCACCAATCCTAGCAACCTCAATGTTCGGAACATAAGCTGCTAGTATCTGTGTTCCGGGGGCCATGACATCCGGCTTCAGTACACTCTGACAATTCCTAGACGGTCCCCTAGAGGTGTAAGACGCGGCAACTGGTGCAGGCTTCAACCCAACAAACGTCTGCTGGAATTGCATGCTCACCCAAGAACTATTCTTGTGTGATTTCGCGTATGTTATAATGGTTCGGCCCTCCTTGGGACCGACGACAATCCCAGGCCATGAGACTTCCCCTGCCTCATAAATCAGAGGATCTTTGGAGATGAATATTGCACCAGCTACTTTAGAGTTAGAAACTTGGTAAATTTGATTAAATACCATACCAGATTTACCAGTATCTTCACAAATGACTATTTCATTAGTAGCTACTTTTGTCAAGTAATCAGAAGAGTTGCACATTGCTAGTTTTTGCTCGTATCGCAACAAGACCTTTTGAATGACAGCACTAGCCGGGAATAAGGTCCAGCCTACGATTTCCCGGCCATTTCCGAGCAACAAAGTCCCGGAAAATTGTCTGTCAACGTTGCTTGCAGCAACTGTCATGGACCAGGGAATGTCGTTGTGGACAGAACCATACGCCGGGCCTTTATTTCCTGCTGAAGAGGACACTAACACGCCTCGCTCCATCGCAGCAAACGAGCCTATTGCAACAGGATTTTTGTAAAGGGGGAGCTCATGGAATCCTAGTGATATGGATATGACATCAACACCGTCTGCAATGGCTTGGTCCATGGCAGCAAGCATGTCCGAGGTGAGGCAAAGGCCGTCATCCCATACCACCTTATAGATAGCCACTCTAGCGCGAGGAGCCACCCCTCTAGCTGTACCTCTTGCATAGCCGAAGAAGGACACATCATCAACGTAGTTTCCTACGGCTGTTGACGAGGTATGGGTGCCATGACCGTCGTTGTCCCTAGCCGAGTTCACCTTGGGCTTAAGCTTAGGGTTCGAGGCTATAACACCCTTGTTAAAGTATCTAGCCCCTATCAACTTGTTATTACACATGGACGTGTTAAAATTTTGTCCTCCCTCACACGCACCCTCCCACCTGGATGACACTGGGGTCATCCCGGCATCATTAAAGCTCCGACTCTCAGGCCAAACCCCGGTGTCTATGACCCCAACAATAACGTCGTGGCCATAGTTTGAGGCCGGCCAAAGACCGGTACGTGAGTTGAGTGAAAGAAAGTCAATAGTCCTAGTGGTGTCAAGTGTAGCTCTAGCCTCTTCATAAGCTATTACAAAAGCCGGATGTTTTTCAAGCTTTTGAAGCTCATTTTGAGACAAAAATGCACTAAACCCATGTAAGGCATTATCATAACTATAAAGGACACTAGGTGAACTATAAGAAGTGGGTGAGTCATAGCCATGGGGTGTCACGGCCGAGGCGAGGGACTCGACGGTGGAGGTGTACCAATGATGGTGGCTAGTGAAAACATTAGGCATGAGGGACTTATTCATGTGGATGATGTAAGTTGATCTTTGGTGAGTTTCTCCATTAGAAGAGTGGATAAGTTGACTTATTAGTAAGAAAATAATAATGTTTAGAGAAGACATTAGTCTATTGAAAATATACATGAATTTTTATGATATACTATATGATATGGAAAGGATATAATGCAAATATTAAATTTTTGGTTGGTTTATATAGATTGTTGGGAGGAAATAAAGAGTTTATAGTCAAATGGGGTCAATACTTTTTTAATTATAAAGTAATTAATCATATTATTAATGACATAAATGGGACATATTTTTGCAAATATGATGTAAGACGAAATAAAGGTCATATATGGAGTTGTAAGTTTTCCACATAAATGATACATCAAGCCAGCAAGGTGGACACTTTCTTGGAGTAAATTATAGCACTACTTTATAGAAATTAAAAATTCTTAATGATATTGATTTTTCAGGTGATTTCAATGAGATCATTGAGGAAAGTGAATTACTATTTTAATCATTTTTTTTTTGGTGGTACAGTTAATGTTTTTAATAGGAATCGAGCTTTGAGATGTCATACTCGCTTTGATATGTTATTATAAAGTTGCAACAGTTTGACTTTTATACGATTTATATATTCACTTTATCACATTTTATACGATTTATATATTCACTTTATTACATTTATGGTCATAATTGACCATTATCAAATGTGATGATAATTATATTGTTATAAATTTTGTAAATACAAATGAAGTATTACATATAATATCTGAAAATTCCAAGTTTATTATTAAAAAAAAACAAAAAAAGAAAATTCAAGTTTACTTATTACTTTTAAACTTATCTTATTTTCTTAGCTAAGCATTCTAATTTTTGGTAAATTTGACAATAATAGTCACTTTAATATAAGATCCATTATTTGAGACAATTTTTTGCCATTGTAATTTCAAAACATAAGGATAGGATCCTCATGGTGTATATATAAAAATTTATGATGTGTGAATGCCAATCAATTATCTTAATTACCTAGTTAGAATATTCAGAGGTGTTATTCATGATATATTATCGAATCCCGGCCCATCGATCTACATCAGACGTGATATGTCTTTTAATTTTATGACTACACATTGTAATTTATAATATGAAAAATGAAGATGAAGATAAATAATAATCATATAATAATCTGTTAGAGATATAAGATAAAATCAATATAAAAAAATTATATATTATTCAATGAATACATTTTAGGACTTATGATTATGGTGGTATATGTTTTAAAATTTATGACGATAGCAATATTCATAAATCTTAAAGATATACTACCATAATCATAAATCCTATAAATTAAATAATATCTTATCATAAATAGTAACACTAACTATATTATTCTCTTAATAATATCAAAAATGTATCACACATATATTATTTATGAATTTTACTTCGTAAAAGATATGATTATGGTAACATATATTAAGATTTATGATGATTATCATCTTCATGATAAATTTTTTATATTAAGATATTATTTACTAAATATCTTTAGTGAATATATCTTTATTTAATTTAAAGATGATTATAGCAAATGCAAGAATCGTGCCTTATGATAAATAAAATAAATGAAATTGTGCTAATTATGGTAGTATACCATGAATTTAACTTTGTATTACCAACCCACTTAGTTATGGTATGATAATAGTAATAGAGGACCACTAAACAACTTATCAGCTGTTTCTGGAAGTTCACATTTTCACCAAAAATCTAACAATGGCTTAATTAAAAGTATGTTACTTTCACATTGCAATTCTATATAAATATAAAAAAAAAAAATAGACTTTTTTTTTTGAAGTAAAAAAAAAATAATAATAATAATAAAAAATAGACTTATATTGGTCCAAGTTTGAAAATCTTAATCAAATGTGTTTACTAGTCTGCATAGTGTGTATATATAATATATAATAACTAGTTTAGGCCTCGTGCAATGCAAGTGCAATACACGGATTTATAATAATAAGATTTATTAATAATAATATAGTACTTTAAAATGGAGTTAATTGAAATTAAATGACCTATGTAATCTAATATCTACCTTTAAATTCTTATGTCTTATTTGTATGAAAACTTTTTTGTGTATAACTTTGTTTTAATTTTTCTTACAAAACTTATAACTAAGGTCATGTTCAGTTTATCTTATATGAAACTATTTTAAATTAAATATAAAATTTATTTTCTTACAGAAATTAAAATAAAATGAAGCAAGCAGACCGAGTGGTAGTAAAATTCCTATTGGAGACTATATCGATTGTGCCCATTGTTTAAGTAGTACAATACTTTTTCTTCTCCCAAATACTCACAATGATAACAAATGACAATTTGATACTTTGCATACTTTAGATGAGACAATAGGGGTGGTTATGAGCATGTGTAAGGTGAGCAATTGATATGTGTATTTCATTTTTTTTAAAGGATTACAAGGAAAAAAGGATTTTATTAATAAAAGATAGTCAAGCGACACTTACCAAAAATATAAAATTCTAATATAAGTAGATAACACCTTATAACTAATTAATCGTTGATTTGATTAACGAGCACCTTAAAATATATATATAAAAAATCATCTGAAGCAATACAATTTATAAATTAGCACTAACTCGGCTTGAAATCCATAAGTGCATATATATCTATTTGGATGAAAATAATCATATTAAAAGCAATAAAAAATTGTTGTAGGGGTTTATCACCGGTAAGAACACCAGTGGAACCCCCTATAAAGATTTAAGAATAAAAGAGATGAATGAGAAAAGGGAAGGGAAAACTTTTTTTAAAAAAAAAAAAAAAATCTAGCAAACGGCTAGAAAAAAACCCTCAGCTCCCAAGAGGGAAATTAAACCTAACAAAGTCCTATCGTTGATAATGATTTAATCTTTAAACTTTATCATATACTCTAGTAAATTTTTTGTACATAGAAATCCTGTATGAATTGAACTAAGGGCTCACTTTTACGGGATTGCACCGATCCAACCATCGTTAATATTAGTATTTGTAACACCGTTTCTAGACATAGGATATCGAATACAGTCTATTTAGCACACTTAGGTTGAAATAATTATTACAAGTCTAACCTTTTAAATTTGCATTACTTATATGTAGGGTTTTACTCTTTTAATTTGATGGCACTAGTGTAGTGGCCCATGAAGAAGATTTGAGAGAAGGCTTAATATGTCAAGTTTTGAGTGCTCCAAAGTTAATACTCCAATATTGATCAGTATTATCACGGTTTTAAATGCTTGCTGATCTAAATATAATGGAGGTTGTTTTCAATTGAAAATATTAGCAAATGTCATTCTAAATTAACCAATAAAATAAATCTAATATATGCAATAAAGCCAATAACTATTAACACACAATAAAAAGGTTTTTATCACTAAATAAAAAGAATTTTTGACACCCTTTGAGAAGTCCAAATCATGATTATTACCTACATAGATTCTGGCTACACATGAATACTAAAATTATAGTATAATTTATTTATTGTTATTATTACTAGGAGTCAAATATTCTTTGGAGTTCATGAGGAGGTATGTATGTACAAGCAATGTTAATATTAATAATGTACTTTATTTCACATTTGAGTTTATTGTTTATGTTGAGTCTATGGACGTGGTTCGACTTGGAGGAGTGTTTAGAGAAGAGAACGGCCATGGGTTTGATAGCACGATCATTTAGGTTTAGAACCATATATATATATGGTCTATTAAGTCGAAGATATACTTTTATGTGTAATTCTCGTATCAATTCAGTTAGAGGTTAAATAAACCTAAAAGAGAGCTAGTATTCGTGTTTAGGGGCTTAGATGGAGAGATTTTGAGAGCCTATATATCACCATCTCACACATTAATTAAAGTCCTAGTACATATTTCACAGTCTGTATTCATTTCTGGTAAAAAAAGGTTTTCCACATAAAATTCCCGTGTTCTTTGTTGTTTGTTATGTATATTATATTATTTCCGCTTTTTAATATGCACAATGGGTGAGCAACAAATTTTTCTAAGAGTTTAATTTACTGAATGACTCAATAATAAGTTTTCCAATTATCTTATTACATTATATGAAAGTACTATGTTATAAGATTTATATATAGTCACCATACCAATTGTAAATTAATTAAAAACTTCTTTTTAACAATTAAATTTGAAGAAAGATAAGTAGTAATTTGAATCTAAATAATCTCTTCATCTTAAATAATTAATCAAGTTCACTTTTAGCTTGGGTTAAAGGAATTGTCATGAATTGAACTCATTATGATTTGGAAGGTGATTTGATGTGTTTGAGACAAAAAACTCTAAGACATATCTCATCAACATCAATCAGTTGCTGGACTATCTTGGCACTCACTTGCCAGTGTCCACAAATTTTTTTCAATTTGTCTCACACTAATTACCTAATGTATCGTCTTCTACTACATACTATTAAATGATGATAATGATAATAAATTTATAAGTATCTATCTATGTTCATAATGCCAAATCCGTGGATTGAATTTTCTTCCCAAAATTCCACATTTTGAAAGGGATCGACGATGTTAACAAAGTATTAATGAAAAAAAAAATTATATATTTGGATAATTGTATCGAAGAATTTTCTAAGTTATGATCATTAGCATAATACTATTATACGGAGTAACAATACTTCATAATTCATAGTGATATGTATTTATTACCGTCTATTAAATGAGTTTTAACTTTTAGGCTTTTAGCCTACAATTCACTTGATATCAGACGTTATAAAAGGAGCATGACACATGAGTTTCAAACTACAGTTGTCTATAACTCTATAGTAGTGCGCTGCACTGGCATTTAGGATTTTAGGAGCTACGACAAAGGGGTAAAACATTGTACTTTACACTAGTAAAGCTGAAAAGGCTGGGCTTAACAAGCAATATTCATGCCATAAGGGTAGACCATAGAAACAATTACAACCAAAGAAACCACAATCACCTCAGCATGGACTATTACACTGAAGGAAAAGTCGCGAAGAGAAAATGATTTATACGAGATTAGATCCTCATAGAGTATAAAATTTATTTTTGAGCTTCAACCATCATCTTAAGTTTTTGGTTGTGTTGGTCCACGGACATGGTATTAGAGTCAGCGTGACATAAAGATCACGGTTTCAGATCTTATTCATCCCTCACTTTCAAGTGTAATATTAAACGCCGAGTATGAGAAGGGTCTATGCTGCATCCACATTTCAAGTCCAACAAATTCTCTACATCCACACGACTTGACTTATTATTGAATATTGATCCATCATGATATATTTATTAATAATAGACTCTAATCACCTAAGGCTCAGCTCGAGCTCGTTGCAACCAAATTAAATAATTTATTTTTTACTTTTTTATTTATCTCTATGACATAGGACTTAAACCAATAGCTGAATCAAATGTGATCTGATCCGAACAACTCAGCTGCTACCTCATCATGATGTCCATGTACCACAAAGTACTAATAAATTGTCAACTCCACTCTTAGAAATCCACCTATGAGGTTGAGAATTAGAGATAAAGGAAGAGGAAGGGGTTTAGACAAGTAAGTGGAAAGAAGCAAGCTAGAGGCCATTTGTGAAAGCAATAAAAAAAAAAACAAAAAAGCAGTGCATGAACATCCACTTTTTCATTAACATGATGTAAAGATTTGAGTGCAACCATCGTGGGAAACAATAGTAGAATAGGGGTGCACCACTCTAATTTAAAGCCATTTACTTTTCAGTATTAGTTTCCACTTCATTAGTTGGTTCTTCATCACCTAATATCTCTCTCTTTCTTTTCTTTTCTTTTCTTTTTTTTATTTATTTATATTTATTTATTTATTTATTTAATGCTCCATTTTTTTGAATAAAAAGTCAGCGACCTTTAGTGGAGTAAATTAATCCAAATATCCCAATGTATGCAAATCATCATATTTTTATAAGTACAAGTAATTCGGTTGACAAATCAAAACTAGTAAAAGACTATAAACTAACCTTCCCATTAAAAAAAAAAAAATAAAAAAAAAAAAAAATGATCCAATCCAAATTAACATCATGAGTTATCTATGTTCGATTTGAACAACATGTTCGCCACGTCTAATAGTATCTCGACATTGCAATTGTTAACCATTACATACCCTAAGTAAATTTTTTCGATCATTAATGTTATATTTAGACTCATATGCCTCATCTATCTAAAGTATCATTTAAATAAACTACTTGTATATTATAATGTCTAAATAGAGTTGGTATCTTTTCTATATAGTAATAATTACAATTTATATATAATGACTGGTTTACTCTTGAAAAATTACCCTTGAAAATTGATGGGAAAATGATAAAGTTGACACGGCTAGTCGACTATTATATAGCATTGTACCTAGCTAAATATTTCATACCAAAAAGTCGTGACTTTTGAGACTATATAAAGTCTAAAATACCTTTTCAAAAATTCTAGGGTAAATTGTTTTAACTTATATGGGAGCTGGTGTAGTGGTATGTACATAAAAATTTACAATATCAACCTTACTCCTCTATGATACCCCTCAATAGATGTTTGACATGATCATTAATTAATACGGAGTATGTAGATAGATTGTTTTTCAAATAAGTCAATTGTAAATTCAGTTTGAATATTTTGAAAAACAAGATTATCTTTAATTTTTGGGTGCAAGAAAGAATATAATAACTTTATAATTATATAAATTAACACATATATTGACAAAATAATAGTAAAAACTTAACATAGAGAACTTAGTGGTTTCAAATCACAAGGATCATGGCCAATAAAATCATAATTAGCAAAGTTAATAATCATGTAATTAGTATAGTATACCTACTTGTAGTTGACTTATTTTTGCATAGAATTATAAAACTATAAATCAAATTGTTTCAACAGAGCCAATAGATCAGAGTCCTACATTCATGGAGTAAAAGCATGATACATTGGTATTCATTGTTGTTGGTCCTACTATTTTATTTTTTTCTTGATACAGCATACAGGTTAGCCTAATGGTCACTTTGGGAATAACTAAGATCAAGCTTGTGCACACCCATGATTTGTGATGTTGCACAGTGCTTTTTAAGCAACACTTCATCACATAAGCATCTCAATTACTTTTATGTGTGTAGTGTGTACGGCATTATGACCCAACACATCTTATTAAAGATGCTTCTATCTAGTCATTTTCTAGCAGTGATATATACTAATTAAACTGACTGTTACAATTTTAAGAATACTCTGGTAGAAGCCAAGTAGAAACCCTTCATTTTAAAACTTCAACTAACTTCTTTTGGCATGTGTGATGCATGAGCTATTTTAACTAAAATCTACAGAAGAATTTCCACACGAATTTCACACAAATAATACTTGTAATCATTGATTTATTCATCATCAATACTACATCATAGTGGTAGGGTGAGTTTTTCTCTTGCTTCTCATATTTATTCATCGCACAACAATATTTTTCTCTGTCTAAACTTATGCAAACAACTACTTCGAAAACTTTTCTTTCCTTGAGTCAAATAAACAATAGATTTATTCACTGTACATCATTATTAATTTTAATTTTCCCAATCTAAACGTATACAATCTTTCTTATACACAATGATAGATTTGATACGAAGAAAACACTCAAAAGTAATTGCACAATAAACCCTCAATCAGTTATAAAAATTAAACATTCAATTTTTAAAAACTTAAAAAATTGAAATTGACCCCACACATGACAACATTAGAAAAATTCAATTCAATTAAAAAAAAAAAAAAAAAAAAAAAAAAAAAAAAAAAAAAAAAAAAACCCCACAAAATAAAGTTTTTAATTAGGATTTAGCACCATTATTTGAAGGGTACCCAATACCATGCCTTGTGCTAGGAAACATAGCAAAAATACCACTACAAAGACCACCAACAACCGGAGGCAACACCATGAGCATAGTCTTCCGAGTAGTCTCCAATGCCGGCATGTAACAATCCACCGTGTTCTTGTCCAAACCCGCCACGACAACAAACACGAAAACCGACGTGACAGCATGTACAAAATCCCCTGCCCTTAGCTTATACTTGGACATATCAACGTTACTAGACCGACTAGTAGGCCAAAACCCCGTGCGTGTGGCTATCCCATAGTGTACGTTCCCCTCGTCGTCGACATAGCTATCGGTGAACGTTGAAAATGCACAATTAAACCCACAAATTGCTAGAAAAACACCCATTATGTACTTGTTTATGGTGTGACATTGACCATTGTTGCTTAAAATTGGACTTAAAAATTGGAACATGAAAACTGTTCCTGTTGGTAGTAATTTTAGTAGGCTTCCTAACCCATTAAAAGCTTGATCTTTTAATGATTTTTTTGCCATTTTTATGAATTATAAATTTGATGTTATTTTTTTGATGATTTTATTGAATGGAAAAAGTTGTTTATATAGATTAAGGTTTTTGTTTTTGTGAGAAAGAGTTGCTTCCAAGAAATTCATTTAGTTCAGTTAAAACTTTAAGTTTAAAAGTATAGTTTTGCGTGTAATTAACTTGAAAATAAAGTAAGCTGACAGTTTTAGCATAATTTCATAAATTCCAGCAAAGTATGTAACTAAAATTTCATTTATAGTTTGTGACATACATACAAGACGTACATAATTTGTTTTATGAATGTGGATAGAGTTAGTTTGAATTTGCTTGTATTCTTTCGGTTATGTAATGTAATTCTAGGCCATACATATGGTCTATTTTTAAGTCATCAAATAATAAAACGACATCTATAGAATTAAGGGGTGCGTTCTATTCACCTGATTTTTTTTTTTTTTAATCAGTCAAAACTTAATTATTTGATCCTATTTAAAGTTATTAGATCTTATTTTAGTTGTAAAATTGAAGCTAAGTAACCCTTATCAGAAAAATGGTTATAAAATATTACAAGTAACTCGATTTCTTAAAAATAACGCATAATTAAATACCATAACTTGAATTTGTTTAGACATCATGGAGATATAACCGAATTAATTTCGAAAGGATATGCATTAGTTGTTGAGCTTTATGATGATATTATGTCTAATTGTATGAGTGTATTAAGACAGTTGATCGTTACGTCTAGTTGTATAACCTAGAAAAAGGTTCTTTAAAGTTGGAAGTATGTTGCACGAAATGACATAAACAAGATTGTGATTGTTAGCGAAGTTGTCTCAAAAATTAAAAGGCAACAGCAAACTGTTAGAGGATAACGCAACAAATACTAAAACCAAAGCTAATATTTACTTTATGTATTTGTGTGTTGTTTATGATAAATTTATAGTCATTTATCAACAATAACAAAAACTTAAATTGTACTCTATTATGGATTTATGGTTTATGTATTTGTGTGTTGTTTATGATAAATTTATAGTCATTTATCAACAATAACAAAAACTTAATTTGTACTCTATTATGGATTTATGGTTAATTGGTTATACACGGCCGAAAGCGGCCATAAACATAACGTAAGAAATTATTCAATTGTTGTACTCCATATAAAATATTTTCTTGTTCTTTTTTACTTGACATATTTCTTTTATCACGCTTGTCAATGCAAAACTTTACCAATTAATAACTTTTATTCTTTAATCATCAAAGGAGGAGTGATGAATAATGTAAAACTCAAAGCGAGTTTAGTAAAAAAAGAACGAAGGAAGTAGGAGTTTGCCACATTAGTATGCAACATCTTGGTATGGGTTGTAAAATTTGTGATGGCAAGTTGGCGATGAATAGACTAGCATGTTGATCATGACCGGCGTGCTTCCTAGAAGCATTTTCTTTGTCTTGAGTTTACAGATTGTTGTTGTCGACCTGGGGGGAGCCGGGGAGGTTTCGAGGATGGCTGGCTTTGCATGTTAGCCCTATCATGACTCAAAGTATATAAATCATCGCAATAGATTGGCAATAAAACAGTGTAAGGGTGAAAAAAGGGATGATAGACTTGTCATTCATATTCTCATGGTATGTAAAGATCTTCATAAAAGATAAATTACATACACATTCATCTTTCTAATCTATCTAATTTTTGTTTTTTTGGCACAAGAGCCGACATTCAAGCTGTAAGCTTACATATAGAGCTTCAAAATCCACACTTAAATGATGGCAAACATGATGCATATGTTAGTTTTTTTAAGACCTCAGATCCAAAGGCTCCCAAAAGCTTCTTCAAGTGCCCTTTTCCGGCCAAGTTCTGGACTCCAACCTCCTGCACGTCCACCCTTTTCAGCCCGCAGCTTCATCATTTCTTCATCATCAAGATCGGGGCCCCCAAGGGGTATTGGTTGTGGGGCCATTCCCATCGGTCTTGGTTGCATAAATGCCCCTCCTGCAACTGCAGGTGCATACCCTTGCGCTGTGGTAGATATCCCTGCTTGTGGGTTCTGTTCTGTGGCCTGCTTACACAAACAAAAGATTCAGCTTTGGAAAGATTCTAGTCAAATGGACGCCTCTTAATACCCATGCTAAAAGGGAAATAGAACTTTGCTTTGTGACAAAGATGACGGTGTAAAAATGCAATATGTACTGTTCAAAAAAAAAAAACTTCAATAGCACAAGGCCCTCAAAGCAATATGGGATGTTCTAAAAAATTCCCTATAGTTTAGAGTAATAACTTGAAGAGACCACAGTCCAGTCCAGTCTATTGTGCATAGTCCAACCTTACAAACAGACGAGATTAGATCTCCTATTGCCTAAACTAATTTCAGTACTAAAAGATAATCTGACTAAACTTTGAGTGTGTTAATATTAAAATTAACCTGCAGAGGTGCAGCCTGCCAAACCAACCAGTGAAGTCACTCCAATCCAATACAGGAAAAGGAGAAAAGGGAGAAAAAGAGCTCATCTATAAACGGAAAAAATAAAAACAAATTTAACATGTATCCAATTGCAGATAGTAAATGAACACAAGTATAAAGCCAAGGAAATTTTTATTTTTTTTAAAGAGAAAAATTTAACACCCAAATGAATCAACCCTCTCAATATAACCATTCTACCATCTCTTGAAGTAAGCAAACACAAAGGTATGTTCAGGACAAGGAATGAAATATATATTTGAGAACAAAGGAATTGCTAATTAAGCATTGGCTTCATCATATCAATAGCAATTACCTACCATTGCAGAACCAAGGAAAAGGGGAAACACATAAAAATATGGCTAGTTCTTCCTATATTTGAGCTTGTGAGATTGGCACGCACTCAGAGTAAAAACGACACGCTCAGAGTAAAAACGACGCGCTCAAAGTAAAAACATGTAGTAACTTGAAAGCAGGACAGACATAATTCACATTAATATTGTTGAAGCTCCTAGGAGCAATATGAATTGTTCTCAGAAGATGGTTCTTGAGAATGGAGAGTTGGGACTTGCGTTCCTTTGGTATGATAAGCTTAGGTGCTATTGAAGATCTTTCACTCGCAACTATGCATAACAGACTTTCTACGGCAACCTGATAAAAAGTGGGTTCCCAAATTCCCTGAATGATAGAGGCCTTCAATAGTTCAATTCTCCAATTCATTATCAATAAGTTTTGTCAGGTATATGATTATATCTACTACCAATGAATGTGTAGGGACCCATTAAAGCAATCTATCCTAATTGCTAAAGGTAAGACAGCAAACATATAGCCACACCCCCAGAACCTGCCCTCAACAGGATCTTCAATAGGTGGTGGTTATTTTTAAAGTTGCAGCCATCTGGCTGTGCACTAACAAACTGCAAGCAAATCTACATCTTCTTGACTTAGCCATACAGGACTAGCAAAGGAAATGGATAGAGAAAGTACACCATCCAAGGTAAAGTCTAGCCCATAGTCTGTGGGTTGCAAAAATGAAAAAAGGATTTGAGAAAGCATTACCGTCCAGAATGGCAATCGGTGGATCTAGGAAAAGGCAAGTGGACTGTTCCACTTTTCCTAATTAGACAACCCAACCTATGATTGCTCTTTCTAAAATATTAAAAAAGCCAATTGGAGAATCAAATACATCAACTATCAAGAACAGCTATGTTTTGAGCATGGCTTGCTGATGATCACTAAGATACTGGATCAGTGGTCAAAGCTATACTGGCAGTCAAAGTAACCTACTATTATGTTTTCTATATGCAATATAGATGGATCAAACATATAAAAGGCCCCCCAAAATATTGTGATTGTGTTAGAGAAGCATTCAAGCAAACAGCTTTCAAGTAAAATAAGAATTACTATATTAGATTGGAGACAAATAGCACTTTCGTATTAACAGTAAACAGCACATGGTATTCTTACTGCCCCAAAAAGAATAAAAAGGGAGTGCTTTTAATTTTTTTTTTTAAACTCCATATTGATGATAACATCTTAAAGCTGCCAAGTCCACTTAACATGGCATCTCTTTGTTAATGTAAGCCAACCATTTAGGAAATTCAAATACCTATGTGCTTAAAGACATTTCTAACCCTTCTAGCTTGTTCTTTGCACAATGATGCTAAACTCCAAGAACAACAGTGCATTGCTATCTTTGGGTTCACTTTTTTCACACTAGCATCATTTTTGGCTCCCTCATAAAACTAAAGGTTCTTAAATATAATTAGACCACACCAACTAAGGGAGTAAGGGTTCAACTTATGTATCCAGCTTTGATTGTTGAAATGATAACCACCTTTGAATTTTATTCCAGCCAATAAAAGAAGTAGGTTCAAGCTTAATGTTTGCTACTGAGAATATAGGTTTCCTCTAATATGACACAATGAGGATGCTTTCTTTTATAGCAGACTAAGTAAACAAAAGGCTATGCTGAATCAATTCTGGTTCAGCTGCAGACTAAAGCCAACAGAGTACCTTTCTGGATGATGGCACTGGGCCGCAAGGAAATGGGAACATATTAAAGTGTAGACACTCTCCAAAGACTTAACAGAGGGAAATCTGTCAACAATCTCTCTCCAATTGCATTAATTTGTGTGCAAACAGTAAATTTTAAAATCTTTCATAAACGGAGGTAAATAATAATTAGTCACACAGCTCACACTTATACTAATCAATTTTGTTTTAATGAATGACAGTCACTTTCTTTAGTTTTCATATTCTTAATTTTAGTTTTCAAAGAAGAAAAAAAAAAGATAGCAGGCAAGCCCAACAATTTCTTTCTAATTTTGTGCATCATTAGCCACCGCCAACTTTAACGATTAATTTCAAAATCTAATAAAGTAAAACCAAAAATATTTTTCATGACAACACTTGTAACTAAAGTGCAACTGTTTTGCTTCATTATGGTCCCACAAAACTTGGATAGTTTGAAACCAAGAAAGATCAACCAATGATTAGACCTGCAAAATTAATCAACAATATCCAATTGAAGAGGAAAATAAGTAATCTACCATCTAGAAAAGTTCAATACACTTGAAAGCATCTTAGAAAATCGTATGAGATCTGACAAAAACCAAAATAGACCTAATATGTATAATTTGTTTACCACCCCTGCACTGTGCTAAGGGTTGCCTTTTTCAATTTGATAGATACAGACCTACATATTCTTATAGATTCATACTCACATCTTGGATAACATATGACAGTGTGCAGTACTTCCTATATAAATCAGGCACGGGGCAGTTCCAATTAAATTTGTACAACAACAGATAATCTAATAATCCTTGGGAGTTTCGGTCATGGAAGAGCATTATGACACAATTTAGTCCAAGAAGAGAAAATAAATGGTTAAAACATACCACATCAGCATCAACTTGCGCAGGTCCTTTGCTGGCTGCCAGAGCTGCCGCTAGCTCCTCTGCCTGTGCAAACACAAATGTTCAAAAACGGTAATCCTCCTAAAAAAATAAAAAATAATTTTTTAAACAAAAAAAAAACACTAAAAAGTTTTATCCTATATATAGAGTAGAAATTTTTTGCAAAATGTAACTGATTGGTGATGAGAATATCTTCAAGTTTAGGACAAGTGAAAGCTGTAATACACAATATCTTACATGCCTTACGAGCTCGAGCATTCATTATCTGCTCAGAATTCTCTCGCTCATACTGGGCTATTTTAGCTTCAATGGCAGGAACATCTATTCCTTCAATTAAGTTGCATGCTGTAGCAAAACATTCTTCAACTATTTGAACCTTGTAGACGAAAAGTCTAGATAGAAAAACCAAATCCTAACTGAGGCAATGAACTTACTCATATCCTCCACTTCCTCTAGGTAATCATTGTACTCCTTCAAGGATGGAAAATCTTCTTCTCTCTTATTAAATCTACATTTCACAAGAAATTCAAAATAACACACCTTGTGTAGAAAACAACAATAGCTAATAAAAAAAAAAAAGTATAATTAAATTATAAAATCAAGATACAAGAATCAAAATTGTATAAGTTTGATATACGTTACTGCTGATAGCTACTCTTTGTCATCATCTACATGTTTTAAAAACTATCAAGCCCCAAGACTGCAACCTTGTTTTCCCAATTCTGAAGAAAAAGATTATTCCTTTCGTCCCTTTATATTGGCCACTTTTCAATATTGGAACATTAATGCACTTTCTAGATTCAATTAAGTATGTGTCAAAAAAAATAGATTCAATCAAGTAAACTTCAAACTTTTTAAAAATATCCTTAATACCCTGAAAGAAATGCAAATTCCATGTAATAATGAACCTTGATTAAACCGGCTAGTGATTTAGGGTTGAATAGCTATAATGGTTTGCCTCTCACAAGAACAAGAGAGCCCGAAGTAATCTAGGCATGCTTATATACCAAAGGTGCATAATTCCTATGTCATAGGTTCCACAAACCAAAGTCTCAAATGATTTGGAACGAAATTCATGCCCATCCCAAGCATTTAACAATTCTGAAAACATCTATTCAACTCATCATTCCAAGATCAAATACATGCTACACTTATAACTAATCATGAGGTGCGCCAATTCGAGCCGAAATCAAATAGAATTTGCTGACATTGATACCTTTTGTATGACAATTTTTGCAACTTCACCATAATAGTTGTAAATATCATCCAATTCCAGATTGAATTGCACAATAAATTGCAATTACGAAAGAATTTTAACTTGTGAAACAAATAAGCACATCTAATCTACGCATCATATGAAAAATCCCATGAACCCCATTATAATTGACAATCAGACACGGTGAAATTAAATAATGGGTAATGAAAATTAAAGAACCCCAGAATATCAGATCATCAATAAATTAATTATAGAACAATGGGTAACCCAGAAAAATCAAAATTGCAGAAAACAAATTAACGAATGAAATTAAAGAAAAAGGAGTAAGATAGAAGAGAATGAAAGAGAGAGAAAATACATGCTGATGATTCTCCTGCGAATAGAAACCTCTTTAGCGAAAGCGTTTCCACTTGAGGCAACCACCATTGTTATTGCCTCTTTCCCCCTTTTGCTTCCCCTTAAACCTCTTTGTTTTAAACAAAACTGAATTTTAGTTAATCTAAGATGATTAGAAATTAATAAAGGGAGTTAATTTGATGAATGGTAGGAGAAGGGAGAGATAAAGGTAGAGTTTTGCCACAAGAGTTAAGAGGAGAAGATGAAGGTAATTTTGTATTGATGAACCTATTTTCTGTTCACCAAGGGTATGAAGAGGGGAATGGGACACATGGGAAAGCCTCTATACTCATTAAAGGCTTTCACGATCCTAAGTCGGGATAAAAACATCATACATTCATACGTGCTCTAATTGGAGCAAATATGATTATGACTTTGGCTAATAGTCAGCGGACGGATATGGATATCAAAAGTTATACTCGTTATAGATAGTGGATTTGAAATATTATAATAAATAGTTTCAAGTTTGTATAAGTAAATAGTTGTGTTAAAATCGATGCAATGGCGGATCTAGAAATTTTTTTATAGGCCTGGTTGAAGTTATAAAGAGGGATATGAGTATAAGAAGCCTATACGAAAATAAACCAGGGGAATTGTGAAAATTTTACACTACACCCCGGTGTAGCTTCTGCTACCTACACCCCCCCTCCCCAAGTGACGTCATTTTGCACATATAATATTTTAAAACTGAACATATTTTATTAATAGTTGTAAATGAACATACAATTATTTATAATTGAACATTTAATTAAGGAGCACTATTATGGATGAAAAATGTATAAAATTTATAATTTTGTACTTGTTATTGAAATTTTTTGAAGGTAGCACACACTCCTTATTGTAATTGTAAGAATCATTTCCATGAAAACTACAACATAGCACACACTCTTATTGAAATTCCTATTAAATTTGTTAAAATAACTAATTCATGATATAATTGGGTGCTTTAATTAGTAGTATAAAAATGAACTTTTAAGTATATGCACATATTCATTTTAAATTAATGCATTTACTTGTTGATCATGAATAAGAACGAAAATGAACATTTATCAATACGTAAATTAACATTTATATATATTGAAAAATGAACATTTATCAATACGTAAATTAACATTTATCATCTATTAAAATGTGAATGACGTTATACTAACATATAAATGAACATTTATCAAAATGAAAATGAACATTTATAAAAAAAAAAAAGAAATAATAATAATAATAATAAAAATAACTGGGAACTATAATCTTTGTTTCTCTTCTCTGAAACGGTTTCCTTCGCTCTGCAAACAAAACTGAAGAATGTACAGATATAATTTATTAGTTCTTCAATAAAAATTGCTAAGATTATAGTATAATACTTACATTGATTTACATTACTATATATGTAAATGAACATTATGAATTTCATATATGATCAAAAGATTTCATAGTATGCATAAGTCAATTTCTCAACTCACATGAATGAATATTTATGCATTTCATAAATGTGCATAATGTATCATAAAAATGAACATTTTTTTATTTTGGCATATAAAGTCAAATATAAACTCAAATAGATTCAAATATACAAATGAACATTTATAATTCAGTATATGTTCATATATTACCTCGGAATTGTAGAAATGTTAACATCTATACCAGAAGTTTTAATATCTTTTAAAAGTTCTTGATCTACAATAGGAGATTTTTACAATGACTGTGTAGTAATATATAAATAAATATTTATATTAATCATTTATTAACATGTGAATGATTGTTTACTAATATATAAATGAACATTTATAATTTTTTTTTAAAAAAAATAACCACTACGAACTAATTTAATTAATGCTTACTTTTCTCCAGATTTTTTTTTGATGTTCTTCTCCGAAGCTATTTCCTTCATACTGCAATAAAAAAAATGAAATACTTCATACTCAAAATTCAAATGTACTTGTTCAAATTACTAGTTTTAAAACTAAAAATAGTAAATGTTCCTGTAACATAATTGCAACAATAAATTATAAAAATTAGGGTTTATACTCTTTTTCGAATTAAATATGAACAAAATCACTTACTCCTTTGAATTTCGACCTTGATTTGTTGAATTATGTAGCAGTTGAACAACTTTTTTGGATAATTTGTCGCAAAGTTTGTTGAAAATTTTGGATTAGAAAATGCTGAAAATGGGTGTAGAGAGAGAAAATGCAGAAAATGGGTGAGGAGAGAGAAAGTGAAAAAAGATAAATGGTGGTTTGATTTTTACTGTACAATTGCAGAAAGTGGGTATATGAGGGAGATTGTTAAACACATCGTTAAGAGGGGGGGTGTAGGGTGTGGTACCTACACTAGGGTCTAGTGTATACCAATTAGGGGAATTGATCCCTTGGGCCTTGACCTTTCAAATCTATGCAACAAGTAAATAACCAACTGATGCATTAGGAATTCCACTATAAAACTTGAATATTTGTACAAGATTTCTTATTTATATAATATCAAAAATCTAGGTCCCTTGGATCCGCCTATGAATAGACGGATAGTGGATATTCACTTAGGTGGTAGATCAGACGTGAATTTAGATTTATACACACTTAGAAAAGTGTGGATGTTGAATACATATTCGCCATGTGTAGTGGCATAAGGTAAAAGGTATTTGCACTTGTAAGCTGCAACTCATATTTGTTATCTAGGATAAATATACTTATGTTATATACATAATTCATTTTTTATATGGAAGAGACTAATCGAGCTTATTCACAAACTTATTCAAGCCGAGCTTGGCATAAGTCGGCTCGATTTGTGAAGAGGTCTTGAACCAAACTTAAACCTGAGCCGAACCATCACGAATCAAGTTTTGACCAAGTCGAGCTCAAATTGTTCACAAACAAGCCAGACTTGCGCTAAACTCACTCGCGAGTGCTCAAAGCTAAAACCCTGACATAAACCCTTCAAATTAAATTACCATCAATCATAAAATTGCCAGTAAAATCTTGCTTTTCTTATCACTTTTTTTTGCTTTGTTTCCAACATCCTTATTCTCTCTCCATAATTGCTCTTGCTCCAGTTTAATGCCATAAAAATGGCTAATTTATCAACTAACTGGGTTTTTCAAGGTTAGTTCCAACAATCCTTAAATTTATAAATTTATCTATATTCTGTCTCATACATTATTTTTTGTAATTTCTGGAATTGGGTTTTTTTTGGGTGGCAGATAGAGGATTGAGGTGTTTGATTCCATGTGATGGATCATTTCTCAAGGTAATGTCTCAATTTACTTGATTATTGGGTTTGTAAATTATCCTCAATTTCCATTTCAATGAGTTATCTATGAATTTTTATCAATTCTATGGGTTTTTCTTTTTATGTATTGTACCAGTTTAAAGGGAAATTCTTTGATACTATTGTAGAGCGGAAAAGTTTAATGCTACTTTGTATTTAGTCTGTTATATGATTGAAAAACATGAATGCTGATGTTGGAAAATTTATCATATAGCAATAAGCATACTGGTTAATTTTTTTTAGGAAAGTATACTGATTAATTTTGTGTACTGATAAATTAAGTGAATTTCGGCTTTGTGTCTTTGAAACACACCCGGTAACCCGGCAGGCCGGAGGTGTTGTGTATAAGTCCTTGATTGAGATAATAATGCTATTTAGTGAAGATGGGCTGACATTGGCACATTTGCTTATCTTAGCTATTGACTTTAGCTGTTTGGCATGGAGCTTTAGAGGTAAAATCAGGCATGTTTTTTGTCATTTGTCTGCTCGAGCTGTGTCATAAACTCTTTGTCATGGTTTGTTTATTGAATCTTTAAATTCTTGTAGATAAAAATGAAAATGTACCCTTAGTAGAGATATAGCGTAACAGGTAGAGTTTATACATCACATCTATGTTATTTGTACCATTAAGCCTTGTAGAAAGGTGGCTTGGAATAGTGGAATTACTGTAAATGTAAGTAATTATTAAGGAAGGTGTGGGACTGGTCATGGGAGGAGATCTGTTATAATCATTGCTTTATTTTAACCCTAAAAAATAAAAAGTAAAATAACACTTGTTTAGGCTCTTGTTTGATTTTGTCATCGAAGTGTTCTTGAAATCGCATATTGTGTGGTTGACTTTTGTATCCATCTTGCAAGATGATAGGACTTTCTTTGCCATCTAATCGTATCAGTTAGCAATAGAAAGTGAAGTGTACATCAATTAGTTCCCTTATCTTGGATTGTTGATATGTACCAAATTTCTTATGCATGTAGGCCTCATTTGTTGCTTCATCTTCCAATACAATGTTACCTAATAGAGGGAAGCTCCATCTTCCATCAGTTAGGTCTCGGTCACACATTATAAAAAGTAAAAAGGAGGACGAATCCTTTGAGGAAGTATCTGTTGAACGTGCCCCATATCACAGTTATTTAGACTCAACGTCGGGGAGGATTGAACCTGCCTCTGGTGCACGTGCAAGTATTCCAGGACAGGATTACTGGCCTGAAGGCACTGTTGATCGAGTCAGGGCTGCCAGAGCTCCAGAACCAAAAGGAGAGTCAACAAGTGCTTCATCCTTTGGGAAGAGGCCTGGAAGCAGACGTAAAAACTACAAAGGATCTGTTTCTTTTGCTGGCTCTCAGGAAACAAGTCCAGTCACTTCTGACCTTGCCATAACAGAGGTTTCAGATGATGATTCTAAAGATGATTCTTCAGAATATGTTATCTACCAATCAGATCTTGAAAGTGAGGAGCTAAGTGAATATGAGCTGGACAAAAAATTTGGACGACCTCATCCCTTTGTTGATCCAAAAGTGAAAAAGCCAATAGAAAAGCCACTTACAAGTGATGAACTTTGGTGGAATTGGAGAAAGCCTGACAAGGAGCAATGGTCTAGATGGCAAAGGAGGAAACCAGATGTTGAAACGGTTAGTGGAAAATAATAGGCTAGCTTGTATATATTACTCTCCCTTCCAAAATTGGAGGTCAAATTCTTGATTTTTTTTGTTAAACTGCCTTAGATTTGACTTCTTTTTCTGACTAAAAAATTATGATTTTTGAATTATAAATAGAATATTTAGTACCTTCAGGATGAATATTTCCAAACCATGGTTACAATGCTTGTACTATCGAACTTAGTTGATAAATTATGGTCAAATTTCCCTTTGACTTTGTCTTTTTTACTAAGACCCGTACTTTGGAGGAGGAAGTAGATTTTAAGTTGATTGCCTTTCTTCTTTTGGTGACAAGTCCTATCAGTCTGTCACTCCTATGTTTGATCTGTGCTTGGTCCCCAAGAGTGTAACATCAGCGGTTTTAATTCCAATTGATGAACAGCTGAATTTACACTTGTTAGTGCCCTAGATACCTAATGTGCTCTTGGTGCTTGTTAGGTTTTCCTCAAAGCTATGGCTGAGACTGGACAGGTGAAGCTTTATGGTGAAGAACCAACACTAACAGAGACATCACTCTACAGAGCAAGACGCCATCTTTTTAAAGAGGAAAGGTACCATGGTAGCATATATATAGATTCTTGATTCCTTGATATTTTTTTCCAATGTCGGGGGTATATAATGATAATAGTTCCATTCATTTAATTCTTCATGCATTATAGTGTTGTATCTTTGTGTGTAGATCACAATGGTGGAGGGACATTGGATACTTTTTATATTTATTAAATCATCCTAAATATATTTTACAGCTTCATGGAAGATGTGATACATATAATTCTATATGTGCATTAATTGAACCCCATGTTCAACTTGTATTAGGTCATTCTTATTTTGCTGCTTAAGATTCTACAGACATGCAATGTGTCATTAATGGCTTTTGTGATCTTATAACATTTAAGACATTGAGTTTCCTTATAAGGGCGGGCATTAATGCATTTTTGAAGGCTAAGAAGAGTATTGTGCCAAAATCTTGTTTTGCTTTGCTGCATGGGTCTAGCTAGAATCAGTATATTTGTTTTTGTCTGTCAATGTTTATATATGAGAAGTTGCACGCCTTTTTTTTTGGTTTTCGCTGCTCTCTGAGTCTCTTCGCTTACTTGAAGCAAGAAATTTGACACAAATTAGTGTTTTGTATTTGTAATCTGACATGCTTTGAGACGATTTTTATTTTTATTATATTTCAAATGGTTTTAATTAATGTTTGGGACAGGCTAAATGCTGAACAAGAGAGATTGCAGAGGATAGGCCCCATGGCATATTACTCTGAATGGGTTAAAGCGTGGAAGAGAGATACTTCACGTGAAGCTATTCAGAAACATTTTGAAGAGACCGGTGAAGATGAGAATACACAACTTATTGAAATGTTCTGTCATCAGACAGATAGAGAATATCGCATAATGATGGGGACTGATGTCCGAATACGCAGGGATCCTTTGGCTATGCGCATGCGCGAGGATCAAATAAAGCAAAGTATGTCTTCAAAGACTAATCTTCTAGTTCTGAAGAAATTCAATCTCTTCATGATTGCTTGTTGTTTCAATTTGAGGGTTTTTATAGAGTTGCTTTATATAGTTTGATATTTTGCTAGCCTGGTGAAGCATAGAGCTGATGCAAAGTTGTCCTGTAGTCAGTAATGTTACAAACTAGAGGCTTTGTGTTTTTCTTATCGTCATTACTTGGATGCCAATCACTATACTTTTAATAAAATATGACTGTAGTCCTGAGATATTGTGTCATTCATTGGATATTAAATGATATGGTTTCCAACTATGGATATTTCTTAATATAAGACATAGTGTAAAAGGACAAACTGTTACTGTATGGATTTTCATCATTTCCCTTTTAGGAACGTGTTATTCTTGGAATGGCTGAAGAGCCTTTTGGAAGGCAAATTTTTTTGTAGAAAGAAGTATGAGATACTACCTCCGTTTCTTTTTGGTGACACGTTTTGACTTTAGTTAGCACTATTCACAATTTCACACACTTCCTTTTGACCATATTTTGTGATTTGTATGTAATAAAAATATAGTCATGTGGGATCTTGTTAGATTCTTCACAATATATATGTTCAAAATATCAACTTTTTATAATTTTTGCTGATCAATAATTAAAGATATTAATTGTTGAATTTGTACATTGACAAACGTGACTGAAGAAATGTGTCAACTAAAAAGAAATGGAGGAAGTATTTGTAGAACAAGTGAGATAACTATGAAAAGTATGAATCATGTATTCAATCTTGCTGGTATGATGCCACATAGTTCAATTTTTTGTCGTTTTTCCATCTTTGGTGGTTCCTCTTAGCAATAATGCAAAAATAGCAAGCTTTCAGCAATGTACTAGCTTCATGTTGTAAGTAGAAAGCTTTGATGCTAATCCAAGGAATTCTAGTAGGTGCTCTCAATGCATGGTCTTGGGTCTTTTTTTTTTTGCCCCTAGCTCCCCAGAATGGCAGCTTATGATCAGGTACTTAATTCATGATATACCTGATCTTCTATAATTCAGGAGACAGCCTAACCGAGATTGATTTATACATCCAGCTGCTATATTTTGTTCCTTCCCATTTTTTCTTTGATGTTATTAGAAATATTATGCTGTTGGAAGGCTTATAATCCAAAAGCTTTTATGCTCACCCAGTACAATAAATATTAGTGTACATTGAATAGTTTTAGGGGCCGTTTGGTTTGCACGGTGGAATCGGAATGGAATGGAGAAAGGGTATCAAAGAGAATGGAATAGTTCCCTTTCAATTTAGCATGTTGTTTGGTTTACAAAAAACACAAGGGAAACACCTCCACCACAGCACCACCACATCCACCATAGCAACACTCTATTTCTTCATTTCCCGGCCACCCTACAACCCAACCACCACCTCGCCGCCCTTCAACCTCCATCTTCCGACCCTCGCCGCCCCTCACCCTCCCTCCTCCGACCCTCGCCGTCATTGATTTACCCGGAAAACTTTCCCCCTACCCACGAAAAACCCTAAAAAACCCTCCCCCTCCCCTTAAAACCGTAGTCGCTAGGGTTTCAAGGGTGGGGGGAGGGGCGGCCGACGATTTTAAGGGGAGGGGAGGGGCGGCCGACGATTTTAAGGGGAGGGGAGGGGAGGGGAGGGTTTTTTTAGGGTTTTTCGTGGGTGGGGGGAAGTGGTTTCAGGGAGGGGAAGTGTTTTCGGGGGGAAGGGCGACGCGGTGGTTGGGGGAAGGGCGGCGGTGGCTGGGGGAAGGGTGGCGAGGTGGCTGGGTGGTGGTTGTGCTGTAGAAGGTTGCTAGGTGGGTGGGTTTGGTGGCTAGGGAAAGGGAATGGAAAAGTCTAGGGGGGGTGGGGAATCATGTTAGAGCAAAAATGGGTAAAGTCAATAATGAAAGAGGGTAAAGGGTATGATTGATAGTGGCAAACAAACAACAACTAAGGGAATGGGGCATGTTCATTCCCTTTCCCTTTGATTATTACCCCCAACCAAACGGCCCCTTAGGGTAACTTTTAACCTTCTTTTGGGTAACTTTTAACCTTCTTTGGGGTAACGTTAATCCTGTTATAATTTGAACGTAAATAGGCAATGAAATAAGTTTTATAAGGGTAATATTGTTACTTTCCCTCACTGAGATTGATTTGTATTCATTTAAAACGAGCAACTTAACTTTTATCTATACTAGGGTAACATTTATTTATTGAGGTAATTTTTATTTATATTTAGGTAATTTTTATTTATTTTGGGATAAATTTTGAACATGTTAGGGCAACTTTACAATGAATGTACAATATTTAATGTATACCCGAAAGTCTTAGAAGTTCTGTTTAAAGTTTATTTGTATCTTCTTCACCTTGCATGTTTCACTTCATTCTTATCAATGCACTGAAGAAATTTGTTGTTTGTTATAGATTTTTGGCTCAACTTTCTTCCTTGCTTATGCTGTCACATTTCTGAAATCACTCTCCTTTGCAGTATGGGGTGGGGATCCTGTTTATCCAACTATCAACTACATTCAAGACCCAGATGTTGTGATTGATTATAGAGGTCCAGATTTTCATGAACCTACACCTGACATGCTAGCTCTTCTAAAGGAGGTCAGTTGTGTCATGTTACTGCTTCTTGTAGTGGGATATATGCTTTCATCTATGAAACATGACTTGAAAATGGAACACAATAGAAGCCTTCATTATAAATAGAAGCCTTCATTATAATTTGTATATTGCTACCTGACAAGTTTATTTACGAGGAACATGATATGTGTTGTGGATCTTTATTGTGCTCTTGTATGTTGTAAATGTTATAAGTTGCAATTTTTTGTTTTCTTTAAAGGTAAGGAGAAAGATTCTAATCGTACCTCAACTTTCACAATTTTTTTGGTCCGGTATCTGCGGGTCACACACTTTGTCAGTGAGGGGGAAGGGTAAGGGATCCACACCCTCAAATTGTCTCTAGTGGGGATTGAACCCCCAACCTCAAGGTTGGAAGGTGACAATCCTTACCACTAGACCAAGCTTAGCTTGGTATGTTATAAGTTGCAATTAGATTGTTGATATTCATCAATGTGTAGAATTTTTCCCTTCCCTATTTTGTGTCGTAATGACTGGTTTATTCATTTCCAATGAAGCCAGTTGATTCACAATTCTTTGACTTTGGCTTATAATGGACTAAGTAAAAATAAATAAATCAATGAATATATAAATAATAAAAAAAAGCTCATGTATGAGTGCGTGACCTCCTATTTTGTCTGTAACTATTTAATGCTTGTGAAGTATGGATTTTTGTTGCATTTTGGAATTTGGATCTAAGGGTAACTTGGAATATTGGCTTATTTGTTATTTCAAGGGCCAAAAGGAAGGTTGTGTACAACTGATTGATCTGATCCCTTACCCGTTCAGAACAGAAGCCCCTCTAAACGCATTAGTGCAATGTTGTCATTTTGTGGTCGTCCATTTTAATGTGAGAAAATTGAATAAAGATTAACCACCTAATTTGGGCTAAATGCCCAATATTAGCCCTTCAATCTCCGTAAAGCGAAAGTTGAGTTCCTGATAATTTACTTAGGTTGTTTGCTTCTGTGCAAAAGTAGATTCTTGATAGGGCAATCTTTATTTGATTTTGTGTCATCACATGTTGTCTCCTTTTCATACGAAAACTGTTAGATGATAAGAGGGCTTTTTAATTTGTCAGCTAATGTCCTTGTTTCTTTAATTGTCTGTGGTTTGAGTGGAATACCTATGACACTGTACTTTAATGTTAACTAGGTTAGAGAGATGTATAGGAAGTTGAAGTTATGTAGGAAATTGATTTTCGTGGCATGTTTGTTTCTCACTTTTATCATAACACTCTACATATTCTGTGGTTTGTACTTAAATAAAGCATTTATATAATTTTCTTCATTGTAAACTTGTTTGATCAGCATGGAAAAATCATTTCAAGGGAGGACCTAGAAAAGCTTTTGGCCAAAGAGAAGACTGAAGAGCATGAGGTAGTTATTTTTTACCTTATCTATCAATTTCTTCCTCGTTCTATTCTCCTCCATTCAAGATCGCTTGTCATTTTGCATGCTGGTCATTTCATCATCAATATGTTTGATACTCCATCCAACCCAATTTTCTTGCAGTATTTGACCATAAAGCTCTCCCATTTTTTTATCAACCGGGGTAAGTAAAATGGGATGAAGCTTGTAATAAATCCATTGTTTAGGCTCATTTATTGATTTATTCTGTACTGCGTACTTCATTATATTATAATCTGATATGTATTCTCTAAATTACTACGAAGGACTTCACCTCATTGGTATTTATTGTTGTCCTTTTGCCAGAATTTTTTTTTCTTACAGTATGCCACATTTAACATGGTGTCCTGGTAATAATTATCTCTAAAATTAGTACGAAATATAATTTTGCTAGTGATATTACCTATTAAAAATCATGTTATAGTTTGGCTCATAGAAATTTTCACCACCTAACTCATTCAGCCCATGTAATGTGGGCCTTGCCACTAACTATCTCAATCTCACTCTCACTCTCACTCTTTCATCATATTTCATGTGATGTGTGACCCTCCGCTAACTCTTTCTAACTCAATCAAAAATTTTTATTCTTATTTTTCCACTATCTACCAAAAAAAACCTACACTATCCTACTATTTACTCTTAGTATGCGTGCCCAAGCCTAAAAGAGCAATAATTTAAGGTTGGAGGAGTACAATACTCCGTACTATAATAAAAAGCGTATTATGAAGTGACTTCTTAGTATTAGCTTTGTTATTCATTTAAAATTTTGTCCATAATATTTGCTATGATACTAATGGGATTAGTATTATGGTTTTTTTTTTTTTTTTTTTTTTTTTTTTTTGAAAAAGGATTAGTATTATGGTTTTTATTTGGACATCTAATGATTGCTTGACGAGTTGCTATAGAAAATTAGGGTGAACTTGATACATTAATACAAATATATTGATAATTGAAATAATTTAAGACTATTACATATATCTAGGCATTTGCTTTATCATGATGATTTCCAAATCTGTGCATTTAATTTGGGATGGAGGAATCTTTACTAATATGTTAAAAGACTTTCCTAAGAATGATTATTGTCACATAAACCTCTTCACTGCGCTACATCATACACTCAACTTCTTATTACACCACGTCACCCACTCAACGCCACTTGGCTCTCCCTTCCATATGTTTCTCGTTGCATGTCATGCACTTAAATTTTTTTTTTTTAAAAAAGAAAAAAAGAGTACTCCACACACAAGATTTGAACACGCAACCTCTGAGCTCTGTGTCTTACCACCAGCTATGTGATGTTTTATGTTACCTTTTGATATAAAATATTAATATGGATAACAAATTTAATTACAAGAAAAAATAATAATGAGAATGGTAGTTGATAATTTTTTTACGTATACTCACAAGTAATTTTTCTTGCTATTTTGACTTTTTGAAGAGTGTAACATCTGAAATGTTGGCTTATAGCTATATACTGTTAGCAATTTCATTCTTTATTATTTTAATAAAGTATTCATGTGTGGCTTTGTAAATATCCGGAATTCCAAACCAATATTATGAAAAGTTTTTTTTTCTTGAAGATAGACTATAGAGTCTATTGTTCCCAAGTGATTGGGTAAAGATGGATTATAGATCTTGACCTTATTGCATCCCAAGAATGGAAGGATGAATTCAATCCAAGGTGGTTATTATTTATTATAATAATTGGTGATGTTTTTTTTTTATATTACAATCCTTCATATTCTATACCTGTGGTTCCTGATTTTGCTCTACAATGAGTAGATGGCAGATATGGATGACGCTATGGCACGTGCTGTGGATATTGGTGAGAATGAGGTAAGTAACATCTTTTATAATATCTCTGCCTCAAACTCAAGCCTCGCTTGATTTTCAAGGTCAATAATTCAAAAACCTTTGCGCTATTTACGAATGGAGAAAAATCCCTAGTATGGAACAAAAGGTGTAACCCATTTCAAGTTGTCTTTGTCTAATACTGCCCCTTATAGCACAGAATTTTGACTTGCAATTATACAATATATGCTTTTCTCTTCTATGTTTTTGTGTAGGATGAGGACGAGGATAGTGACTTGGAGGGCAATGATGAGAAAGAAGAGAAGATTGATAGAAACTGGAGTGTCCAAAAAAGCAATTCTCAACTTCGCAAGTCAAAGGTTATTCTCCTTCATGGTTGATTCCTTTCATTTAATGCTTATCTAATTTTATCTATTAGTTATTGAGTGGAAATTATCAGCAGCACAATGTTCGACCATGTATAGACTTAGTGTGAGAAATTCCAAGTATTGCTTGGTATATTGGTGGGGAATGAATGAATGAGTACACGTGACTTTGAGGTCTCAAGTTTGTATACCCAGTGTGGGACTGTGGGGGTACATATCACCCTTTACCCCTCCTCGCATGCAAGGGGCCTCAACCTGGTGTAGGAAGGCCGGGCCCAGTGCCACTTACACTGCCCCCCCCCCCTCCGATCAAGGAAGAAGAAGAAGAAATAGCTTGGCGTGAGAAAGCACTAGAAGTAGCAGATCTTTCAGAAAAAAGCTCTTCCCTGAATTTGGGGATTGAATTTTCTCTAGGAATGCAATTGTCACTATTCTTGCAATGCACTTTAAGAGCCTTACAACTCTCCTGATCTTTAAAGTCCTTTCTTGTTAGTAATGAAGGAAAGTACACACTGATGCACAATACATCATGATGCAAGTTTAGTTTGGTTATGGGTCAAAAAAAAAGTTTAGTTTGGTTAACCTATATTTTGAACCTCTCTATTGCCTGACAGCTTCGGAATATCCTGTTTATTAAAAATGATGTGTAAATGTTGGCAATTTGGCATGTCAAAAGCTTTGGTTGAGTAACTTGAGTTATATATTCACATTTATTTCTTTATCTTTTGTGATTTTTTCAGGACAAACCTAAGAAGAAAAATTCCTTGTCTTTGGATGAGGCTGTAGATGATTCAGAGAACTTAACTGATTTTCTTTTGGACTTCGATGAAGAAGAGTAACACCTGCAATGACTGAAATACTGAATGGCTTCAGCATTAAGGTAGGAATGATTAATGAGGCAAGTGCATTTTTTAACATGTTTTTCGTATATAAGATACAAGATTCAAATTATTTCCAATTACTTCAGTGGAGTTGCTTTAATTGTATGTATTATTTATCTGTCATAGTCGTGGATCCATGGTACTGCTGTTTACAGATCAGTTTCTGTCAACATTTTTGGCGTATTACCTGGGCGAGTTGGTACTTTGCGATCAGAAGTGAGGATCACTTTAGCACCCAATGAACAAATGCAACAATAGGCAGCAGTTGTTGTGTGTGGTGGTGATTTATCATATGGAGACACGGAGAACCCCTTTGCTGTAAAATACGTCATTACTGTGGAAGTATCAATAATTTAGATATGTGGAAATCGTAGATGTTCATGTTACATCTGTTGTACGTTGTAAGACTTGTAACTCTTGTAAGTCATGTAACCATGTTAGTGTATAAAATGACTAATGTTTATAGTTGACATCGGTTACACGACGTTGATTTCCTTTTATTTGTATGGTATTATTGTAAGGGCCTGTTCATATTTACTTATTTTCAGTTCAATTCAGTTCAGCTCCAATCAGTTCAGTTCAATTCAGTTCAGCTCCAATCAGTTCAGCTCAGCTCCAATCAGTTCAATTCAGTTCAGTTCAGTTCAGCTCAACTCTTAATTTCCCTCTCTCATAAAATATTCATTTCAGCTTAGTTCAGTTCAGTTCAGTTCAGCTCAGCTCAGCTCAGTTCAATAAATATGAACAAGCCCTAAGTAATATATTTCTACTTTAACCTCTAATTAAAAAAAAAATACTCTTAAAAAATTAAATGACAATTTGAACAAGAATTAATGTTCAGAATTGATAGGATGCTAGTTCACAAGATAAAATATTTGATACTGATGTACCATTGTGTTGTTTTTGTTTGGAACAATTTTGAGAATTAGTTTCTTTTGCTGGCTGCCATTGTGTTGTTTTCGTTTGGAACAATTGTGGGAATTAATTTCCTTTGTTGGTTGTCCCAAAAAAAAAAATTGTTCATAATTTAATTTTATATGACTTATTGTCTTTGAATCTGTTTAATCAAAACAAATTGTCCCATAATTTGACTAGTATGAATCTATTAACTTGTATCAGTTTATTAAGTTCAGTAGGTTAAAATCCCTTGTTAAATATTTTTGACAATAATATAACAAAATACATATATATACATACATATATATATATATACATACATATATATATACATATATATATATATACATATATATATACATATATATATATATACATACATATATTTGAAAGAAATGTATATACAAGTAAAGATATATAGAAATATTTCATTTGGGTATATATAGAACTAGTTTTGAAAGAAAGTATATACAATTAAAAGATATATAGAAATATTTCATATGGATATATATCGGTCGGACCCAGATCCGTTTTTTCTCAGCAGTACCCGGATCCGACGGGTCCAAAATTTGAAAACCCAGATCCGTACTATAGGCATGTAATGACTAATAATTAATAACGTAGGTGAAAATGTTCGTTTTAATAAACTAAAAAAATATAAATAAATTAAAAGTTCAAAACACGTTGGATTGACCCAAACTCAAAAGTTTGGGTCCCTTCCAATTCGAGATGACTCATGACCCAATCCTAATTCACATGTCTCCATTCTTTTTTTTTTTTTGACACAACCAAAGCATAGCCATTTATTCATTCATCAAAAGATCAAGATCATTACAAACTTCCCCGTGAATTTCCGAGGGATACTCCTCTAACCAAGCTCGATATTCACTAAAATTACTACTTAAATTAGCTAAGCCATGGGCAACACCATTACCGAATCTCTTCACAAAGGAGAAAGAGCAAGAAAAACATTGAGAAACAAGCCTAAGAATATCCCTAATCACATTACCAAAATCGTTCGGAATGATGATACCCTTCTTCATGTGATGGAACAGTTTGATGTTATCGGTTTCAAGCATAAAATTTCTGAAGCCGACTTCAAGGGCAATCCCAAGGCTTTGCCGCATTGCAATCGCTTCACCCAAATCCACTCCATAACTGCCCCTAAGAGTCGAGCAGTAGGCCATCAGCACTGACCCATCAGCATCTCTAAGCACGCCTCCCACACCAAGCAGCTGCTGCACACTGAAATTTGCATCAGTGTTTAGCTTGTATGCTCCTGCATCAGGTGCCTTCCACACCGAACCTAAATTCTGGCTCGGAACAACAGGGGAATTTAATTTACATGCCTCTTCAAACTCACCCACAAGCCCCATAGCCTTGTGAAGTAAATCATACTCAGGCTTCAATTTCCTTTCGAAGACTCAACAATTACGTTGCAACCACACACCCCACGCAATGCTCCAAAAAATGTCCCACCACTTCATCTCCTTTACATTTTCACTCTTGTTAGCACACCACCTACGAAAGCATCCATCTTCTACACCACTTATGTCTAACCTCAGAGCCGAGTGTTTCCATATCATGGCTGATTTCGGACAGAGGAGCAGCATGTGCATAATGGATTCTTCTGCTTCCCCACACATTAGGCAGATGAATTCAATCTCCATGCCTCTAGCAGCCAAACACATACGCACAGGGATGGCATTCTTAATGCATCTCCAAGCAAAAAACTTAATCTTTTGAGGGAGATTAATTTTCCATATGGTCTTCCAATTGAAAGAAGGAGGAACATTAGATGATGAAGCTCTGCTTAATTCTTCCTCTTCAATCAATAAATTATACGCACTCTTAACTCTATAGAAACCATTCTTCGCATAGTGCCAACACCATTCATCCGGTCTATTAAACAGTGGAATCGGGGAGCTACAAATGTCATTGACTTCCCTCTCAGTGAAAAGCTCCTGCAACCGAACCATATTCCAGCTTCTATCAACCCAAAGTTCATTCACAAATGTAGGCACATCATCCCTTTCCCCCTTGGCAGATAAAACATGAAACTTTGGGAGTGTAGGGACCCATGGATCCTCCCAAATATTAATACTACAACCCCCTCCAATAACCTTCCTCGCACCTTTTTCAACCACATTCCTCACACTTAAAATGGAACGCCAAGTATAACTCATGCCAGAAACCATCTTTGCATAAAAAAAAGACGAGGATGGGAAATATTTACCTTTAAGAACTCGAGACATTAAAGAGTTCTCGTTAGATAAAATTCTCCACGCTTGCTTGGCCAACATTGCATCATTGAACACTCGCATATTTCTAAACCCCATTCCTCCTTGATTTTTTGCCCGGTACATTTTCTTCCAAGCTACCTAACACATCTTCTTTTCATCACCTTTTTGCCCCCAAAAGAAATTTCTACACATTTTTTCCACTTGATCAAGAATGCTAACAGGGATAGAAAAGCATTGCATAGCATAGATTGGGATCGCTTGGGCAACAGATTTAATGAGAATTTCTCTACCGGCCTGAGATAAAAAAATTTCCTTCCAACCTTTGAGCTTTTTCCACACCCTATCTTGAATACTCTGAAAAACCTGTTTTTTAGAACCTCAATGTAAGTTGGAAGCCCTAAATATTTATCGTGCCCATCGACAGCCTTAAATGACAACTTCATCTGAAGCATATTTTTCTTCTCAAGATCAATGTTTCGGCTAAAAGACACCTCCGATTTCTCCATATTCAATATCTGACCCGACGCTAGCTCATAAGTTGAAAGGATATCAAGGAATCTGTCTGTTTCTTCTTCATTTGCCCTTACAAAAAGCAGACTATCATCAGCAAAAAATAGGTGAGAAATTGGCTCAACATGTCTACCAATTTTCACCCCATGTATGATTTTCTTCCTTTCTGCATCACGAAGTAAAGCCGACAATCCTTCTGCACACATTATAAATAGGAAGGGAGAGATGGGATCTCCTTGTCGCAGTCCTCTACTAGGCTTAAAAACACGAGAAGGATGACCATTCACAAGGACATCAAAAGAGGCCGACGAGACACACTTCATAATATTGTTCACAAACTTCTCTGGGAAACCAAATTTCATCATCATTTTTTCCAGAAACACCCACTCTACCCTGTCATATGCTTTGCTCATGTCAAGCTTCAACCCCAAGTAGCCTTTCTTCCCTGATTTCTTTTTCCGGAGGTAATGAAAACATTCATAAGCAACAAGAATATTATCTGTGATCAATCTACCCGGCACAAAACCACTCGGAGACTCGCTAATAATGTATGGCAAGATTTTTTTTAGTCTGTTAGCTAAGACTTTCAAAACAATTTTGTAGAGCACATTACACAGACTAATAGGTCTATAATCAACAGGAGACTCACATTCTTTTTTTTTATGAATTAAAACAATATGAGTCTGATTAATAGAACCTATATCACCACCATTATTAAGAAAATTCAACGAGCTAGAAATCACATCATTACCAACAATATTCCAGAATTTTTGGTAGAAAACAGCAGACATACCATCAGGGCCAGGAGCTTTTGTGGGATGCATTTGGAAAAGGGCCTCATACACTTCATCACCGGTAAAAGGGGCAGCAAGATCCTCGAATTGCTCATTTGAAATAGCAGAGTCCACTTTTTCAATCACACTATCGGCCTCCACCATAACACTAGAAGTGAACAAATCATTAAAATGTTGCACCATTACTTCTGCAACTTGCTCTTCATCATCAAAAGTATTACCAGCAACATCCTTAATCTCGCGGATGTGGTTTCGAGATTTCCTTTGACTCGCTTTCGTATGAAAGAAAGACATATTTTTATCCCCAAATCTCAACCAATCCTGTCTACTCTGTGGCCTCCAATACAACTCCTCCCTACTCTCCAACTCATCCATTCTATCATCCAAGGCCCGCATTTGAGCTATAATACTCTTTGTTTGATTTTCCTCCATGAGACTCTCCATTCGGGCTCTACATTCCTTCAACTCTTTCACAAAATCACCAAATTTATTCCTACTCCAAGCGCTCAAGTTCAAGGAAGTGTGAGCAATTTTAGAACAAATATCCCCACCCCTACTCCACGCATTTGCAACAATATCACCGCAAGTTTCATCTCTAAGCCACATTTCCTCAAATCTATACAACTTCCTCTTTTTTTTCTTTTTCTGCTTCCCCACACCTTCATTAATACATAGCAAAATAGGGAGATGGTCTGACTTCCGCTTTGAGAGATGAGAAACAAAGGAAACCGGGAAGAGTTCCCGCCATTCCTTATTAGCGAGATATCTATCCAGCCGTTCTTGTAAGTTATGATCACCACCTCTATTGTTCGTCCATGTAAATGGATGGCCAATAAACCCCAAGTCCTCTAGCTCACACGAGGCTACAGCTCCCCTAAAGATATCTGCTTCATCTAAACGAAAATCATTTCCTCCTTGTTTTTCGCTCGAGATCAACATCAAGTTAAAATCTCCCCCACACACCCATGGGGTATCACAGCTCCCACCCAGGTTCTCAAGCAATGTGCCCGTCTTATGCTTATTCTCCTCCTCCGGGAAACCATAAACACCAGTAAATCTCCATCCTTCCTTCTTTGGAAATTTGACCCAAGAGTCAATATGGTTTTGCGAGTATGATTTTATAGTAACATCGATAGTGTCTTTCCACAACAAAGCAAGACCTCCACTCCTCTTCCTTCCCTCACCAACACAACTCACAACAAGCAAATTATTGAATTTTAGTTTCTTTTTTATTTTTTCCATCTCATGACTTTTTAACCTCGTCTCCGACAAAAAAATTATTTGGGGTTTTTCAAGAAATGTTACATTTTTTAAAGCCGTGATCGTCGAGGAACTCCCCAATCCCCTGCAATTCCAAGATATGATGTAATTCATTGTTCACCGAGAGCCCAGGGGTGGGGCCCGCCACATTTTGAGTCATGAACTCAACCTTTCGCCTTTTGTTCGTAGCATCAGTATCATCTCCCTCCATCATCACATCACTCACTTCTTCCTCCAATTCTCTCTTCCCTCCTTTTCCACCTAACTGCCCAATCTCCCCTATTCTCATACTACTCCTTATTCCCCCTTGCATTATCTTGACCTTCCTCAATTTTTTTATGATTTAATTCTACTGCTCCCTCTTTTATTTTTTGCTCACTTCGTGCTGCCACTCCCTCCTCAATTATTTCTTCATAGCCACTTCCTACACTCTGCTTCGGATCAGGCAACAAACTTGGGGCATCATGCATCATCTCTTCGACATTTTCAAGATCACCGAAAGATTTCTCAGTTCCCACTTCTTCAGACTTCTCTGTTATCACCCGAGTCTCAATAGCATTATCCATCTTTTCTTGCAGCTCTCCTTCTTCGATCATCGATGTCCCAACCACTCTTAGGACCATCTTTGACCCACTCTTGTCTACAACAGGCACGAGTTCTGCTTTTTTACTCCTTGGACTCTGCATTTCATCGTTCAATTTTGGAGACGAGAAAGCCAATCTTCTTGCTACCCCTACAGGGCCAAGTTTGATAACATCCGGATCACTATAGTTTGCATCTTTCTTTGATTTTGACGCTAATTTCAGCTTATTCATACATTCTTTTTCCTTCTCACGTTCAGCCAAGTCAATCTTCACCTTTTTCTTCGGCGTAGCTTTAAGCCAAGGGCCATATTGATACACCATCTTTGTCGACTCGTCTTCACAGCTCTCTTTGTGTTGACATTCGCTTTCAGTATGCTCTAATCTACCACAGAAAAAACAGAAATCTCCAAGTCTTTCATACTTCAAATCAATCCAGCGAGATTGATTCTTTCCCATTGCCAAAAACAGTCCCCTGCGCAAGGGTTTATTAATATCCACTAACACCTTAATCCTCATACAGTCCCAACGGATCTTCGTCATCGGCTTCCAGAAAACCACCAAGAAACTCTCCTACATCGTACATAACCTCCAGCGACCTTTTATTAAAAGGCACGTCTAATAATCGAACCCACATTGGGGTATGCTTGAAAACCACTTCTGACGGTTGCTCATCTCCTAAAATTTCTTTCAATAGTAGCAGCTTTTCATCAAAATACCAAGGTCTACCTTCCAGTACACATTCTTTGTCCTCCTCACAAAAGAATTGGAAGACGAAGAGGTTTGTCTCAACAACCCTAATGGCAAATTTTTCTTTTAGTTTCCACACATTCGATAAGGTTCTTTTCATCGCCTCAATATTATACGGCTTAACAGTCCATATTTTTCCCACAAGCGTGAGATTCAGTTTTGTCTTTGTATCTTCACTCACAATTTCGACATATTCCCCTCCTAGAACCTCTCCCTCAGCTTCCGTCAATCGAAGTTTTTCCCAATCTTTGATTAATTCATCCCCCATGATCGCAATCACGAGAGCAGAGGATTAGAATTAGCAAGAAATTGATATGAATCAGCAAAATTTGGAAGAAAATTGAAAAAAAATTGAGTACTCACTCGCAAACCCTAGCACGGGACTCACTCACCCTAGAGAGGGACTTGCCTTACCACATGTCTCCATTCTATTAGATTGTGAAGTATATAATTTTAACCGATTAGTATATATATTAGATATGGATGTTTTACGCTTTGAAGTACTTTCTTCGCTCCAAAAAAATAAATTTATACGATAATTTTTTAGAATTATAATCTAATAATTTTTTGAATAAAATTATAATTCAATTTGTACATTTTGGTATTTTATCGATGGTAAAACTTTAAACTAACAATTTTATCCTATAATATTAACTTTTTTATGTTATGAAGTCTATTTAAATCTATCCAACGTAGCGCGACACGCGACACTTGGGGAAAAGTTGAAACGCCTCGTGTCACAATCAATAATTACTTATAGATTTTGCAAAAAAATAAATAAATAAATAAATAAAAAATTACAATGGCAAGTGTCATAGAAAGATTTGATTTGAAAATAATTAGTTTTATGCTTCTAATTTTTACCTTTGTCTCTATTTTTAATTTTAAGTTTATTTTTTTTTAATTTGGTGTACAAATAATTATATACATAAAACAAAGATTCAATCCATCTATAACTTTATACTAAAGGCGAAACCAGGAATGACACATGTCATCTCCTGATTAAAAATTTTCCCTCCAAAAGTTTTTATTTTTATTTTTATTTTTTTTGGGCCAAAGCTTCTTAAAGAAGCTTTTAATACAAACTATGCAATAATATTTCATTTCCTATTTATTTTTTTATACAATAATATGTAATAATACTATAATAGTTTGCTATCTATAACTTTGTAATGTAATTCATAGTTATTTTTATTAGTCATGCATATATTATTCTCTCTGTTTTTTTTAGTGTGATAAATTTAAATTTTTTTTTTGTAATTACAGAATTTTCATCCTATTTTGCAATTAGGTATAAATTTTTATAATTAAATAATAGTGTTAAACTAATGATAAATATTAAGTATTAAAAATTACCGTGCATGGCACGGGACTTAACCTAGTAACTATATAATAAAAAAACCCACCTGACAGATGTGATCTATTTAATGTAAATTTTTAATAAAAGTAAATAAAGATTTGTTAAAATGTAAATAGCCTTAATTGCACTAAATCAATATAACAAGAGTATATTTTAAAATAATATGACATATATTGGAACTTTAACAACCGTGCAATAATTGCACAGGATGTAACCACTCTTTTTTTTTTTTTTTTTTTTTTTTTTTTTTTTTTTTTTTTTGACGAGAACCTAGTTTTCTTATAAGATTTGCTAAAAGGTTACGTGCTCAAACTTAGTTATTAGTTTCTCCACTGCTACAACGTGGAATTCTTACTACTAAGTTGTAGCCATTTCATTGTTTTACTTTTGCCATATTAATTAATTTTAATAAAACAACAAAATTGTTTATAAATACTATTAGAAGGTTATTTACAAATTACCGAAAATAATAACAATCGCCTTTCACTCTATCTTTACTATTCTCTTTATTTTCTATTCTTCTATTCTCCTATGTTGCATAATAATTTTTGGTGTTTGTAATTACTTTATGTTAGAATACAACTATTGTATTTATTCATTATTCATTCCAAAAACAAGCTTCTACTTCTCTCCACGATTTATATACTTTCTTTCTTTCTTAATTCAATTTTCTAAACTTTAATAAAGATTAAGCTACATGTAGTTGAGCTATGCTCATGCATCACATTGTTTACTGTCAAAATGCAAGTCAAGATTATCCCTTGTTAAGCTAAGCGTGCCATGACAAAACTTGCGAGAATAATTTTGCAAATAAGGGCATGTTATGTTCACCTTATTTTTAGGTTAATTGAACAAAACTTAGAGTTTTCAAGTTATGCTTTCATTAATTTGAAAATGCATAGATACAATGCGTTGGTTGATTTGTAAAAAAAATGGAGGGATGACCTATTTATAAGCATCCAAGTCCCTAAGGCTTAGAAACATTCTATTCTAGAATGCTCATGGGATTTCTTGTAGCAATGAATCCAATTATCTAGAGTATTCTAGAGGCGTGATCATAATGGTGCTGTACACTATTTGCGACAACAAAGAGGATAAAGGCGTATTAGCCTCCTGAAGTGGCTGAAGCTAAGGTGATAGCCATGGCCTTCCGTTTGGGTAACAGATTTGGGCTGGAGAAAATGGTGCTGGAATCAGATTGTCAACTGTTGATCAACCGTCTTTCGAAGGGCTCAATTTACTTCAACGATCTCAATACAATATTATGAGATATATTGGCTTTGTGTGCTCGTTTTAATTCTGTTATTTGGTCCTATGTTATAAGATATGGTAATTATGTAGCTCACCATCTTGCCAAACTATTTCCTTTTAGAGTCGGGCAAGTCTGGAAAAATCATTGTCCCCTTGCTCCCTATATACTCATTGATAATTTATCTCGTAACTAATGCTAGCTTTGGTTTCTTTCAAAGAGTATTCTAAAGAAAACAATATACTCAAATTGCAATGATAATTTTACCAATAATGAATTGACCATATACTCAATTTAGTTTATGGATGATTATTTACCAAACGATTTGTCCATTTACTATTTACTGTAATATGAGGATTAATTAATTAGGATGATCATTTATTATATATATTAACTCACCTTTTGGCATGTTCGATATGTAGTTACCTATATGTTACTTTTGTATAATAAAAAGAAGTTAAAGCAGTGATAAAATGTCACAATAGAAGATAATAATAATTAATAAAAAACACAATTTGTGTAATAAGAAAAATTTAATTCTATGATGAATGTAATACGTTTATATAATGTGCACTAATAATTAACTCAATTTTCTTCTAATGAGGAAAATGAACACTATAGTGGGAATGTGAAAGTAATAATGTTTTTTTTTTTTTTTGACTCGGAAAGTAATAATTAATGTTGATATATTACATATGATTTAGCTTTAAGAATAGTGATCTTAATATAAATGTTTTATAAAAGATAGTAAGAAAAGAGTTAAATGATGAGTGTGGCATGTGACAATATTGATTTGTGAACACGTGATCACCCAGATGTCTAAATTACCCAACTTTATTAACAAGATGGTAATCAAATCGTTTAGATTGATTTGGATTAAATTATTACTATTCCGTATCAGGTATGATTTGTTTGGGTTTAATTCTGGCTCGAATCGAGTTGATCGAATTTTGATTGTATTGCTAATCTCAAATCAGATAATTTAAAGTTAAATCGAGTCAAGTAATTTTCGGTAATATCGAGTTTCGAATCGGGTAATCCGTACTCATGAATCTGTTCTGTCAAGTCAAACCCATTGAACATTTGAACCAGACTCTATCAAATGACCCGAACCAGTAGTGGGAGTCACTGAGTGTGGGACTGACCAAATTTGCAATACAACTCCAATTGCTGACTTCAGACTTGGAATCTGATAATCCGGCTAATTTCCTCCTCATCTTCAACCTCCTGTTATCCTATTTCAAAGGTATGTTCCCTTTACTTCTTTCTCTCTCTTCTTGTAATATATAATTAGGGTTCATTTTCTCTGTGCACTTTTTTACCCATTTAGTATGTGTATTGTTTGCTGATTTGAGAAGCTCTAATTGATAATTAATTGTTGTAATATAAGTTTTGTTTACTGGGGTTTTTGCAAAATTCATGGCTTCATTGCATTTGTCTTTTTCTCTTGAGTTTCATGAACCCAAAAAGATTAAATTTTGTCCAACTTCTGCTCAGTTATTTGATCGTTTACCTGTTACCCACTTCCTAAGTTCTTCAAATGGAAGTGGGTTTGGTGTAATTTTTGCTGTTTCTAAGTTGAATCATGTTAAAGCTTCTCGTTTTGATTCGGAATTAGTGGATGGTTCAGTGAATGTTGGTGAGAGTGATGGTAATAGTGGAACGTATGAGGATGATTTAGGGAGTGAGAATTTGATTTCCCAGAATTCGAATTTGTCGCATTTTCATCGTAAGGCGGGTGCTAGAGATATAGGGAAGAGATTTCGTGGTGGTGGAGGTGTGAGAGAAGTCCGAAAAGAGAAGCAAAGCTTGAAGAAGCTTGATAATGTAGGAAAACGTAATGAGAACAAAGATGTTTGTGGTGAACTAGATGTTGGCAAATATGGTATTAGGCCTGAATCGAGCATAGCCTCTTTCAATAAGATATTGAAAGGCCTTGAAAGGGGTGAGGATAGGAAAGCGTTGCTATTTTTCGACTGGATGAGGAGTAATGGGAAGTTAAAAGGGAATGTGATTGCTTACAATTTGGCTTTGCGGGTATTGGGAAGGAGAGGTGATTGGGATGCGGCAAATAAATTGGTTGAGGAGATGAGACTGGAATCAGGGTGTGAGCTGCAATTTCAGGTCTTTAATACAATCATTTATGCTTGTTCTAAGAAGGGGCTTGTGGATATTGGTGCTAAATGGTTCCGTATGATGTTAGAGTATGATGTTGAGCCTAATATTGCAACTTTTGGTATGCTTATGAGTTTATACCAGAAAGGTTGGAATGTTGAGGAGGCAGAGTTTGCATTTTCCCAAATGCGGAGATTAAATATCAGATGTCAATCTGCATACTCAGCAATGATCACAATTTACACCCGGTCTGGTTTGCACACCAAAGCGGAAGAGGTGATTGACCTTCTGTTTAAGGATGAAGTTGTAATGAATCTTGAGAACTGGTTGGTTATGCTGAATGCTTATAGCCAACAAGGGAAGCTAAAAGAAGCCGAAGGCGTATTGGTTTCAATGGGTGAGGTAGGCTGTGCCCCAAGTATCATTGCATACAATTCACTGATAACTGGGTATGGGAAGATAACCAATATGGATGCTGCTGAACAGATGTTCCAGAACTTACAAAATGTAGGCCTGGAGCCTGATGAAACAACTTACAGGTCCATGATTGAAGGCTGGGCTAGATCTGGGAATAATGAGAAAACAAAATGGTATTATAAGAGGCTGAAAGATTTGGGATTCACGCCAACATCCTCTAATCTTTACTCTTTAATAAACTTGCAAGCTAAACACAAGGATGACGATGGGGCTTTTATCATTCTTGATGACATGGTGAAGTTGGGCTGCCAACCCTCCTCCATTCTTGGCTCTCTCATACAAGCTTATGAAAAGAGTGAAAGGTTTGATAGATTGCCACAAATTTTGAGGGGTTCTCTCTATGATCATGTGCTACATAATCAGACAGCGTGCTCAATTTTGGCTATGGCTTATGTAAAACACTCCTTGGTGGATGATGCTATTAAACTTCTAAAATATAAGCACTGGAAGGACCTAGCTTTCGAGGACAACTTGATCCATTTGCTTATTTGTTCTTGCAAGGAACTGGGCCATCTGGAAGATGCTGTCAAAATATTTACCCATATGCTGAAGTCTGATGGAAGGCCAAACTTGCATATTTACTCGACTATGATTGACATCTACAGTCTTATGAATCAATTTGCTGATGCAGACAACACTTACCAGCTATTAAGGTCTTCAGGACTTGCTCTGGACATGGTTGCCTATAGTATTGTTGTCAGGATGTATGTGAAATTCGGACTTTTGGAAGATGCTTGCTATGTTTCGGAAGATATGGACAAGCAAACAAACATCGTTCCTGATATTTATTTGTTCCGCGACATGCTCAGAGTGTACCAAAGATGCAATAAACAAGATAAGCTGGCAGACTTGTACTACAAGATCTTAAAGAGTGGGGTTAGCTGGGACCAGGAAATGTACAATTGTGTCATAAATTGCTGTGCTCATGCTTTGCCTGTTGATGAGCTTTCCAAGGTCTTTGATGAGATGATTAAAAAAGGATTTACCCCCAATACTATCACTTATAATGTTATGCTTGATGTTTATGGGAAGTCCAAACTTTTCACAAAGGCTACGAAAGTCTTTTCGATGGCTAAGAAACAGCAATCGGCAGATGTGATAACTTACAATACTCTTATAGCAGCATATGGTCAAAGCACAAACTTAGAGAAAATGACAAAAACTGTGCAACTGATGCAATTTAATGGGTTTTCTGTATCCCTTGAAGCTTACAATTGTATGTTGGCTGCTTATGGAAAAAAGCGTCAAATGGATAAACTTAGAGATGTCTTGCAAAGCATTAAGGAATCAAGTCACACTTCTGACCAGTACACGTACAATATACTGATGAATATATATGGGGAACAACGATGGATTGAAGAAGTTGCTGCAGTGTTGGAAGAGCTAAAAGAATATGGACCGGGACCAGATTTATGCAGCTATAATACATTGATAAAGGCATATGGCATTGCAGGGATGATTGAAGATGCTGTTTCTGTGGTTAAAGAAATGAGAGACAATGGGGTAGATCCTGATAGGATCACTTATCTCAACTTGATAACCGCAATGCGCAGGAATGATAAGTTTCTAGAGGCTGTTAGATGGTCATTGTGGATGAAGCAAATGGGAATGAGCTGAAGTACTTGTATATTCTTTTTCTTCGGTTCTTTGTATCAAACGAATAAATGTTCAGTTTTGCTTCTAATCACTAGCCGTGATTGATTGTTTCTGTGACTCTTAATTTGTTAACTATAGAACCATAGTTACTTAGAATTCATACTATTTACCAATATACCATGGAATAATTGCTCTGCATAAAGATACTCTTGGTACTTGATTCAGCAGAAGATTTTCTGGATTTGTTTGAAACAAATCTGTTCACTGATTTAAATAAGTCGGGAGAGAATCAAGCCTCGTGAATGCTTGAATGTATTTTATTTTATGTAATTTCCAGCTTATTAGTCAAAATCATCTTCCTTTTCCTTAATTTTTGTCATTAGTGTTGTGTAAGCTAAGTTATTTTTTAGCATAAAGGGGAACTGAAGTAGTGAACTGGAGGAGAAAGAAACTGTGAGAAACTTTTCTGTTTGCTGACACCCTTCCTTGTTTTTTAGCATAAAGGCTTGAACAACCATCTACCTAGCTTCACACTCTTAGCTATATCAGCCAGTTCATGGGCTGGAGTTCTGGAGTGACTGTATACCTAGTAATATGTTTTAGCATACAAGACACTAAGGAGGGCATCGTGATATATATCAGGAACAAATCCCAGATTCCCTCAGTGTGGGTTTGGTTAGCATTTTATATAATTGCTTTTCTCTTTTTTCCCTTTGGAGCTCCCACACTTTAATGTAACATCATTTTCCATACCACCCCTCTCCCCTTGAGACTCGTATTTCCCAAGGGATTTTTACATTTCTAGTTCATCACTACAAGAGAGCTTAGGTTAATTTCTGCAAGAGTAACAGAGTCCAATAGGATACAGAGTTCTAAGAGTTCATAATCAAAGAAAATCCAATAGAATGCAGTCTAGTTTGTATACCAACCCATATTTTTCAATATCTTTAGGAATATAAACAGCCAAGGATGCTGAAGGTATGTTCTTTTGGGATAAATAACCAAGGGTGCTGAAGTTATGTCCTTTTGGGATAAATAGCCAGGGATGCTGAAGTTATGTCCATTTAGAAACAATGCCGTTTAACATTATATTTACAATATTCATATTCTTGATCAATTAGCTCCTTTACTTTTTGTGGCCTTGGAATCCCTTTTCCTGACTGACCCTTGCTATCTTCATAAAAGCTTTCCTGACTAATCTAATGCTCGTACATGGGCCTGTCAAAACTCAGGATGCATTTGCCCTTGGGTTTGGAAAACAGATATTAGAATTTATCTGGTATTTACTCAAATTCCAAAAAATTGAAAGTTTCTGAATTTGCAATGCTTTAATCCTCATTAAGAACATGTTTAATATCTTGTTATTTTGTGCCATGTCTATGAACCTAGATAGTCTGGTGATGAGTCAAATCCACATGTTCCTGCTGTCTGAATTGGATGAGAGCCTTGTATTAAATTTTTTGCCGTGACACCTGACCACACAATGTGTACTTATAGTTTAATCATATTTGTCTTTGCAGGTGAAGCAGGCATGACAATGTTTCTGTTAATCTCCAACTACAGCTGCTGCTAGTAAGTCCATTTATTTTGTTTGTTCCTCACATACTTTCACTTTTAGCAAGATATTATCCATTTTTCTGACATCTGGGTTTAGTATCTGCTATATTATTATTATATCTAAGGCTCCGATGAATCTGTTGATCTTTGAATACATTTATTATTGCCTTCTTTCCAGAATCATAGCCAAACCTAGGAGAAATATTAATAAGAAATAACTTAATTATGGTTTTAATTCGTCTCAAAGGTAAAGTATCACCTGAGGTTAATATTGACATACACCTGAAAACATGTTTTGGTATCTCGTGGTTGATTTCAGGCTTCTTCACTGTGATGCTGTATGATTGAATGGCAAAAAGGGCATCCAAGTGCTACTACAAAATTTTGCGGGGTTTAATACAGGACTATAATTTTGGGAATATCCAGCCTGTCTTCGCGTCATTTATAAAGAGATATGGTTTAATTAAACCTACACTGGGCAAGATGTTGGTGCATTACTTGTGTATGGAGAACAATGTAGATGGTGCCCTTATTCTCATTCATGAGTTGAACAAAAATAATTTTAAGGTAAATTTTCCTGTTGATGTTATTGGGATGCTTACAGCACAAGGAAGACCTTTGGATGCATACAGACTTGTTATGGGTGCCCAAAATGATCTTTCAAGTATGAATGTGGTTGACTACTCAGTCCTTGTTGATGGACTCTGCAAAGAAGGGTACATTGATAAGGCCTTAGAACTGTGTAATTTTGCCAGGAAGATGGGAGTTACACTTAATGTAGTCACTTATAACTCACTTTTCAATGGGCTATGTCGTCAAAGTTGTCTCATCGAGGCTTTTCGGTTGTTTGATTCATTGGATATGAATAAAATATTTCCTTCTGCTGTTACTTATGGTACATTAATCGATGCTTTGGTTAGAGAAGGGTATTTATTGGATGCTCGGCAATTGTTTGAGCAAATGATCATCAAAGATATAAAACCAAATACCCATATTTACAATACTCTAATTGATGGGTATTGTAAATTTGGGAATGTGGAAGAAGCATTGAGGCTTCTATATGACATGGAGAACCACTCTCTTAAGCCTGAAAAATTCACCATAAGTGCTGTGATTTATGGCTTTTCCTTGGAGGGAAACATGGAGGGTGCACTTCAATTTTTCATCGATATGAAGGGAAATGGCATTTCCCCTGACTTCTTAGGCTTCTTATATTTAGTAAGGGGCCTATGTGCGAAGGGTAGAATGGAAGAGGCACGGAGTGTTATAAGAGAAATGCTTCAAGATGAATCTGTTCTTGAATTGTTAGCTAGAGTAAATGGCGAGATTGAAACAGAATCTGTAGAGACCTTTCTATTTGACCTGTGTGAACAGGGTAGCATTCAGAATGCTCTTATCATTCTCAATGAAATTGGATCAATGTTTTTTTCTTACAAGAGAGCTTCTGCTTCAAGTACACTTAAACCTATGGCGTCTTGTGAGGAAGATATACAGACCGTCTCTCCTAATCCTCTTCCCTCTGTCCATCAAATGGACTTTGATGCTTTGTACTCGAAAATGACATCTCTTTGCTCTCTAGGCGATTTCCAAGGCGCTACTGCTTTGGCAAAAGCTATGATGTTTGGTTTTCCGAAAAAATGATGGCATCAGAATGACACCTGCTCTGGTCTAAACCAATGCAGGACCTCTGGGATTGTACATGGATGAGAAGTAATGCAATACATCAGCTACATCCTACAGGTATCTGTCTTTTCAACCATAGTTAATTTTGCTTTTCTGTCTTTTTTTTGCACACTGATATACAGCTTTCAAAACTAATAGCTTACTGTTTTTCTCAGTATTTCAATTCCATCAACTACAAACCCTATACCCTACAGGAATTTCTTTTTTTAAAAAAAATAAAAAATAAAAATCGTACTTTTCTTTGTTCTATAGTACTTGTGATTTTTGACATCGAATGGTAACTTAAATTTATATACATAGTAACTAAAATTGTAATTAGGAGCGTTACAAGTCACAACTTCTTGTGATATTATCTCTTACTTGTTTATGAGAGTACTTGCTGAAATTAAACACTATATATGTGTTGCCAAAAACAAGTAACATCATTTTTGCTGTACACATGCTAGGCTGATGACTCTTCTATCATGTCGGAGCTGGTATGCATCAAATTTCGCTGGTCTATTTTGATGTGTTTTCGGAGTACAAGTTTGAAGCATACAACTCAGACCTTTGGATTAGCAGAATTGTGGTAATGCTCTTGCGCAAATTACATATAACATCACGGGAGTGGCATCTTGCTGATTATAGTTCACACCAATGCTCGTGGACATGCTACGTGAAATGACCAATTCAGGCAAAAAACTTTGTTGAAGATACATGTTTGAGGGTGTTTGAGAAAATTACTCCTGAAAAATATATTTATGTAGGAATGCATGATTTGTGAATTGTGATTAAAGAAGGTGTTATCCAGATAATCTTGTATGAAAATCATCATTATTCATTAATTTTTGTAATTAGTCTTCATTTCTTAATACTTCTACTGATTGAAAAAGGCATGACTTTAGCTTACATAAAAACTTAAAAGTACTCCATAGTCCGTACTAAAGAGGCATGTATTCATTTATTGTGTTATCTTGTGTTATCATCATTATTCATTAATTTTTGTAATATGTATTCATTTATTGTGTTATCTTGTGTTAAAGTACTAAAGTGGCTCTTTTTTCTTTTATTTTTGAAAGAAAGAAAATGGCTTTAAGATAAGCTAATTTGTCCACTTTTTATTTGGCCAAAAAAAGGAGGAAAAAAAAAGGAGTATGTTAACTCTTTTTCAATGTGTTCCTTCAAATGTTGAGATCTAAAAGCACTTCTTAACCCCGAATTTTCAGGATGTTTACAAATTGCTTTGGTAATTGAAGGAGCCAAGTCAATTATCATAATACCTCTGTCTCTTATTGATAGTTTCTTGTAGCCAATTTTGAGTTTCAAAATGATAATCTCATTTATTTTTTAAAGTACCATTAATATAATTATTTTTTTACCAATATTTTCTTCAATTTGCAACAATATTTATACAAATTTAACTTTTTCAGGTAATTTTTTTTTTTTCGAAACCAGATAAATTTTATTTTTTCATGTAATTTTATTACTTCCTTTCTCAACTTTTTTTTTCATAACCAATGTAAATTTAACTTTCCAATGTACTATACTACTTATTAATTCTCGTGAACATTGCTCATAAAGGACTATCAATAAATTTGTGAAATTTTGACAAATTTTATATGTATTACTCCTATTACAAGTTTACAACTACAATAATTTTAAATAGCCACACCAATTAAACAAAACTATCTTCCAACAAAATTTTAATTGTAAAATTGTCCATCGAGATCAACTACGGATAGTAAAATCTCACATGAATATGTTTAAACATCTTAACATTCAAATTATTATTAAAAATCTATACACGATCATCAGTAAAATAATGGAGAAAGTGTGGTACACCTATCATTTAAAGAGCTCCTAAACACAACTACCTTAAGAAAACATATTGCTTTTTCTTATCTCTTCCCCAATGATGCTTCTCATTGGATGCATGAGATGATGTAGGCTCTATTCAAGTCTAAGAAAGAGACATCTCAATTTTTTAAAGATTCTAAACATTATAATGTTGAATTTGAAATAATTAGATAACATAAAGAAAATGTAGAAAAAATCCAAGGAAGACTCCAACTAAATTGGGAATTGAATATAGAATTATTCAAATATAAAGGCTTTCCCCAAATTGACAGTCAAGAAGAGAATGTCTTGATCATATTAGAAAAATAATTGTACTAATTGACATTATTTAAAATGTAAATTGACAGCTTCTACATTGAATGGATGACCCCTTAAAGGGTATATTTCTGTCTTGATTAGCCTCATCATAGGTCATTGGGTGTCTTGCATGTGCAACTGTTCATAATCATAAGGCATTGGTAAATTATTTATGTGCACAATAATGTGCATAATAAATTAATAATGTGTAGTATAAAAAGTGTAATACCAAATACAACCTCATAAGTAGTTAATTAGAAATACTATCTCATTTTTAAGCTTATAATGGTGTATTATGGACTTATTTGTAGACATTTTATTTTATATTTTAAGGAAAAATATATGGTCAAAATTATTAAAAAAATCAAGTATGTCAATTAATTATTATAGAACGATAGAGAGTTTAGTAAAGTCATGTCCTCTTTAGCTTAAAAATATAATATTCAGTAAAAAAAAAAAATTCATTTCAATAAAAAATAAGTTCAGTTTAGGCAGTGACGGATCTTAGGTCAAAAAGTTTGGGGGGCCAAGGTTTAATCCTCCAACCTTTTGTTAAAAAATAACAATACTTAACCACTATGCCATAACTTTTTAATTGTAATTATTAAACATTATATTACTTTTAACCAATAACTTAGAAAAATTAAGGGGGACCGGACCCGCCTCAATGAAGATCCGCCCCTGAGTTTAGGGCCTGTTTACTTCAGCTTAATTTCAGTTTAGTTCAGTTCACTTCAGCTCCTAATTTCTTTCTCTCATAAAATATTCATTTAGGCTCTATTCAAGTCAATTCAGCTCCAATCAATTCGGTTTAATTCAGTTCAGTAATTGTGAACAGACCCTTAGTAAAAATATTTTTTTAATCCTTAACTTCAAAAAACAAATATAACAATTAATCCAGTTCAGTAAAAGTAATTTCAGTTCAACAAAGTTAGTTTAATTTAGTAAAAATAAATTTAATTCAACAAAAATAAAGTAAAGAGAACATGACCAACAACTTTTAAAAAACAATTAGAGTTATAAGACTCCGTTCACTTCACCTTATATTTGTTAAATTGAAATTATTTTGGCTGAACTTTTTTTTTTTTTTTTACAAGTATTTTGGCTGAACTTAGTGTCTATTCTCATACGTTTATTTTCAGTTCAGTTCAGCTCCTAATTTCCTTCTCTTATAAAATATTCATTTCAGTTTAGTTTAGTTTTGTTTAGTTTAGTTCAGCTCATCTGATTTCAGTCTATTAGAATAGGCCCTTAGTTACATTTATTGAACTAAAATTAATTTTGTTGATCTGAAAATTATGTTTACTAATTCCCTATTAAAATTACTGATTTTAATGAAATTAAAATTTTTTACTAAATTGAAATTAATTGTATTAAACAATACTCCGTATATTTTTTTAAGGTGAAATAAATTGGGACTAATTAATTAAAGATAGATGGAGTATACGTCTATGAACCCTAACCACAATTCAAACATTTGAACCCAACAAACAAACCAAATTAATAAACCGTGTAACCATATATCAACGTGGCTAATACGGGTTTGGGTTATAGTCAAACTCAACCACAAGAACAAAAAGAAGACAACCAAATCAAAATTGTGTTGGTTTTTGCAGTCTTTTTTTTTTTTTTTTTTTTTTTTTTTTGTTTAATTTAATTTCTTTTTCCAAACATAAACAGCCAATTAACAATCAACGACTCATTCCTTCGTCAATGGTCACCACCAAGAAGACCAACCCACATTATTTTTCATTTTCATCTTTTTTTTCTTAAACAATTCCAAAAACAACTCCCAAATCTCTCACCAAATTCAAATTCAGCCCTTGAAAATTCCTGGGAATTTAATTTTCTTCTTTTTCAATCAATTTAATTCAATTTCAATACCCAACAAAAAAACCCATCAATTTTTGGAATTTTTTTAAAAAAGATTCAATTTGGGGTTTTTTTGCAAGTTGAATAATGATTGATTTAGCTAGGAAATTTCCCAATAATTAATTTCATAGACAAAAAGAGAGAGAAGAAAAGAGCATAAAAAGACCAAGTCTTTCTTCAATCTTCCCCAATTTACACTATTTTAAATAGTATATATACTATCTCCTTCTTCTTCTTCATGCTCTTTAAATCTCTTTTCGTTGATTTTTGGTTTTTGGGTATTAGATCTTGAACATTTCATAGTTTCTTTTAATCTAGATTTGAACTGGGTACTTTGAATTTCTCGCCTTTTTCAGGTATTAATTACATCTCATTATTAATTTTTTTCTAATATTAATTACTCATTACTTTTGAATTACTTTTGTGTAACTTTTAAATTGCTTTTTTTTTTTTTTTTTATTTTATTTATGATGGTTTTAGGATTGATTCTGGAATCTGGGTATTATTTGTTTTTTCAATTTATCATCGTATGAAACTGTAATTGAAGTTAATTGGTTGTTTTTGAATAGATTTTTGGTGAAATTGTTGATGTTTTTTTGAAAGTAATTGTGGGTGTTTCTGGGGTTTTCGTGTGTTAGGTTGGTTTGACTCCTTTGGAGGGAAATGAGTTTTTGTAAAAAGAGGCTTTTTCGTTGAAAGTTGGTTTGACCATTTTGAAGGAAATATGTGTGTTTATATTTACAATTAAGTTTTGTAGTTTTCATGTGGTTTGCGTGATTAATATAAGGTTAACAATTGCAAAATCGAAGTTTTGAAATCAGTAATTTCTTTATGTTGTGTTTCTATATGCTTCATTATCTATATTCTGGATCCCCATATTCCTCACAAGTGCATATACATGATTAAATAATTAAAACTCGGAGAAATTCGTTATATAATCGAAATCTTCTGATTGTTTGTTTGTTCCTATGTAACGATGTTGTGGGTGAAATGCTTTGCATTATTTTGTCTGTTGAAATGAACTCTTGCTGCTTCCATGTTTGGTAGTTGTGAAAAAACAATGCAATAGTTCTTCTAATGGAATTAACTCCACTTTTACAGACTCGGTTCCTTGAGCATTCAAATATCTCAATTTTGTTGAGGTGGTGTTTTATTTCCATCTTGCTTAAGAGTGAAGCAAATAGTGATATTGAGGCCAAAATAGGTCATGTTTTGATTCTTCTGTGATATATTGGCTAAAAGATGAAGGCAACAGAAGCCTGGGGCTTAAGCATGCAAATTTTGCCAATGCATCGCCATCGACATGTTTCTAGGAGACCAGTTTGGATTATTGTGTTGGTTTGCTTGGTCAGCTTTTTTGTGATTTGTGGTTATGTATATCCTCCCGAAAACTCCTCAGCCTGCTATGTTTTTTCACCAAGAGGCTGCAAAGCTTTTCAAGAATGGCTTCCATCTTATACTAGAAGAGAATTGACTGATGAAGAGTTGGCATCACAAGTTTTAGTTCAAGAATTTTTGAGAACTCCTCCTCAACAGACTGAAAATCCTAAAATTGCTTTCTTGTTCTTAACTCCTGGATCATTACCTTTTGAGAATCTCTGGGATGTATTCTTTACTGTAAGTGTATTCTTTATCCTTCCTACATTTCATTGTAAACCTTATTTATGCAATGTTCTCAATTTGGTACGGACAAGCTTAAGGGATGAGCCCTGTCTAAGAATTCCTATGCTATACTATATAGCCTCTAAATTTAGCTAGTGACTATATAGGTCACACGTCTATTCTGTACTTATTAACTTGGGAACCAAGAAATAGTACTTGTATCGGTATAAGATTGAAACGTCAATTTACAATGTACAAGTATTTAAGCTCTGACTAACTGTGTTTTTAGTTTATAATACTAAGTTTATAGCTAGGCCTTAATAATACTACTTGAATTTTGAAGTGTTATAACAGCCAGTAGCTAATGTAGAATAGCTGATACATATTAGTTTTAAAATACACTTCACACTTCTTTCATGTTTCTTTTAGAGCCTTAGAGGCTATGCAGTTAATAATAACTTGTGTTGTCCATTTTTTTAATGATGACTGTTTGGAAGTCATGCAGTTTTGGTGGTTATTGTGGGTTATCTAAGATTAGTTAGTCATAATCCATGTACTTCCTTTTCTATGCTATAAGCTAAGCTATGCGTCTTCGCATTTCTTAGTACCATTTAAGTACTGAAAAATAATGCATCTAGTAGTTCTCTTGTTCTCTTCGCCCTTTAGTCCCATATCATTACAAATTTTTACTCCTATATAAAATCCCATTTTCTCACTGTCTTATGTTTTTTTTTTCTGCCTCTGATCAATCAAACCCCACTTTTTTTTTAACAACCAAATCCCATGGCCCTCCTGAAAAGATGTTTACAGTTTACATAGTTTATTCTACAAAATGATTCCTGGATCACGGAATTAGTTCTGAAACAATCACCAAATCTCTTGTTTTCTTTACCTAAAAAGAAAAGAAAATGAAATTCTACAAGACCATTGTATTAACTAATAACAGTAATAAGTGCATTAATATTGATATTGAGCTCCCAAGTATACAAATTTTAATAATTTTCTCCCTTCAATGACATGGGAACAGAGATGAATTTAATAATTTTCTTCAACAGTTACCAATATTTTTAAAAAAATAATTAAATTTCTGACTAGAATAAATTAGCAATGCATATTTTGCATGTAAATTATCCTATAAATGGCATTAGCTGACTGCTTGTTATGATCTTACCTTAACAAATCTTGTTTAGTCAATGCTGCCAGAGCATAGCTATCATAGTGATAAGATTGATTCTGCTGTCTTCTGAAAACTTTATTAACTGCAATATGTATCTTTTCTATTTCTTATATGTGTACCCTTGCTCCTTTAGTTATTCTTTTTATTTGGCAGTCTCATGAGAGTCATGACTCCTGATGGCAAGTTTAGTTTTTATGTGCATGCATCCTCTTTTAATTTATCTATCTGTTTATTATGCTCTGAGAGTACTCATCTAATATGGCAGGGTCATGAGGGAAAGTTCAGTGTTTATGTGCATGCATCTCAACGAAAACCTGTACATCAGAGCAAATATTTCGTTGATAGAGACATCCATAGTGACAAGGTTTGTACTTTCTAGATTTCACTTAATTTCTTATTTGTACTGAATGTTGTGCTGGTTATTAATTAATCTTTATATTAGTTAAAGGAACCCATTAAAGTGGTGTCACTTTGAGATAAATTGATCAATCATTTTTTGCTTGTACAAGTCGAACTGATTTCTTTTAATGGCACAAATAAATCTGATGAGACATTTTTTGCAGCCCTAATCTATGAAAATTATAAAGATCTGACAATTATGTGAATACATTGTTGCCTTTTGTCACAGGTTGGTTGGGGTCAAGTTTCAATGATAGATGCAGAACGACGCCTTTTGGGCAATGCACTGCGAGATCCTGATAATCAGCACTTTGTATTGCTTTCTGATAGGTGTGTATAGATTGCCTCCAAGTATTTGTTATTGTTCCATTATGTAGCACAGTACCCTTGGCTTCTGATCTAATACTTTTCTTTACTTGCAGTTGTATACCGTTGCACAGATTTGAGTATGTGTACAACTATCTGATGTACACAAATGTTAGTTACATTGACAGGTGAGTTCAGTGAGTTAAACATTTGAGCTTTTATGTTTCATTAATTACTGTATGATGCGGTCCTCTATACAGAAAGGTTATTGCTTGTACTGTTTGCATAGCTTCTTAAAGTCAAATAGATTTGAGTCAGTTTTGAATTGTACATTAATCCTGTTCTTTTGCCTTTATCTGCCAGTTTCTTGGACCCAGGTCCTCATGGAAATGACAGGTATTCACCACATATGTTACCCGAAATAGAAAAAGAGGACTTCCGTAAGGGTGCACAGGTGAGAAATCACATATCATTCCTGAAAAGTGCTTATAATAATGTCATGAAACAACTGCTGCTTCTGAAATTTGGCTTTAAATTCAATTGATTATTATGGTAAGAGAGAGAGAGAGATTTGGGGGGGGGGATAATGGTTCCATTATAGGGTTATATTATTACAAAATCTGCTTAACAATGTTGAAAAGGCCAAACTTTCTTGGTCTTATGACACTGCCTCCTAGAAGTCTGGCACGCACAGAAATTGGCATGTTTAACATCAGATCTTCTGAAAGTTGCAGACTGGTTGAATCTTATTTTGATGCTATATTTTTTGTGTCAAATACTGCATGCTTTAGTTGTCTATTTTTCTGTAGTTTTGGCCATTTTAGAAGCCATTCCACTTTTAGATTCTGTCTGATATGGTAAATTATTCATGCACTTTGACCAAATTAAAATAAATATCATATCTTTTTTGACCGTTCCCGTTAGACAAAGGTGCTTAAATCTCTTCTATCTCATCAAGTCATCATTTTGATAAGCACATAACAGACTTATGGTTGTGTTTTACTACCCCTCTCTGTTTTTTTTTCAAGTGCCCAGTGTTCCAATGAAGAACTTTGACAAATTATATCTTTAATTATAAAAAATTGATATTCAGAAACTATACATTGAAACTATCCCAACAAGTACAAAGTACCCACATGACCACTTGTGTATAAATCACTAACATTGGTCAAAGTGGATTACATACACAGTGCAAAAAGTCAAACTGGGGCTTTAAAAAAAAACTGGGGGAGTATTTTACTTTACAACTTCTTCAAACAATGTCTACATAGATATTTTCTGTCTGAAAATTTCTTTTGTTGTAATAATTATAGCAAAAATAGGTATAAGCTCGTTGCTTTTCATCCTTGACTTGTAAGTATGCATCTTACCAACAGTCTCTTTCTAATCCAATTTATGCCATCTTTTCGGTGAAAATTTGACTTGTGGTTGAAGTGCCTATTGAAGAACGAAAAAAGTAATATTAAATCTGTGCTAAACAGCGCATATAGGCTTGTTGGGAAACATAGGTAGCCTTGTGTTCCGAATCTCATGTAAACTTATGACAATTGGCTTTAGACGGCCTACTTGTATAGCTCCATAACTCTATTATAGATTCTACTTAATAATTATACAGGCTTGTTGGGAATTATAATTAGCCTTTTGTTCTGAGATTTACGTTAACTTGTGACAATTGGTTTGGAATTTAGTAGCTGTTTGGTGCTTCTGTCTACACCGGTTTTCCCCATTATGCAATTTTATATATGCCAAGTTTCATATCATGGTATCTATTATGTACTAATTATTAATGTTACGTTTATGCAGTGGTTTCACTTGAAGCGGCAGCATGCAATGATTGTAATTTCTGATACCCTTTACTATTCGAAGTTTAGAAATTACTGCAGGGTGAGCTCCTTTCTTTTGCTATAGAACATGGCATAAGTGCATATCATTTAGATAAATTTATACGGAGGCTTTTATTTAGGTCAAAGCAAAATGTTGATCGATCTTTTCTCTTAACAGCCTGGCTTTGAGGGACGCAATTGCTATTGTGACGAACATTACTTGCCAACTTTCTTCAATGTGAGTGTCATTAAGAACGCTCTCTCTGTCAAAACCACTATATATTATCTGTTTCAGTCCAACTAAGTTTGTTTTTTGGCAATGCATAGGTTGTTGATCCAGGGGGGATGGCAAATTGGTCAGTAACTCATGTTGATTGGTCTGAACATAAGTGGCATCCAAAATCCTATAGAGCACAGGATGTCAGTTATGAACTTTTGCAGAAAATTACGGTATGATCCTATCTTGTTTATGCAATTAGGTTCATCTTCTCACTTATAATCCATTAATCCCTTAACAAATAGGAATTATCTTAGACAGAAAAAATAAGTTTGAAGAATATATAATTGTTACATTGCAACCGAACATGGGCATATATGGAAGTATTTTCATGTTGATGATTCCCACTCGACTTAATTTGTATGCCCCATTAACCACTATAACCAGCCAAAAGAAATATGACGTAGTTTTTGTTTGGTCAGTTCTCCTAAAGCGAAATGTTTGTGTTTTTTTTTTAATTTATTAATTGCCAGATTATTTCTACTTTTAAAAATTAATCAATCAATTATTTAATATGCTGCTCCATAAGGGTAGTTCTTGGAAATATGTGTGTGCTTTTGGAATATATACTTTAGAGAAACGGGAGGATTTAGGTATTTTTTGTTAAAACCTTGAGGTCTCATTTTCTAGTTCAAGAACAAGATGTCCTGTATTAGAATGCCATTGGTAGGTAACTAGCTTTCCTATGATAAATTGAAAATACCGAAGTATATGTTGAATGTCCTCGTTAGGTGTTGAAAGAATTTCTATGTATTCGGAAGTTAAAATGTCTTGTCATATTTAGGTCAACAAAAGTAAGGCAGTTTTTCAATGTTTTTTAAGTATATAACGATTATTGAATGACAGCATCCCATATCTTAGTATACCTTGATTAAAATACACCTTAACATTTTCTTATATTCCAAGATGCCTAGAGTGATTCTTGTGAATAGAAACAATAACAAGGGAAACAGTCTCGCTGATTTTTGTGTGTTTTAGATTTACTAGGCGTCTAAGCATGATTAGTACTCTCAGTGTATTAACTGTTCTTTATTGGAGTTGTATGACTTATATCAGTTAATCTAATTGTAGAATACTAACAATCTATCATGCTTTTGCTAAAACTAGTTATAATTCTGAACTCTTTGTTATTGATATTGCAGTCTATTGATGAAACTGTGCATGAAACTAGTGAAGCAAAGGTAAATTTTTTTTTTAAAATATATTTCATAAAAGTTGTTAAGACGACTTAATATTTTTATTAAGTTATTTCTGATTTCTGTCATTCAATATTTGCAGAAGCAAGTGATTGTGAAGCCTTGTGTATGGAATGGAGTGAAACGCCCTTGTTATTTGTTCGCTAGGAAATTTTACCCGGAAACTCTGGACATTTTGATACAAATCTTCTCCAACTACACTGCTTCTGTATAAGCAATACAAAAACCAGAGTTTTGCTTTGATCGATGCCTTTCGACCACCTTTTTGTCTCCATACATAGCTTTTCCCGTTGTAAATGTCCATGCCATACAAAGACCTGAGTCTAGCTGATATATTAGCTGCCTGGAACAAGAGTATTATTCTTCAAAGGTTGCTACTCGGAAGATTCAATGTCTATTCTTTTCCCCCCAGTATTCTTCTGTAATTTTGCCGATGTAACAAACATTTTATCAGATATTGACACAGTTGAGGGGATCAATTCTTAGATAGATATAGTAGAACTAGCTTGCAGATTTTTACTGTATTTTGCTTCAGCTAATGGTAGCAATGCTAAGTTTTTAATCTAATACTCCGTAATTTTCCCTCTATTGGTTTTTATCTTCTTTCAGCAGTCAGTAACACAGACAGTGAATTCAATTGGGTATACACTATATAGTACGCCAAACATTTGACCGCTGTATATTCAATCGGATACTTCTTTTGCCAATTTTTCAACACATGGCTCATTTGTCGTTGCCACAATGTAACAGAGAACAAGATAGCAAAGGAACAAACACGCAGCATTTGCATCCTAGGCTGGGACGAAACAAAATAACTAAATAATTCTTCAGCCTTACCATTCTCGACATCTCTTAAGCTTTAGCCATTGGCACATTGCCCAGGGTGGCTATACTTTTTCGAACATTTAGGGCTAACTTCAGAATTTAGATCTTAACTTGCTGCTGTTAATACTCTTGATGATAGTATAACTGCACTCTCGGCTACTAGTGTAAAATGCTGCACTCAAAGATAGTGAGAAATAAACCTGGTCTTTTAAAAATTTGTCCAATTCCTTTTGATTTCCTACTGTTCTAAGGCAGTAAGAGCATATCATAATATTGTCAAAAGGTGTTCATAATTTCTTTAGGATTTTGAAAGAATTTCAAAGAGATAAATTCAGCACCAAAGTACTTTAAACAGTCCCTTAAAAAATCAAAGAGATAAATTCAGCACCAAAGTACTTTAAACAATCCCTTAAAAAAAAAAATTGTATCCTAAGAGTGTTTATAAACTCTCCCCAATGTTGTGTTATACAATTAATGACACTAAGCACTCTTCATATGGGGGCTAGAATTTTACTACTCCAAGTAAACAATAAAACTCTAAACACTATCCTAGATCGAATTACATGGAATAGGAAACTAACATAATTAAAAAAAAAACAAATGATGTTTCCCATTTAACAAAACACTATTATCTAAATACAATCTAATAAATGTAGGAAACTGATGCAAATTTATCTCCTAATGAATTACCTAGTGTACATAAAAATGAGCAAGCATTGCAAGCAATTGCAAGCATCCATGTCACTTCAACCACTTGGACACTGGGAACTGGTAGGCAGCAGCACGGACTAATTTGACACAAGCATTGCAAGCATCCATGTCACTTCAACCACTTGGACACTGGGAACTGGTAGGCAGCAGCACGGACTAATTTGACACAAGCAGGAAGCGGACTGGGCTGCCTCAGTCTTAGTGAACCTCTCCTCTCAGTTGGCTTTGAAGTTCCTTCAAAACCTAAAAAACCCGGAAACCACCTCAGCATCACTTACCATACTGAGCCTGTACTCTACAGTTCCTGAAATGATAGGAATACGTGCCTCCTCAATCCCACTACCAAATATCAATCTTCCCATCTATTCCCAAGCCTTTAAAGTGCCAAACACAGTAATATATATTCCCACTACCTTCTTAATCTTCATCATCTGAGCTTCCCTCATCACTGGTATACTCATCACTATCATCATCTTGATCCAAAATATCAATCCGAATATGCGGCACTTGTATAGGTTCAGGTGCCCTCGGAAACACAGGTGGAGCAGCAGGCAGTGGTGGTTGTTGACCAGCTCTAGCAGCCATAGGAAGAGATTCCAATGGGGGCAAATTGATCGGATCTCCAGGCTTCCATCCAGCTGGAGGTAATGGTATATCCGTAGGAAGTTCCACAGGCATACCAGGTTTCCAACCAGCTGGAACTGTAATATTTGGAGGCATGAGGCCCTTAATTGCAGCCATGGGGTCGGCAGGTGGTAAAGCAGGGGTCTCGATGAGGGGTTCAATCTTTTTCTCGTCCTCCACTGTTTTAGGTAGCCCTACATCGAGATCAACAAAGGCATAGAGTTGGGAGGCTCGCATTTGGTCCTCCTGCGGAGCAGGTGGGAGAGCCCCACGAAGTGGCCCCCCTGCACCAAACTCAGGTGGTGCAAAGGTTGTATAGCTGATTTTGTGAGCATATGATATGACATCTGACAACTTTAACTGAGAAGCAACAGTAGTATTGCTGGAAGAACTATCTGAATCTTCTGATTTTAATCTTTTTGGACGGCGATAATCAGCATAATCATCAACCAGAATGTCAAGAACCCGCTCAGCTTCTTTAAGCTTCTTAGCAAATGAAAGAATAGCAGAATCTTTGGCCTCGATTTCCTGGTTTAACTTTTGTTTAGCGTCTTGAAGATCAAGGATTTCTTGTAGCTCTGCAACAGCTTCAAATAACTGAGTTTGAAGTGATGTGAAAAGGGCAATAATTTCTTTAGTAGTAGATGTAGAAGCGTCGATTGGGGGAGTGGTTGTAGAATGGGTTTGAGAAGGAAGAAAAGTTGGAAGAGAGCTACGAAAGGAGTTAACCCAAACAGAACGATTAGGTGATACCTCAAAGAGCTTGGCAGCTAAGGCTGCCATTTGCACCAGAAGTGCTTGGGCCCTTTGAAGAGGAGGAAGAAGAGATAGAAGAGTGGATGAGGTAGTTTTTGGAGTTGGTAATACAACCTGCTGATGGGATTGGTTAGACTGGGTGGGTTGCGAAGAGGACTTGGTTGCACTGGGACTTTGAAGAGCCGGTGAATTCGGATTCGACAGGCCAAGCCTAGCCGGCGATGGTACAACCTGATGTGGAAGACTTTGTAACATTTTGAATACGTTATGCTCCCTGCTCAACAGAACATAAAAATTCACATAAAAACATCCAACTCTGCTAAAACTACTACGAGTAGTAACCAATATATCAAAAGCTAGGAAGCATAAAAATTCCCAATTGTTTCCGAAACCCAAACATTCCGATGGCCATCCCCGAGCCAGGGCAGGAGGGGCAACCGCCCTAGGCCGGCAGTGGCGGACCTAAAAATTTGACAATGGGGGACAATTTCAATCCCAAATCCATTAAATAATACAATTCGGTTACATACTACTAAAAATATCATCCGAGTCTTCATTATATTCTTTGAAATCGATCAATGATATCTTTATCGGGGACTTGTAAAAACAATGAAAGTAACCAAACAATCATAAAAATTCAACAAAACATAAAAATTCACATAAAAACATCTAACTCTGCTAAAACTACTACCAATATATCAGTTAGGAATTCCCAATTGTTTCCAAAACCCAACCATTCCGATGGCCATCCCCGAGCTAGTAACCAATAATATATCAAAGAGCTCTGATTTCACAGTCAAACCCTAACATTAAAGTGTTGTGCAATACATTAGCAACCAAATTTGATTCATAATTTTAGGGATATTTGATTCAATTATCGATTTCATATTTTAGGGATTTTTGATATGATGATAACAAGTACAAACAGCTTACCTCAGAAGTAGTTGCTTCAATGGGGGATACAAGAACTAGATTCACGCCAACTGCGCTTCAATGGAGAACGCCAACTAATCTGAGAGAGAGCAATTCTATGGATCCCTATGACCCGTCACTGTTATTAAAGGAATAGATACGTCAAATAAAGTACGAGTAATAAGGAATTTTTTTTTTAACAAATAAATATAGGAAAATTTATTACAAAGAATATCAACTTTCACGGATTCGTTTTAAATAATTCTAACTTTGACTGTATTCGGTCAAAATAGGCTCATGTGACCGGTAACCTATTAAGCATGTAATTTATTTATTTTTGGTAAGTTAGTTGACACGTGTCATTGTGTTAATGGTTGAAAATATAATTAAAAAAAATAAAAAAACCTAACCCCATATGGCCAAGCCCCCAACCCACGACAAACACCGTCGTCAGGCCTGCCATCGGCCTAGCCCAAGTCCCCGACCTCAGCTTGATGAGACCCTCCCACACGCAGTCACGTTAGCCCACGCCAGCACCACCCTAACCGACACCCCTTTCCCTCAAACAACCAATCCCGCAACCTTCACCAAATCTTTAAAATACCATCCCCACCGCTAAAAACCACCAATCGCCCCTCTACCACCATCGAAACCCTTGCGTTAGAGTTCCGATGGTGGTGGAGGGGCGGCTGGTGGTTTTTTATGCGGTGGCGGAGGTGTTTTAGGGATTTTGGGTGGTCGAGTAGGTAGGATTTCGGGGATTTTAGGCTACGAAATTGGAGGTTTTGGGGG